>NC_044586.1:2647011-2979011 GCF_901933205.1 Camarhynchus parvulus | reverse complement strand
TCGTTATTTTAAGCTCTGTTCAGGCCCAGTTGGTGTGATTTGGGGGTTGTTTTTCTTGATGTGAATTTGGAAGTGGGGAGAAGTGCAAATGCAGAGCTGGTGTTGCAATGTTGATGTGCACAGCCCACGGCAGGAGGTCCAAGGAGTTTTGTCAGGAGCAAGCAGCTGGCTTGTGGAGGAGGCACATTCACTGTGTGGAATCCATGTGAACAGAATTTACTGAGGAAAAGGTGGGTTTCCCAATTTTCCCAATTTACTTGGGAAAGTAAGAGGAGAAGCAGCTTTGGTTTTCTGGTGTTTTGCAGGTTTTTGGTTTTTTTTTGGTCTGTGTGTATTATCTTCCTTTTATGCCAAAAAATTACACCTATTCGAAACTGCAGTGATGCTAATCCCAGCTCAAATACTTGTTCATGCTGCAGCTTCTATCAAGTTTATTAGTGGACATCATAGCCAAGCGTGGGGAGGTGCCAGAGGCGGCTGGAGAGGGTCTGCCTGCAGCCACCTTGACACAGGTACAGGGGTGAGGGATGTAACACCCCAAAACAACCCGCTCAACCTCAGCCTGAAAAAAAACCTGTAGCTACCTCTGAGAAAGGGTTCCTCACTATAGAAACTATGAGCATTGCTCTGTGTTAGTGGCTGCAGGGAACTGATACCCAGAGCAGTCAAACCCCAAAGCAAGGATTGGGTATCTGTGGGAGCGATGTTAGCCCTGGAAATGTGTGTTACTCCCTTTTCTTGGCATGTTGGGCAGAGCCAGCCCCTCCCCATTTTCCTGAGTGTGGGGTTTGTGGTCAGGAAAGCAGAGAGGTGCTGCTGCAGCCATGGCAGGGAGAGGGAGAGAACAGAACACAGCAGGTCCTGTACTCACATGGATTTACACAAATTTGCACGCCAGTGTGCAAAGAGAGCAGCTGAGAAAGAGGAAGAGACTCCAGAATTTAGTGTTTTATAATAATACTGCCCCTCAAGCACTTCATTGCTGAAGCCACCCCTACTTCCTCCAATTTGTTCTCTTTGCTGAGGAATTAAGGATGACCTTCCTCAGTACAACTGAGCTAACACAAAATGCTGATGTCTGGATCATGTTCCCCACTGGCTGTGACCCTGCCTTCTTGTAAATAATTGCAAAGTTTTTTGGTGTTTTTTTGCTGGCTTTGGGATGTGTTTTTTTTTTTTTTTTTTTTGCCTTTATGACTTTGTGAAGAAGAAACTTGCTTTATTTTAGGACAGCCCTTTACAAACTTATGAATGCCAGCTTTGGAGCAGTGAAATGTATGGATGCTTCAAAGAAATAATTGGAATTTATCTATTTTTTCTTTTCTCTAAATATCATGTTAAAGACTAGTTTTCCTTGATGCTCTCAGGAACAGATTAAGTTAATTACTGATCCCCTCCTCCTTTAAACCAGCTTGAGGCATTGTTTTTGGCAAAGTTATAAATGACTGAAAATAAGAAGTTCTAATGAGAATGTTAGGCAGCCATAACTTTAGTTTTCATTATTAGCACTATCTGCAATACTTCACAGTACTTTTTGACATAAAGTGTAGACCGAGGCCATGGAAAGAGAGAAGCAAAGAGGGCTTGTATTTATCATTTTGATATTGTTCTTATTTAAGCATTACTTAACTAGCAGAATATCAGGCAGGGTTTGTTGCTGACTACAGCTTGCAATTCACAACTGCCCAAAAGAAATGATGACCTGGTACATGTACCCACATACTTACATAAAAAACAGGATTTATTAATCAAAGGGCAAAATTATATGGCCCCAAATATTCTTGGCAGACAGGGAGCTCTGTCAATCATCTAGTGAGACTCTCCAGCTAATAGAGGTGGTGAGAATCATGAGAGTGGGGGGGTAATGAAAAAAGGGTGGTCATGTGTGTTTTTCTTCAAGAGCCAGATGCTGGAGGCAACTGATTCTACTCTAATTTTCTTTCTCTTGCCCTATTGTTTTTCTTTTATTTTTTCTTTTTAATGTATATTTGTGGTCCTCGTTGCTGTGGAGGAAAGCTGGAAAATGTGATCCCAAAATACTCTAGAGGCTCAAAATCTATTGCTTTCTTTAAAGAGAGTTCCTTGATTCAGCAGACTGTTGTGTCTGATTTGTGATTTAAAAAGAGGAAAAAACCCAAACCCTCATAATGGTGTATTGGGAAGGGACACAAGGTTTGGCAGCAGGAGAACAGAAGCAGTGTTGTAGAGAAGTTAATGTGAACAACTGTGGCTAAATTAGAATTGGATGCTCAGAGTTGCACTGCAATGTCCTCAGCACAAAGTGAGATTAGATACCAAGAACATCTAAATCATTGTGATTTAGATCACTTATGCTGAGCTGCTGCTTAGGCACAAATCACCCACACTCTGCTGCTCCTGGTTTTGTCTGTTGGGATGAATATTTTTGGCCTGCCCTGGTGTGATGTGGTTAGTTGCATTAATCTCTTCATTTCTGCTCTGTCCTTTTGGACGTTATGGGCATCTAATCCCCAACATCCATTCTAAGTCTCTTACATGGATGCCTGGAAAGAACGCAGGAGAAGGGCCAAGATTTCCACCAGGACAGCAGAGCTGTAGCTGGGCTGCTTGGCAGAGGCTGACTCAGTGCTGGCATCTCACTGCAGGGAGCACTGAGGAAAGCATGCACAGGAAGGGGGTGAACGCTGGCAGGGCATTTCTGAAAAACAGATTGCATTGTTTGCAGCACGCCTTTATGGTCAGCCAAGAAAAGCTAAAGTGTCTAGAGGGAGTGCAGACATTCATCCCATGAAGTGGTGGGCATGGGGTTGGTTCTGCCTGGCATATCAAGCTCAAGACTTGTGTGTCTAAATTAAGTGAGTTGTCTGAATTTCTTTGTTCTCCAAAGAAAGGAACACATTAGGGATGAGTACACATAGGTGCATTTTGGAATCTCTCCTCCTTGTCTGCAAAGTGAGACAGATTTGTCTAGATTTGAAATAACTTTGTCTAGGTGAGATTAAACAGGGCCTAAGCATCTGGTTGCAGGGGTCTCAGAGGTAAGATTTCTGCTAGTCAGTTGTGAGGAGATGGTTTCTTCTGAGAATAATTGGGACCTTTTCAGGTAGGCTTCCATTCTTAATCATTCACTGAAGAAGATATCCATACCTTTACCTGTATACCTTCACCTATATAGGATGCCTGCACTCCTAACCAGCTGCTTAAGCTAAAACCTGGTTACCCACTGCCAGAGCATCTTACCATGGCATGCATGTTCCTACAGCTCCTGAAGACATGCCTAAAAAGGCAGGATTTTTGTTGTAACACCAATTTCTGATCTTCTGTTGAAGGAATCTCTCGTGTCAGCCTCCAGAATGTAATGGTATTTGTACTGTTAAAAAAAAGGCTCAGTGAAGGTTGTACATGTTTTTACAATTAGTTATTCTCCACAAACAAGTGCTTTGGGGTCTTTCACAGTTCCAGCAAAAACTGAAATAATATATTTTATGTCTTGATCTCTTGCAAGTACCCAATTTCATAGTGCATGGAACTAAATAAACCAGGAATAAAATTAGGGCAATATCAGTGCTTCCCTATCAGCCCCTCTCAGGCTGCTGCAGGGCAAAGGGCCTTTTCTGCATTAATTATGTCCAGTGTGCTGGAAGGTTTGGCTGGAGCCTCAGCCCCACACAGCTTGGCAAGGGTCTGACATGGCTGGCCAAGCCTTTCTCCCCACTGACTTGACTACCAGGGCTGACAGCTGCCAGGTCCTGTTGTCCTCAAATGGAATTTTTCAAAGGTTCCTTCTCAAACTGTTGCCACAGACAGTCATGGAGAGATCTCTGCTTTCTAGGTCAGGGATTTTGTGTATCCTGCCTGGATTTGCCAGCCCACCCTTGTAAGCTGTGTGCCTGAAGAGACTGCATTGAATGAAGGCACTCAATAATTCACATGTGAGCGTGCACAACATTTAGAGCCCTCCTTTTGTCCCAGTCAAGCTGATTCTTCAGACTTGGGCCAAAGCAAGCAGCTGATCTGTGGCAGGATGATGTGTGATGCCATTCCTTGTAGGGGGATAGAGTATAAGAAAATAAAGGTAGTATAGAAAGTAATCTTACCCCTAAGGAGTTGCAGCTGGGCTAATTAGTAAAGATTAGGAGCAGGCCTGACTTTAACAGGCCACAGCTGTAGCCAATAAGAAGAGTGCTATAAAAGAGTGGATTGGTTGAGGGGGAACTGGAGTCAGTTGGCTGCTGTGAGAAGAAGCAAGGGTCAGTGCTCTCAGGAGCTGCCTATGAGAAACACCAAGGAGGTATGAAACTCTTGCATTAAGGAGACAACAGTATGAAAACTTTGCAATATAATGACAACAATTCCTATTTAAGAGTGACCAAATATGTTGTGTATATCAGTGACCAACACCTGTGTGTCTGGGATAGTCTTTTTTTGAGTAATATAACCTCCTGTGTCACTGAGTGCTGAGAAAATACTTGCACTGCTAATCCTGAACCCTGTTGTAGTGTGTTTGCTCTGCTGGTGCCTTTATCCATTGTGGGCTGCCAAACTCATGCTGTCCTTATCTCATCCAGAATTCTGGCTTTCATTATTAATTAGAGGTCAGCTTTATGCCTCCAACACCTGTTTAAAATATCAGGCCAAATTTTAAGCTTTAGTAATGAACGTGCCCTGAGTTATGGCATGAGGATGAAAGTCAAAATCAGACCTTCACCTATGCTGGAATTGTGCTGGTAATAAGGCAAAGAAATTGTTGGGCACAAACATCTGGAGTCTGTCTTTTAAAGTCTAATTGATGAAAGATTGTGAAAATGCAGGGTGGGTGTCATGGTGTGTAGTAGGAAAGGTGAAGTGGCTGAAGATTTGATTAAACTAAAAAGAGGATGAAAAGCAGGAGCTGTTCTGAGACAGGAATTGCTGTCCTGTGTAAATGGAAAGTATATGTAATGACATGGTTCTTAATAGGAAGAGTCAAACTCAGTATTTAGCTAATTACATGAAAAGAGGGATGCAGAAGACACTGCTTGGGAAGACCTGGTTGATTACCTGAACAGGAAGCATTTTAGCCATAGTGTTATAGATAAACCGATTTTAAAAGGTTCTGTTATCTTAAGTAGTGATGCATCCTTTTGTTATCAAAGTTGGTCTATCACTTGTTATATCAAAATATTAATAGTTGTGTTGGTGAAGTGTGTCTTTCAGTCTGTTTCAAGCTCTGGCATCTTCTGCTCTCTTCTCTTGGTGCAAAGGGTAAAATGCTGCCCTGGGGCTGTTTGCATAGTGATTTGTTCAGAACTGGAGATGAACAGAGCCACTGGGGGGGAAGAGCTCTCTGCTTTAGTCTGTGGGTGAGCAGAAATGAGCTGAGCTACAGGGAGGGTTTTGATTGCATAACCTGTGGGTTTCATTTGCAAAAGCTGTGTAACCACAGTTATCCTGTTGGGAATCTCTGAAACAATTACAGTACTAACTAGTTGGAGGCTCTGCACCCACCCTGGCTAGCGAGAGCCATGCTTGTAGGCTGGTATAATAATGCTCTTTTTCCACACATGGAAATTGCATATGGCTTAAAAAAATCTTGGAGAACCAGGAATTTTGGGGAGAGCCTTGTGTGAGGAAATTATAGAGAAGGGCTGAAGGTTCTCTGGAATTTGCCGCTGCTGGCATCCAGAGTAGTTGTAATTTTGCTACCTGCTATCAGGAGCTTAAGACTGAGGAGTGCTTTCTCAGGGTCTGCAGACAGATTTGAATAAAGTCTTTGTCTTCAGTTGTTCAAATGTGTGGTCATCCGTTCATTGCTTGACACAATGGCTGGAGGAATGAAAACAATGCTGTAAGGATCACCTGTGCAAAGGACCTAGTTACTGAACCTCTGCTACAAATTTCTAGCTATGGGTGCAAGTATGGATATGAAGTATTTGCTGTCCTTCTCTTGATGGTGTTTTTTTCACAGTTCATAAAAAATTTTCTACCTTTTATCCAGAAATGGGTTATTTGCAAGCATGAAGGTGTTGGGTGTTAATGGCATTCAAGAAATATTTCAGCTATCCTAGGGATTTCTTGGGGGATTCTCTGAGGTGTTTGTGCAGATGGTACTTTGTTTTAGAGAGAAATCCTGTTTTTTAAATTTCATTACTGTGGCTTTTGCCTTTTTTGATCATGGATTAGACTTTGAATGCAAAGCGGTGTCATTTAGATAAGACAAGTTGAAAAATACTACAGAACTGATGGCTTTGTGTTTAAAGTGGTTACTCTTTCAAAATAACCACTAGCAAATATGCTCAACAGCAAACTTCTGAGAGAATTGTTCCTAACGGAATCAATTTTAAGGAAGGGAATTGCAGGATATCCTGGTGTGATCTAGTGAGAGATAGGGCAAGCATCAGTGGGGTGGCTAAGGTTTGGTTTCATTTCAGAAAATTGTGGTGAATAGCAAAAGTAGGATGAAGGGGAGGGGTTGGAAGATAGAAAGACAAAACAGTAGAAAGAAAAGCAGGGAACGTGAGATAATTTATCTTAGAAAGTGCTTTATACCTTACTTTCATGAGAAATGCTGCCTTTTATTGAAGAACAGTCAGGAATTGGGACCAGGCAACAGACAGAAGAGAGAGAATCCCCCCTCTGAGAAAAGTGTGAAGATTTTAATTTTTTTTCTATTAACAAAAACATTTCCAGGATTTTAGGATTTCTAGGAGTTTCCTCCCCTGCCTAACCCATTCTCTAGTAATGCCCTGGTTTGTGTAGTGCCCACATCGAACTCCTGGGAAATAGAAGCTTCTGGTTCTGTTGGTAGCAGTCAAGAGGAGCGGCATCACTGTGGCGTGTTTGAACGTGTATTGTTCTGCCTCATTGAGGGACACTTGTCCCTCGGGACAGCAGTTCATTTATCTTCATGTCTGCTCCAGAGGGAAATTGTCAGGAGTTAGTTGTAGTAAGCTGTGTATGTATGTGCTGTGTTCTGATGTAGTTCAGTGACAGCTGGTAATCAGACCTAATCTGTCAAACTCATTTCACCTGAGACCTAAAGTGCAACTCCCATTCTGATCTTTAAGGTAAAAGCATCACAAAGCTACTTGGTTCCTAACCTTCTGGCTTTTAGTGCATAATAACTACTTTTGATTTCCAAATTTCCTTTTTCTTGTTTCCTTTTAAGAAACTCTGCTTCTTTCAGCCACTGGTGTTTTGGTTGTCAGCACCTGTTTGCAAAAAAAAAAAAAAACAGGAACCAACAAAGCCCCTGACTCCAAACAGCAAAAAATAAAAATAAAAAACAAATCAAAAGGCAGCGGATAGTACTATACAAACTGTTTGAGTAGAACATTTTATCATGCAGTGACTTCATGAACATATTTGATGTAGCTGAACCCCTATCCTTACCTGTTAGAGTTGCTCCTAATTGGGTGTTTCTACATTTCTTACCAGTTTGCTTCCTTAGGTTACACCTTTCAGATTAATTAGAAAACTGAAATCGATTAAAGATTGCTAGAGAACAAGAATCTTGATTGTAAAGATTTTGTTACCTGGGTAATAGTTATTCGTGAACAGGATTCCCAACTACATGTTCACCTTGGCTGCTTCTGTTTCTTCCGATGGACTCAGAAAGCAGGAGAGAAATTGCTCCACACCTCAAATTCTGCCTTTGATTTTAAAAAAAGATCTTTTTCACCCTGCTGAAACAGTTCTTGTTTGTCTAGTCTGTTTTCTCCCTCTTTTTTTTTTTTTCCTTTAAACTGTTGCAGGGTTGGCAATGTCCTCCTTTCATTCTGAAAGCTGCTAAAAATATTCTGGGTAGGAGCTGAAAATGCAAGACAACAGTCTCTTGATGCTGAAATGCTTCATGGCCAAATGTTTGATGACTTCTTGTATTATTTTTGTTTCTGATGGCTCTATAGCACACACAGATTTGCACTAGAAAGGAGGGAGAGCAGCTGACAAGGATTGTTCTTTGTAAGCTGGGCCTAAAAGGGCCAACAGAAGATGTTCTTTCTTATCTCTTCATCTGTTGCTTTCTTCTAAAGGGAAAATAAGGCTATTCTATATCTTCTATGAATATTAATAACAGGGTTGGGCTAGTGGGATGATAAAATAGTGGCCAAAGGGCCATGCTGTTCTTCTGCAGGATCCTCTTTCTAGTGCCAAAGCTGTGAGGTTTTTCAGGGCATGTTGCACTTGTTTCATTTGGCTGAGCCAAAGTTTTTCATTTTGAGATCTTAGCCCATGAACGTGCTATTTGGCTTCACTTTGGACAAGTGTTGTATGGCTTGTTTGGTTGATTTTGTTTATTTTTTATTAGGTTATCTATTAGACATAGATGGATGGCTTAAATCTATAGGTAAGGAGTAAAGTATGCTGTGTTACGTTGAACATCAAGCCAGATGAAATCTTTCTAAAACTTCCTGTTCTACTTCTGCTGGTTGTGTTATTCTTCACATCCCTTAGCAAGCAGATGCGTGTGATGCATGAGCCAGGAAATTATAGTTTTCTTACATGAAATTATTAAAGGGTATTGGACTGGCTTTGTGTTACTGCACGGGTACTGTCCCATAAGAAATCTTATCATAAAGCCCCCAGAAGTAATTTCTCTTAGCAACAGTTTCTTTATTATTGCCTACCAGGCTCTCTCTCAGAACTGAGATTTTAAGGAAGACGTTGGAGGTACGCCACAGTTCCCTACACCAAGATTGCCATTAACATTACATTTTGGGTTTGGCAAAAGCATTGGCTGTATAAAAACAAGGGAACAAAGGATGGATTTTGAAGTTATTTTGCCCTGGGCAGGGCTGAAGAAATAATGGTAAAACATATTAGACATGGGTTGATGGCATGAAGTGTGGTTGCAGAGAGAACTGAAGGGAAAAACCAAGCAGTGTTTCACTGAATGTGTGAGGCTTGACAATGCCATCAACACAATGAAAACTTCCAGTACTATGAGCAGTGCCGGTGCTCTTCTGAGCTCAGGAAGTGCTTGTTGCAGCCTTGAGATTGCTCTCATGCAGAAGAACTTAAAGTGAGAAGTGCTTTGGGTAATTCTTTGGAGAAGGCAAACCAGAGTTTATTTCTCTGAAGTCGCATAGCTGCAGGGTGTTGTATTGACAGCCTGGTATGAGTCAAGGCTTTTCTCCTGGAAGTCCATTGTTTTATTATGAGATTGTGATAAGTTGTTGTATTTACAGTAATTGCAGTGATTGATTTAGTTAATATATGTAATGGAAGCACTAGAATTGAAGATGCCAGTGGAATCTTAATTTGGTCCTCTCTTGCTTATACACTCTATTATAGTCTTTAATTATGGAAATATGAGTTCTTTTATTCATGCAGCTGTATGTCTACATATATCCAGAATATTCTCAGTACAGTAGTTACCTGTAGGTCCTTATAGGAAAAAAAGTTGGATATAAACCTCATAAAATCTCATAGTAGTTTTCAAACTCTGGTTCCTCTTTCCTCTAAATTGCTACATCTCTGCACACATTAAAATGGTGTCACAATGCTGCTTGGACAGATGTAAGAACCAGGCTGACAGTACTAGAACATCTTTTTTTTTCCGTGTTATTCTCTTGTTCCCTGCAATGAGCACCATCTACCTCTGTTTTGGGAATCCTGAGGCAGTGGCTGGGTATTTAATTTATTCAAACATATGTTCTCTTCCAACATGATACTGGTGCACATGCAAACTGTACCAGATTAAAAATGAGCACTTATCACATCTGTGTTGCTTGAGAATCACAGTGTGACCAGAAGAGCTCATAGTTATCATATACATGCTGCATTTTAATCAAACCAACAATTAATTTGGATTGTCTGTGCAAGTTTGTTATCAGTAAGGCTTTTCTTTAATCAGTGTAAATCTGAATGGCGATTTTTATCATTGCAAATGTATTTTTAAGAAATGACTTGAAGTAATAGATAGGAAACACATTGCACAAAGCTATTAACACCATTAACTCCCAATATGCTTCAGATTCATTGTAAACCTGAATTAACAATATAGCTAATTTCTAGCTTGTCTGCACAAGATGTAAAATTTTAAATATTAAGTACATCTGTAATATAGATATTACCCTAAATTTGCAAAATGGAGAAGCCTTCTCTGAAGCTCTCAAAACTGTGCCTGTCCTCTTCCAACTGCTCATGAAATTTTAACAGCTTGGCCAAACTCCTCAGCCTTTTGGCCTGACTGGTCATAGAAAAGAAAACTCAGTGGCCAGAAATCAGAAATGACAGTTGGCTGTTGGTTATGTTATCACTTTTTTTAAAGCAGTCTAAGCCAAGCTGCCTTCTTCCTTTCAATTCAAGCCTTTGTTTTTGCATAGCATGCCTACTTAAAAAAAAATTCTTGAAACCCTTCTCTGGCTCATTATGTAGAAGGAACCTCGGCAAGTTCTTCCACAAATTTAAGTCACATCAAGCAGCAGAAACTGCTGTAGAAAGAAAATGCCCAAGGTAAGCATTGTTCTTTCCTCAAAGGATATGTGCAGAGCATCCCATAGGAATTTAATTTAGATGGGGTGTATTCATTGAGGCTTTTAAGCTGCCTCCGTCTAATAATGGGTTATGCCTATTACTCTGGTAGATTTTGAGCACAAACCAGTAAGCAATTGTGACTCAGCAAAAGCTAGATATTTTAATTTGATTTAATGTTTACTTTATGGATGAACTGTGTGTAGATGGTCATCATGCTGTACACTGTAGAAGTTCTTTCTCTCTCTGTTAAACTGCAGGATAGGCAAATAAACTTGGGCAAAAATGTGAACTCTCACTTTCTCCCAGGGAATGGCAAGACCTGGAAGACCCAGATGACAGTGAGCTGTGAGAGGGGAGGTTGCATCTCCACTCCAGCAGTCCAGCCACTGAAATCTGCCACTGGTAGCCAGAGCAAGCAATTGGATAGCCAGGGCTGTGGATTTCTCACAGTTGTCATGCTGGTACCCTGTTGTTACAGCTCAAGACTAAGCTACAGACTTTCCTCGATATCAAAGGAAATATTAACATCAGGCTGAAGTTCTGCAGCTGTTTCCAGGCATAATATCTCTGCAGTTCCATTCTCCAGGGCCAGCTGGTTCTTATTTCATGATCTCAGACATAGTTTTGTGGGCAAAGGGTGTTCCAGAAAGCTGTTGCTCTGGAAGTCACTGTCCACTCCGTGTCTTGCAGTCACCACGAGAGATCTGGAAATGCAGAGACAGGCAGTGGTTGTTGCCATGGCTACTCTCATGAATCATTCAGCCAGGAATGCTTCATGGTGCCACAGGAGCTGGCCTGAAAGCTGCCTCTGCTTGGCAATACCATGTCAGGTTTTTATTTGGCATGTGGCTTGTGCTGATGTGCTGGGAGTCTGAGAATCATGTCACCTGCCTTGAAGGTGTTGAGGGTCTGGGGCGTTGATCCCTGGATGCAAACAGCAGTTGGTTCTCCCTGATTTCTGTTGCTATGCTTGTGATGCCTTGTAGGCTGACCTAGAACAGAGACCAGACCAGGCAGAGCTAAAGAATAAAGTAGGGATTAATTGAGATGATATCCTCAGTGGATCCACCTTGGGCAGCACAACTCAAAATGGTCACAAAATGGACAACCGGGCATGGGGTCTGTCACTGTGATCAGTTCTGCTCCATTTGCATCTTGCAGTTCATTGTCCCATTCCAGCTTTAGCCCATGCAGTCCCACCCTGCTTGTTTTTCTCTCTCCAGCCCATGTTGTTTGTGCTCCTGGGCCTGAGATTTGGATCATTTGTCCTTGGTGCCCAGCTGGAGCAGGAATTTTTTTGTCTCCCTGCTCTGTGCACCGAGCTCATCATCCCCTAATAAGAAGCTCAGACCCACACACTAAAGCAGCACAGAATCTGAAAAATAGAAAAGCTAAACCTGAGGCATCACCTGTGTGACACCAAGCCCAGAAAATCCTGAGGCAGGATGTAAGGCAGATGGGGATGGGTTAGCTGGTTGTATAGCTGTGCTCATATATGGGAGAGCATCCTCCTTCCTGCCCCTCCTTCGTGTCCCCTCCTCACCTGACTCTCAGTAAATGCAGCTGTTAGTTTGGAAAGGCCAGGTAGTACAAAGCAGTTACGGCAAAGGCATGTCTTAAATCAGGCAAGCCTTTGGATGAATAAATCAACCTCTTGTGACTTTTTCAACCTGTGGTTTTCACAAGTCATTGCAATGACATTTGAGGCTTTATTTGTGGGTCCAAAGGATCTCATCCTCTAGACTTAGCCCTCTGAAGTGAGCATTTACATGCACTGCCTTGTTTCTGTGTTTTGAGTTCTGCTCTGACACTGATTCTTGCCATTTCCTTAGGCAATAACACAGATAGGTTTCCCTGTAAATTACTTTGGACCTGAAAAACTGATGGTGACTGTGTGATAGCAAATAAAATGTTCACTGTCACTGAATTTCTCCTACATACTGAGATTTGCAATTCTTGAAACACTAAAAATTATTTGAGCTCTTGTCCCTCTCAGTTTAACCTGGTGTGTGGAAACACTCCCCAAAGATGTGTGTCAAAGAGCATGATCACAATGATTCTGTGTTTTTTTTAAATAAGTTTTTCTCTATGCCAAATATCAGACTTAAAAATTTTGTAGAACTTTCTTACCCTCTACTCAACACATATCTTTATATGGTAATAAATAAAACTTTAAGTAGATAATAATCAGAAAATGTTTGCAGAGTTGTAATCAAAAGAGGACAATGGCATCCTATGGCAATAACTAGTTGAAAAGGTTAATTCCCTTAAAATAAGGATACTTTTCCCAGCCATAACAACAATAGTATGTCTTGTATCTTGCTAGTTTTAATCGAGATTGGAAGGATAACTTAAGTCCAGGTCAGCAAAGTTTTTCCTAATAGTTATGTTCCAAGTTAATTTCTCACTCATTTGGGTAACTTAACCTGCATATCAGTACTCTTTTATCTTTGCGTGAAAGTTTGCTTTTTTTCCACCAATATTCCATTAATAGGGAATGCATTTTTTTTAACGGATGCAAAGAAGCCCCTTTTTCCCACCTCCCTGTATGAAAAATAACATATCTGTACTCAAACCAATAAAGAATACACTGTAGATAAATTCATACCATAGCAATGGAGCGTAAGGATTCCATTAATGCTTTAGTGATATTATCAAGCAAGAAAAAGGCAAAATGGATCCACGACTCTTACTCTGCTGGGTCTGTAATGAAGCAATGTTGTAGCAGCTGCTGTATTTTTTTTTTCCTGTAGTCATCAATTGGTGTATTGTGGAAGTTAAAAAAATCCTGACCTTTTTTATTTTTCTCTCTCTATTTTTTTTTTCTTATTTTAAATAAGTCAGCTTCCTTTTGTTACTCCTGTGATGTACTTCTCCCTACTAACTCCAAGAGCAATATGGAAATTGCTAATATGACAGAGAAATATGAGCTTTATACTGTGGAAAAAGTGGCTGTAGCAATATATCAGAAATTATTGAATGTTATCGGTCATAGCACAATTTATTATTTTACCAGCGTGCTGTGAAAAGTTGCTCAGCCAGCTCAAAGCTTTCCTACTGCATTAGTGCTTTCTGGGAGTTTAACTGGTGGCACTTTGCTAAATGCAAGCACAGTAATTATTTGCACATCAGGCCCTCAGACTCCCCCCTCCCCACCCCAGCCCATCACCTTAGCACGCCGTACGCACGAGAATTTGATTTACCTTTTTTATTCTGGACTCTGTATGGTGAAGGCTTTCACAGGAAAAGATGGCTGAAAGATATAAGGGAGGGCTGAGAATTTGGAAAGTGTCTGCTCTGCATTTTGTGTGTGCTCCCTGCCAAACTCACGTGTAGCTCTCATTAATGCTAATGGGATTTAATACAATCTGCAAGAGGAAAATATCCTCATTTATTTTGCACTGAATCAAGTGGGTTGCAAAAGTGCTGTATTGACAACTCTGGAGCCCTCTATTTATCCAAAGAACAGGCAGTGTCAGAATAAGTTCCTCTTACAACTTTGGTGTCTCAATCCTCTTGTTGGAAGGAGGAGTGTTATGAGTATAGTGGCACACATGCAATACATAAACGTTTTTTCACTATAAGTGATTGATTATGATAACTTTTAAGATGTCTCTTTCTATGCTATGTGTGTATAATAGTCAGAAAAACCTAGCCACTGAAACTTCTCACAATAGTTTTATTAAGCTAAAAAATTGGGGGAAAAAAATGGAGGAGGAAGTTCTTTATTAGGATCAAGACAATATTGTGTTCTTGTGGCTGAGGTAAAGTTAGGCATAATTATATGCAGTTTAACATGCAGAAAGTCACACTTCATGGAAAATTTTGAGTTCTTTTGGAGAAAAATATTTGAGCTGACTTTCCTTTTTATGGGAAAGTGTCTCTTATTTACCTGTTTATTTTTACTATTGTCCTGAATCATCTAAGCTTGATTGATTGACGTCATTTCTATTGAACAGACAAGGATGCTCACTTCAGCTTTCAGAATCACACCCAGTCCAGGACTTTACCTCATTATTTTTTTCTTTTACATCACTCCCTGTCGTCATAAGTCTGGATGGAGTCTCCACCTGGCTGGCCTCACACATCTTCCTGTGTGATGATCTATGCAAAATATATTTCAGTGCAAGCAGCTGTCAATTGTTTTACAGGAACTTCCTGAGCACTGGTTGTAATGAGGAGTTCCAGGATTGAGCATTGTTGCTTTTTCCCCTCTTTGGCCTAGAGAGAGTTGTTTCAGAGAGTAAAACTTGCTGAGGAAGGAGTCAGAGCATGCATAATACCGCCAGGAATGTTGAAAATCAAGGGTAGTGTACATTGACTTGACTCATGTTCTAAAATGTTGTGGACTTCAGAATTTGAGTCCTACTACCAGGGAATTCCTTGTTGAAAGTTTGTCTAGGACATCTTAAGTTTTTGGCTATCCTGTTCTTCCTTAATCTTTATCCTTTGTTATTTCAATAACACCACCTTGTTTTTCATTTAAACCCACCTACCATTGGATTGTGACTTTTATAGGCGTCACTTTTATTTTTTTGAACCTCATGCTGGTGCCTAAGGAAAAATATGGCTTCTAGAATCTCATTCTAACAGATGTGTGCTCTTTTCATGTTCAGGTGCTTAGTGTAAAATGGGCCCTATGGAACAAAAAACTTGAGTTTTCATTTTGTCCAAGCTGGTGTCTCCAAAGTGGATTCATGTAAACAAACAAAAAAAAAAAGGAATCAGTTTGAAGTTAACACCATCCTTGGGAGTTCATCTTGTAAAACCTAAACTAGATATTAAATAACGTTTTCATCAGTTTCTCTTATTTTGTGTCATACCAAAGAAATGGTTGATGCTAGGCAAAAGATATTGGAAAAGGGAAATGACAATGTGAAACTAAGGTATGTTTTGAAAGTTGGACACAAGCCTTTCCTTTACATTTTCTTCTGTAATGATGCAGTTGCTTGTTATTTGGGTCATTAAATCAACCTGCAAATTCCAGGAGGGAGACCTCATTCTGAAACTTATGTTTTGGTTGTTTTTGGTTTTCTTTTGAGGGCGATCTTACTTTGTCATTGAACTGGATCTCTGCTGATACTGAAGTTCAGTTCTGCTGAGCTCCATTTCCAATATATAATTCAACAACTAAAAAAAAATTGTGCTTTCATTTGAGAAAAATGTGTGGTTGAACAGAATTCAGACCTGTAGTGCAAGGCTTGTTTGCAAGGCTTTTAAATTCAGCCAAACAGTTCACTTCTATTCTACAGTTTATTTAATTAACGTTCATCTCATTAGTAGGGATCTATCTTAGCCATCTACCATTATACAGTAAATTGCTTTAATGAATTCTGTGATTCTCTCAAAACTCCCAATCAGATGAGAGGTCCTGCTATGTTATAAGTCAAGAAAGTACAGCTTTGGAGATTCATTAGATTTCATTTCATGTAAATTGTCTCTGGAAAAACTCTGAGAGCAGTGCAATGGTCAAAAGCGGCCATTAGGAGACCTGCTTGTTAGAGAGGTCTAGAAAGAACAAAGTTTAGTTTGGTTTTGAAATTCATTAGTACACTGTTCATCTTTGTTTTGTTATGAGGTGTTTTTATTTGTTGGCTTTGTTAGTTTTTGGGGTTTTTTTAATTTCTTTATGACGTTCAAATTCCCTTTAAAATAGGCTGTCATTTTTAGCTTAAATAAGAGGAACAGGGTTTGGACAGTGTTCCAAGGCAAGTCCACAAAAGGTTTACCTAATTTGTGTCATGTTTTCCAGTTCCTGTACACCCTGCAAGTGCAGTTCTGTCTGTCCTGCTCTCTCCCTGCCAACTGTCCCTTTCTTTAAGCTCTTTGATGCTCCTCATCCATAGGACAGTAGAATGATGTTACAATCATTACCCTTCAGCAGCAGGAGACACACTGCTGTATATTATGCCCTTTAGCTAAAAGAAAAATTGATTCTGTCATGTATGCATTTATATGTCATCTGTTTTTTTTGAGGAAATTTTTAACTTTCTTTATGAGACTGAGGTAGAAAATAATAAACTATTGAGATATATGACATGGTTCTCTCATCTTGGGAAGACTGTCCACCTTGAGCAAAGCTAAATGGTGGTTAGACCTCTAGGCAGGTTTTCTTTTCTGCAAAAACAGTCCAGTTGCATTTGTGGAGAATGTTTTTCTTAAAAAAAAAAAGCAACTGAATGCAATGTGCCTAGTATGTGGAGTCTTTTCCTATCTTAATCCTAAATTTGGGAGAAAAACATCTTTGCAAACAGCCAAATTTTAATACATGTGCTGTTAAAAGGTTTATTGTTTATTTTTTAGTATTTATCTTGAGGTGGGGGTACATTCTCTCGAGAAGCAGGAGTGCCTTTTGCTTAATTCACTGGGCTAATCAAGCGCCTGCCTTCCATTCCTGGCCTGTCCTGTGTGATCTTTGCTATCTCAAAGTCTGTTTCCTCAGCTTGCAGTTTGAAAAACTGTAATGTCACTTTGCCTTGCCAAAATGGAAGAAAAAATACAGAATGATGATGAACATAGAGTTTGTAGCATGGAGCACCCCATAAATTCTGAATACCAAATGTAGGCTGCATTAGTGTTGTCGTCCAAAAAGGTGCTCCAAAGACTTGCATTAAAAGTTTGACTTCTTCAAGTGTCTTTCAAATGAGAGTAATCAGTTTTTATGGGATGTTGAACATTGATGAGCTTTCTTCGTAAAAAGGGACCAAAAGTAAATGAAATACTCAGAAGTAATTTTCTTGAATTACATAAGGAAATACATCAAAATCAAATATTTTCCAGACCTACTGGTTTTGGTTGGTTGGGGTTCTAATTTTTTTTTTTTTCGTGGTGGTTTTTTTGTTTTTTGTTTTGTTTTTAATGAAACTGAATACTCTTTTTGGTGTGATGACTTAGTCCAGACTTAGCTTCAGATAAATCCCTTTTGTGGAGGTAAAAATGATGGCCTGTGGTCAAACATCCTGTTTTATACACACTGCTCCTAACTGAAAAAATGTTATTTAAGTTTCTACTACCAGCTCTATAATTTTGATATTCCTGTTTCACCACTTTTCTTTTCAAGTGTAGATATCAGTGTTCCAACTTCTTGTGTCGTGAAGGTGATGGGCTCAGTGTATCAAACTTGGTTTGTTCCAAGTTAAAATCTTTATTTCTAAGCCTCTTGCCGTTGATTCCAAAGTCATGATCTTCAATTGAAACTGAGGCAAATATGTGGGGTTTTTTTCCCCATGTTTGTATTGCATTGATTGTAAAGAGTATTTGCAAAAATTTTGCAAATTAGAGAAAGAAGCTACTGCAGACTGAGGTTGAAAAAACTAATTTGGTAACTTTGAAGCAAAGTTGGTCAGAATAGGGAAATTGTAGCATCTATGTGTTTTAGAAAAAAATCTTTAGGTGGGAAAATCTAACCAAACTCAGAAGATTTGATGTTGCCTGCACTCTCAGGATTCAGTTTTAATTCATGAGGGTGATGTCTTGGTAGTCTAGATAAATTGCATTTCCTGGGATTTCACACAACTTCTTGTCATATGGAAGAGAAATCTGAAATAGTGAGAGCTCCAGACCACTGCTCACTATGGGAAGGTGTAGTCTGGGTACTATCCTGAATATCCAGTCCAGGCTGCCAGATCCATGTCAAGCAGAGACACCTCTTGCAAAATCAAGATGCACTTGCAGGAAAAAAAAATCCCTCACCCCAAAAACTTTATAAAAGTAGCTCCATTAACCATTCTTCAGTAGTAAATTTTCATCCTCTATAATGAAGGATAAATGGGCAAACAGGTAGACAGAAAGGACTGAGAATATTTGTATGCATGAATATGTGGATAAATACATGTTTTCCTAAAATGGAACTCTTTTTGTTATAACCACAAAGGACAGGGTTTCTGTGAAAGGAGATATCTCTGATCCAGAGTCAAATCCTTCTTCCAGGATAGGTTCTATCATCTTAACTTATATCAGGACCATGTGTGTCCCTCTGACTGAGAATCCCCACTTATCTTTCCTTTTTTACTTTTTCCATTTTTAATAGTAGCACTTCATATTACCTATAAAGAAAAGTGAACTGAGTTTTTTTTTTCAAGAACATATGTTTATTTTATCTTAGTATGTTAAACTTTAAAAAGTGGTTTAGAATTAATTCATTGTGGAACCCTGGGGCTAAGAACCACATGTCACAGGTAACCAAATTAGGAGTCCATGGGTTATGAGATCACAAGCCCCTAGAGAAATATTTAGTGGTATGTTTACTTAATATCAAACAGCATGTGAAGTTTATTTATTAATATGCCTGCAGGTTTCTCTCTAATCCCACTTCTCAAAGATGCTCACACATAGATAGGAAAGCCAGGAGGGGGTGAATTGCCCTGGTACTATTTCCATCTAATAGAATAATATATCTGTTAAAGGAAAAAGTTAGGGTACAGTACATACCTTCCTGACCTTGACCAAATCTCCAGTCGTGGTTTACACAGGAGCCTGTTGTGTGCTGTTTACAGAGAGCAGAAAAGCACATGCACAGCAACTTCCTCTTAGGGTTATGAATCTTTAAGAAGAAAATTCATTTTTTAACATAGTCAGAAGAGCAGTTGCTCTCAGCTAAGCAATGAGAAAGCAATTCACCCATCCTTCCTTGCACCCTGCTGCAGTGATGGAGCCTGGTGGGAGGAATTCTGCAGGAAGGAAATAATTTCCCTTCCCCTTGATGGTGGTGGAGCTCTGGTCACCAATCCTATCCTAGCTAGAGCCAGCAAACCAAGGACCTGGCTTGGTTCCACCTGTGCTGGGGTGCCAGGCATTGCTGCTTGTCCCCTCCTCATCTGCTGGGTGTCACCCACAGCCTTTGCAGACATGGGAAGTGTGTTCTGCACAGGGCTGGAGATGCAGGATCATATCCATCAATATTGGGCATGTCTCTGCTGTCCAGAACCCCCTGTGTGTTCCCCAGGCAGCTTTACCAAGGACAGAGTGCTGCTCTTGGTTGTGCTCCCAGACCTGCCACTAACCCACTGATTTTTATGTGTGTCTCTGTATCTAACATTTACCACCTCAATGAGGCATTTGTAGATTTACTGACAAAAATTTTTTACACAACCACAAGAGGTACTAGTGATTTTATCACACTGCTGAAGAGCTGGGAAGGATTGCTTGTGTTTGCCAGAGTCACTTTAGCCTTCTTGATCATTTAGCATCCTATTTATGCACTAGATAAAACATCAGGTCTAGGCACTGTTGGGAAAAAAAATTGCATCAATGCTATCCTTCACTTCTTCAATCTGTGCAGCACATCACTACCTTAAATGTTAATGGGCAACTAGCTGGATTTCCTCTGAGTTTATAATTATTAAGCTCATAATAAACCTGAAAATTAAAGGCGAGAGAGATATTTTTATGCTCTTGTTAAAATGTCAAAGCTTGAGAAAGTTTTACAAAATGCTGAGCTCTGTGTCTTCTGTGTCAAGGGCTATTACCAGAGTAGGTGCAGAGACAATCTGGACACCTGCAATCTTCAGACAGATTCCATCAAGCTGCTATCTGTTAGAAGCTGCAGTGCTTGCATTTGGATTCGATATCTAACAATAATGTGGTATTTTATAAACATTAGTGGGCCTGATTTTGCACTGGTCAGCACAGGTAAAAAATAGGTACTTTTGGAAAACAAATAAAAAAGGAATTGGAACTGTCTCGATAAATAGTGCAAATTGTAAATTTCCTGAAGGTGCAGTCTTTTGCTCAGGCATAAGGAAATAAAGCTGGCAATTACAATATTGAGGAGTTGCACAAGCTGCTTCTGCAGTCAAGGCCTAATATTTACTTGACAATACCTTTATATTATTATATATAGCATTACATCCTTTTAATACATAGAACTGCAATTTCTTTCTGTTGGATTAGAAAAAAAATCATCTACTATCTCTGTAAATTGAGTAAACCCATGCATTTCCTGACTCTTTGTATCAGTGAACTTCTATTGATAATGCTTTAAAGACATAAGTGGAATGTTCATGTTAGGAGAAGCAGAGAAACTTGGTTGAAGTCTGGAAACTGATATTCACAAGCCAGTTTCACAACCTTTTTTTTTGGTATGACCTTGACTGAGGCATACGCTCCCTCTTTTTCCTAAGACGCTAAAACCACAGATATAGGAAATGTAAGGGTTCTGAAATGTGATTTCAAGGAATACAGAAACTTGTGCCTCTGAAACCCCATTTTGATGAAAGACATCATTGTTCTATTGTTAAACACCTGTTTCAGGGTGTCATTTTTGGCAGGGAAGCTCAGTGAATATAGATGTTTAACACTTTCCATGTTTTACCTCAACTACAGAACTTGGTTTCAAACAATACTGTATTTCATCCAAAAATATTTTTAAGTGACAAATACATATTTTTGAGATGAATAGTGAAAGCCAGACAGACATAACCACGTTTAGCTATTTGAAGAGGTGACCTGCTTTTCAGAAAATACACTTTTTTATAATCTGTGGCTGCTGCAAGCGTTTTGAATATTTAAACTTGGTGCCAATGCACGTAAATTTGAAGTAGGATTTGTTCATGTGTAATTGTAGAGTAAAATGTGGCTGAATTGCCAGGTATAACTTAGCAATTATAGAGTAAAAAGTTGAAGGATCCAGTTTTAAAAACTTTGTCTTCCACAATTTATCTTGTCACAAATCTGGTTTAATTTTCATGTTTGCTATTGTTTTTGTAAGTGTGCCAACTCTCTCTGTGAAGTATATACTTTTTCCATGTGTTTTCTTTTCTCATGATTTGTGGTTCTTTGGGCTTCTGAGTTTTGATGAGCTTGCAGGGGTTTGCAAATCTACCTTGTAATAGTTATTGATTATTGTGCACCTCACAGCTTTCGTTATTAGGTAAAGTCTGGTTTCAATAAAAGGAAGCACTTGTGAAGTAAGGAAAAAGGCATCTCCACAGATCTGATTCGTAAGTGAATTAAATGCTTCCAAACTTTTCCTCTTCCTCCACTAAAGAGGAGCCCGGTTGGTGCCATGGCTTACCAACATTTTCTGCTTATTTTTGTGAATATTCTGTTAAAGATGAGACTGTGTACTTGCTTTTACCCAGCTCATATCCACACCAACAAGAAAAATGGGTTTCTTGCCAGGAACTTTCCCTGCTGTGCTCCAGAAGTGGTGCTACAGGCAGTTTTGGGGCTGGAAATATGGACTGAGGTAATTTTGTTGTCTGGCTCCTGAACAGGCAGGTCACAGACAGAATTGTCAGTTGGTCTCCAGAATTGTGCTTTGCCTTTCAGTTGCTGATGTGGCTGCATACTTCATCTTCTGGTTGTTTTGAATTTGCTCAGAAAGTGGAATTAGGAGCTGCTTTTCAGATTGGGATAGCTGCATTGCATCAGCATCTAAAGAGATAGAATGAAAACCTATTATTCACAATAAATTAAATTTCTAATGAAAGCAAAAGGAACAGTCTTAAGAAGAAACAATTTTGATTTTTTTTTTATGAAGGAGATAGGAGAGCTCCTTTTATCTTTTGTTTATACATTAGCTAGACCATCTAGAGCATGTCATGTGTGATCTAGGATAGATGCTTTAGAAAAAATACCTTAAAGACCTCAAAACTCTATTTGAGCTTGTATGTGCAGACAGACGTAGCTTGCAAATAGAATCTGTCTCAAGGAACTCTCAGCATAATTTCTATCTGTCAAGCGCCAGTATTAAGGCCCTTTAGATGTTCTGGAATTTCCATTTCTGTGGGAAACTTCAGCATTTTCTACAGTAATACAAGAATTTTACTTTTTTTTTTTTTTTTTACTTTGGACAAGAAATACCAAAATAGATACTGATCTGGTACTTTTCCATTATGGCATATACTCACAAGGAGATCTGGAGTTAGCGGTCTAATCCATCTTTTCAATCCAGATGAATTCGTTCTCCTGGAATACATCTGAGCCATACAATTCCTCTGACAAACCAATACAGGTGTTCCTTGCTGGGCAATCTAAGTTGCACAAAAACACAGATATGAAGATGGAGAGCAGCAGGAAGGTCAGACTCCTGTAATACTTCAGCATTGGTCCAAACAGAGATTTCTTCTCTCTGCAATACTTCTGTGGCAGATTTTTCTTTGACATCTTGATTATTTAGTTAGCAACAAATGGACATCAGTTCCCTCCCCAGACACAAGTTTACAAGTTTTAGGGTTTACCTCAAATGCATTGTAAATCCGAGATAAGGCCTCAGTGGAGCGATGCACAAATGGTACAGAGGTTTTTTGTTAAAAAGTTAAGGGGTTTTGTTTTCTTTGCTGGCTTTTGCAGCAACTGTTACAGACCCTATTCTGATGCACTGATTCAGTAGTGAAAGATCTTTACTAGCCCAAAAACATCACACTGCCTTCATAGTGACTATGTGCAGGGTGTAGCATCACAGGCTGAAAATGGCTTTCTGGATGAGGTGTTATGGTGAATTAATCATTTGAAGCAGAAACAATATATGGCATGAACAGAGAGGCACTACCCTCAAAATAAGAGAGATAGAAAGTGTCAACATTGGTGTGAAATGCCCAAAATATCATCCTGTAACCACTAGTGTATGGAAGCTTTACTCATCAGGTATTTTTAAGTCTGATTTTTTCCTTTTTAAGTCTCTGCAAGCAATGCTAAGATCTTTTCTTAAGCTGAGTGACAAAGCTGGGAAACTTATACTGAAACAGAATAAATATTTTTCTCAAAACTCTGTTGACAAATTGATTAATTCTTCCTACAAAACTTGAGATGACAGAACTACTACTATTTCCAACTGTATCAGTCTAAAACCTGCCCTGAAAAATGTGTTGTCAGATTCCAAATATTTGATATTTGGTTAAGGAAAAGTCTTTTAATTCAAGTTGTTTCCGTGTGAGAGAGCTTTACCAATGATTTGTTACATTTCACATATTTTTAACCTTCATGTTATGAAAACCTCACGTTGTTCTACAAAAACTGTTAAAGGAGGGCACGACAAGTTGCTGGGGGTTTTGAAATTATCTGGTTGAATAAGCAAAAATTTCAAAAGATCTTTTAGCAAATAATATGGCTTTTAGCTTTATAGCAAATGCTTTGTGAGTTTATTTGCCAAGTGTAGTTAAGCTGTAATTATTTATGGTAAAATGTTATGCAAGACTTAACTGAACATTCCTCAGAGTAGTTTGCACAATTCAGAAGTGAGATAGTGGAATTGCCTCCTACTGTTCTCAGTTGTAGTTGTACACATTTATTCAGTGAACACATTTATTCTATTTATTCATTTTTAAGGTCTTAGTGACTGTAGCACTCTGCTATTAAATTGAGGTATTCCAGTGTCTGAGTCTGAGCTCGACACTGAGTCTGTTGTGTTTGAAACCAGACAAGGTTTGCAAATGTTATTGTATGCAAAGTGGTTATTCTGCATGATGATAATTATTAATAGGTGTGACATGGGAAATACATATTAGTGCATCATGTATAATTCTGGGTAGTTTAGCTGAAGTTTAGTAATTGCAACTTTGGAGTGAATTTTGTCCTGGTTTGTAGCTTATAAATAAGAACTGATAAGAAGCTTTCCTGACACTATTTTCCAAACATTTCTGTTGGGAAAATAAAGATGGGAGGCTCAGGTGTCTAAACCCAATTGTCTACTGCTATTTTAGGGGCTACAGGTCACAAAGGATGCCTACAAAGGATAGACTGCATGTGCCTTAGCAGAAAATGGAGAGCTGTGTCCTTTTGAACTGGGGGATTGTAGGCTACAAATCCCTCAGGTCACTCATTTGAGTGACTAAAATGATGCCAGGTATCTCTTGAATGAAATATTTTCACACCTGTATGCCAGGTGTTTGGAAAATAGATGCAACTTAGTTCCTAAATGCTTGTATAGATGACTGATTTTATATCCTCTCTAAATTTTTTCAATACTTGCTGTTATATTAGTTTTGTTACATAAATTTACAATTTCATCTTATTAATAATTAAAAAAATATATTTTATTCACCTTTGGCACCAAAGATGAATAAAATAAATTATCCCTAGGAGGCTGTCCTTGCAGGAAGCACAGCATCCATTTTGTGCCTCAGTTACCCTTGCTTTATCCAGTGGAAAAGCAAACTTATTTGGCCATGTTTAAAATGTAGTTAAGGGAAGATAAGTAATGTGGCTTTCCACAGTCTGTGTGTGTAATGGATTGTAACCAAGGTCCCCTGACAGCAAGTTTGTGGCTTAACCACAAGACCATTGTCTTCTATTAAAGAAATGTTAACCTCAGAGAAGTGAGGGAGTCTGTAAGCTTTCTTATCTTTCAAAGTCTGGCTTAATGAGCTGTGGTGTCTGATTTTTTCAGTAAAGAGGAAGGCACCATGGAGGAGCCTGCAAAGCAGTGAGAGGCAGGGTTAAACAAGTTTTTTTTTTTCATTTTGTATGAGTGGATGAAGGTGGTGAGATGAGGTGTTAATTTCAGGGAAAGTATTTCCTCACACATTTCTCACATCCCCCTCTCCATCCTATACCTGTCTGGCTGACCACTGGGCAATCAATATTCTTACAATAAATAGTAAGAGTCTAGGGTATTGAAATAAAACTATCTGTAAAGATAAGGGAAAAGTCCTTAAGATTGCAGCTTATTGTTATCCATCACTAATATCAGAACCTTCCCTGTGGGGGCTGAGGGTTTTATTTAAGATCTAGGGTTTGACTGCTCTCTTTAGCCCTCTTAGTTCCATCAGCTTGAGCAGAGCTTTTCAACCTTGGAAGCCAGAGAAGTCCATGAGGAGATACAAGTGACTGAGAGTTGGCACAGTTTACTTGCTTTTAGGGAAACATATTTTAAGATTCTTCATCCAGTGTAGTGTTACCTAAAATGGGCTTGCCCTCTAGTGTCAGTAAAACTGAAAGGTGATCTCACTTTTATTGGTTTTGTATCTCAACTATTCTTTTCTATTTCAAGTGGTGGAGCTGCTGCTTTGCAATCTGAGACTTGTCAGGTCAAACCAAAGCAGGAGCCAACATCTCAAGGAGCTCCTCAGAGGTTACCAAGTGCCAGCTCTTTGCACGTGATATTTAAGGAACTTGCTATTTTAGCCCCTTGGTGTTTACTGTTATTTTCAAAAATCTCTTAAAAAACACTGAAGTGAGGAAAGCCACCAGAACCTAAGCTTGTTTTGTGTTTGTGAATGGAAGGCAGTAAGGGGTCAGGTTTGAATCTCCTGTATGGAAAAGATGCCATCCTAAAACTGGCAATAAAGGACATGGAGGGCCTTTATGCACAGTGAGCATGCTGTAAAAACTTAGGACCATAATCACATTGCAGTGTTTGATTCAACACACTGTAAAGAGACTCCCTGTCTTCAACCCCCTGTCTCCTCCTCTGGAAAAAGCCCAAATCCAAAACTGTCAGAAGTAATGAGAGAAGGAATCAAACCAGAAAGAGCAGGTCTATTCCAGTGGAAGGGACAAAATCTTCCTGGCTGGTTCTGTGGCACAGAAGGAGTGAGGTCACATCTGAAAACAGGGCTGAAGTCCTTGTGAAAAAAGCTTTGGTCCCATCCCTGCCTTGTGTGAGTTTTTCTTTGCAGACCAAGCATTGCTGCCCACAGGGGCACTGGCTGAACTGAGATCTGGCACTTCTGCACAGAGTAAAAAGTGTTGCATCAAGTGATAAGAGAAGGAGGTAGCCAAATAAAAAGAGGGTTTACAATGAGGCAATTAATGAAAAATCAAAAACTGTTTTCTGCAAACTTCTCCAAAAAGAAATGAGAGAGGAGGTTCAGGAGATCAATTCTAATGAAGGATAATCTGTACTTTTTGTGCCATCATTGTTTGTCTGGCTGGAAATGACATCCTAGAGGAGGAAATGTATGATGTGCATCTATTGGCAAACTTGAATTGAATCTGACAAACTGAGGCATGAAATCTGGGAGAAGAAACAGCAAGATCTGGAAACATTTTAATTCTTTTGATGCAAAGTTTCTTTTCAGAAAGAAACTTCTTATACTGAGAAATTTTTTTTAATAAAAGAAACTTCTCACTTCAAATTGCCACTTAAAAATTATCTTTAAGAGACACAAAAATTTCACTAATCAAATAAAAAATTATTGAAATTCATAATAAGTGACAACTAAATGTTTAAGGTAAATGAAGTGATGCAGAGGACTTTCATAGGAGTTGTAGTAATAAGGGAGCTGACTTTGCATCTTGGTGTGTTTTATTCTGCTTTGATATAATGCATTATTGGACCAGTGCTGACTTGTAGGGACAACAGGGCTCACGGTAGGGAAGGTCACCAGAAATTATGTTCTATACTCTGTAAGCTACAAAAAGTTCTGACCCAAACCTCCGAATTGCAGTTCTTCCCTTTTCATCCTCTCTTCCTCATTTGTCTTCCTTCCTTTTGCAAATTCCCCTTTTTCTTTAAGCCTCAAGATCCGTTTCTGGTTTAGTTTATTTGAGGTGTAAAATTAATATTTGCGTATGAGGAAAAACATAGATATGGTTGTTTAGAAAAAGGATTCATGTTTGAGAACATTTGTTTCAGTTTTTTAGCAAAAAAAAAAACAACAACCAAAACCAAAAATGAGTCTTCTGAAATAAGTTTTTTAAAAATGTGAAATTTTAATCCATAATTTAATTTGGTTAATTTTTGATCAGTTCACTTTGCTCATGGCAAAATGTTGCCCTACAGGGTAAAACATGTAAATATATTTACATCTTAGAATTTGATTAAATATCTGTTAAAATTACTTAGTGTGAAATTCTCAAATAATTAAAATCAGTATATATAAACAAAATATTGCTAGATCTCTGAAAACAGTCACCACAGATTTGAACTGACCAGTATGCATTTCTCTATCTTTGAAAACAAATTTTTTTTTTTTTTTTTACCGTAGCATTTTCCTGCAAAATTTAAGAAAATTACTTTTTTTTTTGAGTTGGAAAATGGTTCTCCCAAAAAAAAAAAAAATTAGGCTGGTTCTGGTTATATAGATTTATCATTGACTAGAAAGAGGCCTGGGAAGGGGAAGAACAGCAGGGAGGTTTGGTTCATTTTCTTGTTTTGCAAGATGTCCATGATGCCTGTTTGCCTAAGCTAGGAATGCTGTCTCCCGCCTCTACCCTCAGCCTGAAACACTCAGTCCAATAAATTTAAGCAATGAGCTGAATCTGAACCAAGTTTTCTCCATCCATCTTATTTGCTCTCACCACACAGTAATAGTAATGAGCTCTATTAGCATGTAAATTTTCTATTAAATTAAGAGATTTGTTTGAAACTCTTTATTTTCATTTGCACCTATAAGAAAGCCATCACTTTCCCTGCTGTAAGTGGCTCAGTATTCAGTGTAGGGACATTTTCCCTGTCAAGTCATTGTTTTAAAAATATCTACCTCTAATTCCCTGTCCTTTTATTTATGATCTTGCTACATTTTTTTTATCTGTCTGTGTTTGTTTATTTTTTATGTGACATTCAATGAATTTGCTCTACCTCTGTCTTTTTAGTACTGGCTGATGTTTTATAACATATTGATTCCCAATATTTTAAACTGGCCCACTGTTGATATGAGGATCACTCTGGGAAGTAAGATGTTTACATCTCGCTATGAATAGCAGATAAACGAAATAATAAAGGTTGTCAAAAGCTGGGAAATAAAGTACACTGGGTTCTTGTTTGCTCTCAAGGATATATGGCTGTGCAACTCTGAACTAGCAAAGTTCAGAATTCAAGGCAAGTAGTTATGGACTCCAGTTTTCTATTTTTTTTTTTTAATTTTTTTTTTTTGGATGAAAGAAAAATAATACCAGTCTCCAGGACTATAATTTCCCCAAAATGTTGCGTGACAGTAGTGGCTTCACCAGTGATTTTCTCCTATAGTTTTACAGGTAGTTCCTTTATAAATAATCCATGTTCTAATGAGCACATAAATGAAGCAAACAACTTTCTTTCCTCGTTGTATTTGATCCTGTTGACTAATTAGGGAAGGAATATGCAGAGATATTGACACAGATTTTACTGGTTTCACTTAAAACTTTCTCCCATATAAAGACTTTTTTTTTAACAATCATTTTAAATTGCAACCGTTTCCAATTGAGTTTAATTCCTTCTGGTGTTTACTGCAGTAACATTAATCATGATGAACTCATCCTGTATTTAATTTTGATGCAATTTCAGTATATACTATTTGTGAATTAAAATACTTATTTTGTAGACAGTGAAAAATTATTTACTGATTATAGCACGACTCTGTGTGTGTAGATATAGATATATTGTATACATTAAGGGTGACATGTAATTTAAATCTGCACATTTTGCATTATTCAGTAGTTGCATGCCAGCTGCTTTTCTTTTGTACTTTGTGATTAATTTCATTGTTGGTAGATTTTATGTTTTCTGAAGAGTCTTTCACAGAACCTACACAGGATTCAATGAAGAGAATATGAATACACAGTTGTCAGTGGTGTTTTAGCCTGATCTACAGCACCAAAGTTCAATGGTCAGAGTTACAGGATAACGAGGGAGGGAGGAAAAAAATGAACTGTGGCATTATTTTCAAAGAAGGATTGATAGACTTTTATTACATAACTAAAAATAATTAATCCTTCCCCTCACTCTTTTTTTAATCTCTCCAGCAATAGTTTGTCTGTTTCATAGAAACAAATGCCTGGTAGGGGAGTGCTTTGTCTGAATTTTGTGTGTGTTTTTCCACGCAGCCTTCAACTCTGAAAAGCACAAAGCTGCTGTGTGGGGCTGAGGAGCTCCAAAGCTGGACTTCTCCAGCCTGATTTGTATATTGCATTTTTGCTTGCTTTGTCAGGACAGCTTGAAATAAGAGCACGTGGAAAGAAAAAAAAGAAAGAAGTAGTAAACATGAAAAATAAAAATCGCAGCTCTCAACCACCAGCAGCAATTATAAGTTGTAAAGTTCTGTCTGTTGTGTTTATTTTCAAAAGCAATTTAATAAACTACAAAATTTTGGAGTACTCTAGTCAGAGAAGTTGTAGGTAGAATTTATACTACCTTTCTCAAAAGGCGTATATTCCCCTTTTTTGTAAAGCATTAAGTCCCTCCCTTAATTAAGCCTTCTGGGGTTTAAATGTGTTGATCTCATTTTAAACTGAGCTCAGCACAATTAGACACACTGAGAAGATAGCAGATAATCAGCACATACAAAAACATTTCAGACATAAATGCTTCATCCTGCCAGGCCCAAAATTACTATTTTTTTTTTCATTTTGGGGGTTGGGGTGGGGGGAGCAGGGAGGGGAGAAAGAGAAAGGAAAAAAATTGATTATTTTCAGCTCGTCATACATCTCATTTGTAGTGGGTCAGACCTTCCCCATTCACAATTACCACTAGTTAATCTTATCAGAGAAAAATTCAATTACATTTATCAAGGTTATTCCATACACTCAAGTTATTGCCTCGGAAAAATCGGGTTTCAGTGTTAAGAATGTCAGCATTGTGTATGTGATGGGGTTTGGTTTTCCTCCCCCCATCTTTAAAAATAAATAATTAAATCCTGCTTTTACACTGACGTTACTAATATATAGTTATAATAAAGTAATATTTGACAGCTTTGTAAAAGGGATCATTAATACATAGATTATGGAAGTTTAGGAGGGAGGCTCATAACTGTTAATAGACTTCAATTCTCAGCCTACACTGACATTTTAAAAAATCTAGTTTCAAATTTGATAACAGATTACCAGCTAGGCTGGGAGCCAGCCACCTGATTAAGGCAATTTAAATGCTTGCAAAGTGGTGAGATTAAAATCAAATAAGTGCCGATTTTTTCCCTGCTTCACTTATCTTTCCCTGGATTCGTTCCTTAACTACCAGGTGGCAGAGGACTCTGGGTAATTTTCCTCTGCGCCAATTACCCCAGGATGGTTTTTAGGGTGAAGCAGAATAATTACTGCACTATCAATCCAAAATGGGCTGCTTAATGTGTTTAAGAGAGATTTTGAGCCTTAGCAGGGAGGCTGCCTGAAGCGTGCTACGCTCGCCGTGCCAAAGCCCGCTCGGCCCGCTCGCGCAGTTAACTGCTCACGGAGAAGGCAGCACACACCCAAGGTGAAAGAAAACAAGGAAAACTCCTGGGAAGCTGCAGGAAAGTTAATGAGCTGCTTCCAACGCGTGGCAGGCTGCAGTTGCAGGTGGCTGACAAAGCTAGGCGGGTTAAGAAAATAATATTTATCACCCAGCTGCCTGGATCGTCTTTATCAAAAGTCGTTCTGAAATCCGTACGAGGCGCAGAAAAATGGGTTTGAAACAACGACAAACAACAAAAAAGGTGCATGGGGGATAAGATGAGGAGGGAAATGCCACCAATGAAGCAGTGTATGTCCTTGGTGGGTCATTTGCAAAGCTGGTTTGAGATGAGGACACGTGGATTTTAATTTTTTTTTGCCCCCTGAGTAAGGGGAAGGATGGGTTTGTGATCAGAGTGCACAAGGGGAGAGCTGGACTGTGCCACGAGGCTCTGGTGTGTGCCCAGCCAGCCCAGGCTGCTGAGGGAGGGGGTGCCTGGCTGAAGCCTGGCTTCTGCCACATCCCTGCTTTGGTTTTAATTGGTGCTGGGCTGGGAAATGAGGTGCTCTCCAGATGCTCCCCCATTGATGCTCTCTAGATGGGAGCCAGCTACCCTCCCCCTAATCCTGGGGCTGCTAGAGAGAAATTTGGCAGGAATTCCCCACTTTGCAGCACAGGGAAAGGAACACTTGGTGCAGCCACGGCACAAGAAATAACTCGTTAATTATTGGTTCATTAAAGCATTTGAAGATCAGGGGTGTAATGGCAATACAGGAAAGCTCAAGTGCAAGGTGAAGAAGTAGTAATGTTCTGCCATCAAACTGGTGTGTGGTGGGGGAGGGATGGAAGAGGAGAGCAGGGCTTAAGCTCAGCTGAGACTCTGAAATGACATTTCTGAATAGTATACTGTAGCAGCCACAAATTAAGTATTATCTTCCATCTGGTGACTCTGCACTTGATTTCTTTAATTATTATTATCTGAATATAAATTGTGAGTTTTAGCCAAGGATTCGGGAAGGTTGTCGTTAGAAGCAGAGATAATTAAAAAAATCATTATATTTGTGAAGGGGTTGCTGCTGTTTCTTGCCTTTCAGTGATTTGCTTACACAGTTTTCCATACGATCTCTACCTAGTTGATGTACCAAGTTTTTTTTTATTATTTAATGAAAAACTGATCTGTTATTTTGATTAGCAGATAGCTTGGATAATGTGAGTTAAAATGTTCAATTTTAAAGAGAGAGTCTCTATTCTAGTATTGTTTCAAGGTGCTCAGTGTCCTCATGTGGACTTCAAATACATCTAAAGATCACCGGATATTCCATCAAGATGTTGCTTGAACATCACCCTCCCAGGAGCACAGGGTGTGGGTGTGCATTTGTGACTACCCATGTAGTTTGTGGGTTTATATTCCAGTCCAATTTCCTATGCAAAACTGTTTAACTCGTGCACCCACTCCCTGCTGCCTTCCTCCAGCAGAACAGTGCCCTCCCAGTAACAGGAGAGGGGAAGGGGAGGAAGATCAGCTCTGAGATTTAGATGCCAATTTTGAAGCTGACCCTGTTTTAAATCACAGGAGTCTCACCTGCGGCTGCAAACCTGTTCGTGTCCATCCCGCCAGATGTGACAGCTTATGCAGAAGTGTGTCTTGTAAGACACAGGCAATCCATTTAAAGATTATCACATGAAACCATATTTACTTCAGAGGCCTATAATAATTACACCTTCACTTGAAAAATCCCTGGGACTTTAGCTGCTGTGCCACAGATTTATACTCAAACATTTTCATTTGATGCGCAAAGTGTGAAGTACTCTTTAGTGGCAAGACAATTATCTGATTCTACTAATAAATGAATGCACTAGTAGTCATTTTTAATTGAACAATTATAGGATATTGCACTGTCAGTTGATTATAGAAGTCATTTCATAAATGTCAAAAATCTCTTTAAACGAATTATGGAGCTCCAAAATAACTCCGGCAATCAGCCAGCAATAACACAATAATCTGTTTACCCTGTTGTCAGGCAAACTACCACCAGTTTTTTTTTCCTTTTTGAGGGGGGACTGAATCTTAAGGATTATACTCCTGCTCAGGCTGTAGCAGCTACTGAGGCTTTGATTAGCACAGATCATGAGTGTCGTCAAGTGCTGTGACATGTATTAAATAGCAAGAGAAATTAAAGTTGTTTTAGAGAGGCGTTGGTAGCAAACAGGAGGACAGATCTCTTCTCTGAGCAAAGAATTCTAGTGGAAATCTGAAAGGTGCTTCTGGCATGTTCCAGTTTTCTGCTGCATCAGTTGACTTTGATTTTTATTTTGATGTTGAACACAAATACCAGTTCTTTTCTGTAGTTATGGGATAATCTGTTTCCTCTGTTTTCCTTGTTGTATGTACGTATGAGAGAGGCCAGGTCTGCTTCTCTCTGGGAACGCCTGCGTCCATGCATATCAGCCATGCTGATATCTGCCTACTCATACAATTGACAATCAGAATTTGGCTCCTAGTTTTTATGAATATGGCAGGTCCTTCCCTAATGGATTGGATCCCTTTCCTTCCTGGAGCAGGAAAATTCTCTAATAATCCCAAGAGAATAGGCATATCTGCAAGAATGGTTCCAGTCATACAAAGACTTACTCTGACCAGGAAAAGGTGAACAGAGAACACCAAAATAGAAGGTTGTGGTCCACTGTTGTGAAAGAAACTTTTGTTTGTTAAGAGACAAAGAAAGGGGAAAGTATTTCAAACCTTTTGCATTTTACCTAAGTAAATTCAGATTGATTCATAAGCTTACTACTAATAAAAGGCTTTGAAATAATATGCAGGCAAAATGGAATCAAAAGTAGAATGAAAAGAAATAGCTTTTTGGAAAGCGTTCACTTTCTGGAGATTTTGGGTGCGTAGTCAGGGTGGATGCTGTTTGAGTTTACTGTCTGAAGTGCTCAATTCTAGATAACTTCTTTCTGAATAAATTTACAGGATTCCATCTCTTGAAACTATTTTTGGAAATCTAACACCTGATTCTAAAGCTGGTCATTCCTAAATGAGTGATCTCAAAAGAGTAGATCATATTTGGGGGGCTGATGGTAGTAGAATAGATTTACTGCTAGTAAATAACAAAAACTTTAATCTTTTTTAATCTTTAGCAATACATGGAAGATACCTGCAGCTTTGGCTCTGTTTCTTGACATATTCATATTTTCAAATGTTGAAAACTGAAATCCTCCGAAATCAACCTCAGAGTAGGGCCGACAAGAATAAGAAAAGTTTAGCCATAGATGATCTGGAGACTGCATGTGATGTTTTAAGGAAGGCACCACCCCTGGAGCAGGAGAGCAGTGGCCTTCTGTACTGTCTGTGCCTCATGGAGGCATGAGCTGGCACAGGGGGGAGTTTTGGGAGTGGAGCCAGAGGCATTATGCAGATTCATCGCCATGATCACCCCATGCAAGCTGGGTGTGCCTGTGGCCATCCTTCCAGCTCTGGAGTCTGCAGGAGTGGAACTGGAGGATGTTTGACGTGTTATTCTCATGTGCCACATGAGGATTGCTTGTTGGGATCAGATAGATCAGACACAGAGAAGCTGATGTGAAATCTAAGGAGTTGTCTGGGTGTGGAGCTTGCTTACTGAACTCTGAGCTAAATAATGGATACTCATGGTCACGTGCAGTAGTTTAGGTCAGCAGCACTGCAGTAGCTTGATATGCTGGGAGCACCAGCTTGGCCACACCTGGCCCTTGAAGTTTAAATAGTAAACTCCAATTTTCTGTCCCTGTTAGCAAGTGTGTGCAGGAGAGATTGCATCCCTATTTGTTGTGTATTTCCTGAGATTAATGCCTCTGTGTTATTAAGAGTTACTATGCTGGCTATAAAAGATAGACTCGTCAAAAGTCTTTGGTTGGACAAACAGAATAATGAAAAGGAAAGAAATAATCAGATATTAATAAGGAAACAGCAGATAGTCAGGACTAATATTTATTTCACTTCTATTGTCAGAGTTTTTTATTTATGGTTTAGGTAATTTAAGGTAAGCAGGATGGTATTTTGCTTGATGAGACTGTGGCCCAAAAATCTGAGGATCTGCCTCTTCCCTGACTTACACCTGTGTCACCATGTATGTCTGTGCCAGGTCTGTGCCAAACATGGACAGTTTGGCAGCTTCCTCACACACACTATGCTCTGAATTTAACTGACTGCACAAAGTGCAAGGCAGTCAAGAAGCAGCCTCTGACATTTTTAATTGGCATTGAATTTAAGTCATCATTAATTATTCTGCTTTAAAGGAAGCTTTATTCCTTTAAACTGCCATGCATGTTATTCAAAACTCTTGCAGGGATCCATCCCTGGTATCTGTCTTGGCTAGTAGGATTAAGCCCTTATGGCTAGTAGGTGGCTGAGACCTTACCATATGTTACTGGTAGACAGCAGCAAAGCTTTACCCTGTGATAAGCATACTAAAAGCAATCTGTTGGGTTTTTCTTTTTTTTTTTTTTTTCCTTTTTTAAAATATATATATAAAATACACCAGCACGTGGTTAATCAGCATTGGTATTATTAAACTAACTCGTAAATAATGTGATTCTCCCAGGAATCACATCAGTTGTACTGTGAGTAAGTTTAGATTTCCAAGGTGCCACAGTGCCTCATTCTGCATTGACAGAATTGAACAGCATTAACCTTTTCACTTACACTAACAAAGACAAGTTAAGACAAGATGTGCTATGACTACTGCACATCTATGTTTTGTTTTTGCCCAGGGCCCTGTACAATTACCCAGCACTTCAGAGCTAATATTGGTTGGATGTTTGCCTTCCCTTCCCCACCCCTTTTGATATTTCTACAAAATGACAAAACATCATTTTTCAACCAAAAAATAACCAGTTACATAATAAATGTTCTCTTTAAGAAGAAAGAAAAGGCTGAAAATATATCCCAGGCACTTTTAAAGAGGTCTAGCAATGAGAAAAACAGATTCTGTAGTACACTTCAGCTAGCATTTTCTCAATGCAAACCATTCTGCTGTCATTCTAAATTCCACAGTGCATACAATATGGTATTGATAGCCAGAAAGCACCATGCTGTGCATATATTCCAGAAAACAAGGAGAAAACCAGGTCCTCAACATCTTCCAGGCAAAGAAACCTATTTTATTTGTCTTTTAAGGTGCAGGTTCTTTACACCTGTGTAACTAACTAGTTCAGATGTTGTCAGTATAACTTGATGTTAGCCAGCTGTCATGGTGAAGGACCAGGTGCATCTGCAAAATCTGGCTGAGAGACTGGTGGTTCCTAAGCTGCAGCAGATCTTGTGTTTTTCTTGGAGGAACTGAAAGATTTCTGTGGTGGACAGCAAGCAGAAACACTGGTTTGGCTCACAGTAATGCTGAAATCTATGATTCCAGTCAGATCCATCACAAAAAAGTCTCTATCTATGGAGAGTCCAAAATCTCCCTCTGACATAAATGTCTGTATTGTAAATATATCCCACCCCTTTTTGCAACATTCTTCAGAGACTAAGTTTAGAAGAGTGAATAAAATCTTGATAATTGGTGAATTAGCAGAGTAAACCAATACATTATTCATTAGGTAGCTATCAAAATATCACAGAATCTTGCAGGGAAGACAGCATTTGCATATTCTAGGATTGACCACTGAATGCCTTTCATAAACATTAGAGAATCTGCCAAAATCTGGGGAGATTTAACATAGTGCTTAGATAAAAAGCACCTGGATCCCACCAATTTGCCCTGTAAGGCTAAGAATAAAAAATGTTCTTTCATCGGAAACATGGATCAACCTGTATGAATTTGTAGCACAGACTGTAGTTATGATGTATCATGTCTGTCATCTTAAAATTGGTTTAAATTTTAGTAGATCTACAATGATTGGAGCAATAAGAAGAGAGATTGGCAATGTTGGAAGGGTAGATAAATGCAAGATATAGCCTTAGCTGCCTAAATGGGTATTTTTGAGGAACCAATTTGTTCATTTGGTAATCAGTTTTGTGTGTAAACTTTAAACATCAGCAAATCTTGTATGATGTGCTGCTCTTTAAACCACAATTATTGGGGTTTATGCCTGTGATTATTCTCTTTACCATGCCATAATATCTTTGAAGCATTGAAAAATCTTTAATGAACTGAAGTTTTGGGATCTTGTTTATTGTTGGTGTTTTTTAGTATTACCCATGAACTACCTGCTGAAAAAGGTGTAGTTCATAGTTACAAACACATAATTTACAACACATAATTATGTTTGCTACATAATTACAAACACTTTTGGAAAAAAAAAGTGCATTTTGCATCACAGGGACTGTGATAAAGCCTTTTTTGAGTGTTTGCACATCTTGGACAGTGGCAACTGAATGATGGGCTGAGGTTTGAAATCTAGCTCTGGGGTAGATTTTGGCTTTTGTTCACTGTTGTTGGTCTTACAAGACCATACTAAATTCAGGGGACCAGTTTTGGCTTCACACTGATATAACCTCACTAAAATAATTTTTGGAATGAGTGGAGTATGTGACTGATGTGATGCAATAAGTCTGTTTTATTCCATCCAAATACTGAATTATTTTAAAAGACAAATATATCTGGGACTTTGAAAGATGCTGGGAATGACCAAAATAGCTTCAAGCAGATATTGTTGATGGCAATAGACATTAGGGACAGGAAGATGATCTTCAGGTGAAAGAGGAAATAAGTCCTTAAATAAGAGAAATAATGTTCCGTGTTCTTCTCTTTTTCTGCCCTAAATCTCTGGGCTATCCAGAGCCCACTGTTGATTTCTGGACAACTGGTGTTTTGCAATGAGCTGAGCCTTTGTTCCTTTTGAGGTTTCCACCATGTTTCCTACCAGCATGGTCATTGAGATGGAAATAAAAGCCAGAAACTGTGGTTTTTATGGCTGTGGGCTAGAAGAAAAGCTTAATAAAACAACACTAGTGATAAAATTGTTGTTTTGAGGTTGGGTTTTTTTGTTTTGCCAGGGTTTTTTTGTGTGTTTTTTTGCTTTTGTTTTTTTTTGTTGTTGTTGTTGTTGGTTGGTTGTTTTTTGTGCCTCTTTAGAATTGACACCAAACTGCATTGCTTAGTAAAAAATGAAGGCATTTTTGAGTGTATCTAAAGGCCTATTAAAGAGATAGACAATTGTCATTTATCTTCCTAAATCTTTGAGTTTGAAAAAGAATTTTACTCTAATAATTTGGTATTTATGATTCCTGTTGAACACTAGAACCTCTTTAACAAGGCATAGAAGAATATGCAGTTCTAGCTTTGCTAACCCCTCTGTTTCTGGATTATTTTGATTGAATTAAACATTCTTGATTTCCAGCAGGCTGTTGATAGTCTAACACATTTAAGTGAGCACCTTCTCAGTTCAGGTATGGATGTAGAATTGGATAGCATTCAGGAGACAGACTGCTTTTTGTAGTGGGTGGTGAAAATAACCCAGTGCCACTCAGGAGGTGGTGGCAGAATAGTCAGAAAAGAAGGACAAGGGACTTGCGGAGAACACTGGAAAGGAGAAGCAAGGATTCAGTGCTGCTGAGGAAAATGGCCTTGAAGGACAAGAACTGGCAGCTTAGCTGGTCAGAGAAGCAGCAAAAACCACTGAGAGGAGCAGGTTAAAGATGCACAACTAAAGCCAGATTAACTCAGAAAAAGATGAAAATTATTTAAATTCAAATGATCTTTACACCATGTCAACTCCTTTACTGAATAAAAACAGGGAAGTGGAATGCAAAGGATCAGGACTTAAGAAATTTTAGTCTAGTACCTCTGTTTTCATTCTTGCTAAAAGGCATGAGGCACTGACAACTCTGAGATCTTGATTCAGTCTGACTTCATTTTAAGGGAACATCTGGCTTAAGTCTGCTGGGTTCTGTTTATAACGAGGGTAGAGGCACCCTCCCAAGGAGGTTAATCTCTCATATTCTAATTTCCCATCCTACTAATGATGCAATTAATCGTGTTCTTGACTTGCCTGTTTCCTTTGACTTCAGAAAAAATATAGACAAGTAATTTTAAATATCTAAAAGTAAGACATGTAAAGCCAGGTGAGTCTTCAAAATGTGGCTTATGGGTTGGATGTGAAATTCAGTTACCTAGGGAAGGATATTTTTCTACCTGTAACAAAAAATATGCAGGTCACATCTTTTGTTCTTGAATGTGTGGTAACTTTGATTAAACTACCAGATTAAATTCTCTTGGTTTAGATTTTAAACTTGTTTCAAACAAGGTTAGATGGCATTTAAGCTCCATATCGCTGTGTCTCCAGTAATGAAAATTAGTCTAATGGGCTCAGGTACCCATTATTCAGGCTAAATTAGCTTCCTGGGAGAGATCCCTGTGAAGTAGCCATCATGATGAAGAATGTACCAATTAAAAAAAGTAAACCAACCTGATTATTGACATATTCTGAGTTTTCTTTTAAAACTTTTTCCTCTTTTGCAAGCTTCTGCCTATTGTAGAATACTGGGCACTATCAAATAGAGAGAAGCATGACAGAAGAGAATGAAGAGAAAGGAGGGAATTGCTCCATGTCTTGTTATTGCCACTGTTTTGCGTATATATTGAATTATTCTTGAAAGAATATTGTCCTTTCTAGATCTTCCTGGAGATCATACAAGCCTTCCTCTTCCCCACTGCCTGTCATTGGATGATACACCCTGAGTACCATGGTTGCTTGTATGGGAAAGTAATCAAGAGTGCTTAAAAATATATATATATATATTGGCTGCCTATTAATGGAATTTAATATCTGGAAGCAGAGAAAACCAAAAACCACTTGACAAGTCAGCTTTTCAGAAAAGTTATAGAAACATTGGGGTGTTCTGTTTCTGCTGTTCATGTAGTGATTGCTGAGATTACATGGATGATCTCAGAGGCTTTCTTTTGGTAGAATTTCTTATTAAATGAAGAAATGGGATTTTGGAAGATCTGGATTGTATAAGTAATCAAAGTTTCAAAGGATGAAATCAGAAGCACACCCTGGATTCAGTTTTAAGGAACATCTGTCCCATTTTCAGAAGTCATTTGAGCTGAGAGCAGTTTTTGTTGCAGAGATGTAAAGCATCACTCTGGTAATAGCAGAATAAAATTGTACAAGTGACTTTGCTACTCCAGCTCAAAGTCTACCACCTCAGTTCTGATGCAACTTCACTGGCAATTTTAAGGAGAATCCTGGTCCTTGCATTGGGATGGCTGTGGGATGGGTTTGTGTTTGTATCTCTGAGAGGTGAGGTTAGCAGCAAGAAATTCCATTGGAACACACACTTGCAGCCACACTTTCAGGCATGTTTTAAGTGTGCCAAAGTGACATGTCACATAAAGTTGAATTAGTCATGACTTCCAGAAAAACAAAATTGCTATTTTGAAGAATGGTCCTCAGTGACTTAGGTGGTCCTGACACATCCTGTATCTCCTTTTCACATCTGTGAAATGGGAAAATAACACTTACCTACTTCTAAGAGATGTTTCACTGACTAGGTTTTATGAAGCACAAGCCTCCTGTGGAATGAGTGCAAAGTATTACTCTATTTATTTTTATGAACTTTCTGTTTTACTGCAGTAGGAAAGCTTAAATTATCCATAGAGTTCTTGAGCACATTGGGGAAGCCAAAGATCCTGATTTTGCCCACTGTGCTCCTGGCAAAGAAAAGACCCAAGGGAGACTCCTAAATGAAAAATATAAACAAAACCCTGAAGCTACTCAGATCCTTAGAAGATTAGATTTTTGAAAATATGTTCTTTATAAGATAAGTTAAATGCATTCTTTCCCTTATTTTTTTCCTCTGGTTTGGTCACAGGTTGCTCCAGGCACCCAAATGGGGGTATTCAATCCCTTGCTTTATTGATCCTGGCAGGGACTCATGCTATGGTGCCCTGTCCTCCCTGAGGCCACCACTAACTGTGGATTTAACAGGTCCAGCAAGGAGAAGGAGAGGTTCCAGAAGCTGTCATTCAGCCTGGGATCCATTCTTCACCCTTTCCTTCTCATCCACCCCTTCATATATTTCATTATTGTCATGGCAGGCAATACTTGAATTTCCAGTTATGCTGCAGAGCTCTTTCAGGGGTGGTGGTTGAGGGGGGTTTAGTGAACATCTCACAAGTGGGAAAATTACCTGTGAGACCAAAGAGTGCTCTTTCTGTCACTCACATGCAGGAGAGGCAGGAGAAAGTGGAAGTGTGTTTTTTATGTGAATTCTTCTTCCCAAGGTACTTTGGGCGTTGGTCACATAAAAAATAAAGGTAGGCATCATTTTTAGATTTTGACTGCAGAGACATTTTCCTTTTCCATTTACTGATGCCAGTGATTAAGAATTCTGCTGTAACTCCTCATGTTTAGATTTCAGTAAGTGGTAAACTCATTATTTCACATTTGGATTTACAGTGAGATTTGTTTTTTGGGTTTTTTTTTTTTTTTTTGGAGCATGTTGAGGGGGGAGGATTGTGGAACAATATTAGGAGCATATGGCAGGGAGCACTGTAGGGATGAGAGGAACACTTCAGGTTGGGTGTACAGGGTGGGAGATCCCCTACCTTGTGACCACAGCAGAAGTACCTGAAGTGTCTAAGTGGACAGGAAAAGAAAATGCCTTTAATTTTGTCCCAAATACCTATATTTGACATATGCCTACTTCTCAGATTGCTACAGACTGATACAGCCGGGAAATTTGTTTCATTCTTCCCACTGGCAAAGAATGCTTCCTATTGCTACTGCTTTCCCACTATCCCTGGACTATATATTCTTTTCAGAAGACTTGTATTCAAGTGCCACTTTGAGTAATTGAATGGCCAGTTCACAAGGGGAAAAATGGTGAAAAAACAACCAAAAGCAACTTGGGTGAATAACAAAATTAGCAGTTATGTGCTTACCTGCAATGATGTAATGAACAATCCAAGTGGATCATAGCTGGGGCCAAAGCTCTGAGCACCACCGTTGTTTGGTTTCTTTTGTGGTGGTTTTTTTTGTTTGTTTGTTTTGTTTTTTGTCCCAACCACTATATTCTTATGAGTTGTGATGTTAAAACCTTGGTTCTGTGTTCATTAATAGTCATTAATGGCATGGAGTCATCTAGTGCAAGATATTGTGCTTAGAGAACAGACTAAATGCATATCTTTCGTGGGTATCAGCAGAGTGGGACAGCTTGTCAAGAGTTTATAATGCCTTCAAGATTTTATTTAGTGTCTGTGTTTATGTCACAGGGCAGTTGTTACCAGCCCAATGTGAAGGGAGATAAGAACAGATGATGCACAGCCTACTGTAATGCCTATGACTAAAAAAAATTGCCATTATAGATTTCCCATTACGTTTGATAGGGCACCATGAACTTACACAAGGCCAGTGCTTTTTGTTGTGTGGCCTTTGTGTGGGGATTTTGACCTGGTACAGACAAGGCCTAGAAGTGGGTGCAAGATGTTGCCACACGTGGTATTTGAAATACTTTTAGTCTTCTCTGTAGTCTTGGGAAGCAATCTGCTCAGCACTCCTCGGGATGAGCTCCCATGTCCACCTGGGAATAATGCTTACCTGCTTCATGGGGGCTTGTGAAAGTAAACCAATTTTTCCTTTAGCTGTGTTTGTACTGCACTTTAAAGATAAAAAAATGCCCTGTGATTGTAAGTGGTGTTCTCTACATTACATTTCCTATGTAACTACATAGTTTTTCCTGAGATTCTAAGATATATTTTAATTTTTCTTACATGTACTAGAACGTTATTCTATCTCTAGCTAAACAGGGTACCGTGGAAGCGTAGGGAAAGAAATTGATCCATCTCCTGTGTTATCCACTCTGTGCTTTTATGATATTTTTGTGAACTGCTTTCATCAAGTTAGTAAGGATTTGTCAAGGTGTTTACCTGTTGGGAATCTCAACATGATTTCTTGAGGGTGCAATCTGGGGCTGAGTTATGTGTTCTCCTCTTCTGCTCTTCTACCTATTCGTACATCAAAGTCTCCACCAGTATAATTCTTTCGGGCCTGCTCTTTATTCAGCAGTTGCTGTACAAAACAAATGTATGTTGTGCTTAGAGGATGCTTTATTTCATATACATTTATCCACCAGATGAAATGAATACATTAAGTGCACATAAGCAGAGATGTCTTGTCTGGAAAGGCAGTGGTGGCTTGTGCCTCACACCACAGAATGCAGTGTAAAGAGGGGTGTGTTAGTGGTGTAAGCCAAAATTAGCAATGAAAATTTTAGGTAAGTATCAGGAAATATTTCTTAATACTGACTTCTTAATACTGAACAGCCTCCCAAGGAGCATGACGGAAAGCCCATTGCCAGTGTCAATTAAAACCGGACTAGTTTTAGAACTGGGGAATGCACTGTGGGGAACAATCCTGTACAAGTCTAGATGACCTAATAATTCTTTTCCATCTGCAATGCTTATGCCTGAGATTCAGAGTTATGTATTGCAATATGATTTCCTCCTGACTGAGAAAGACTGAAGCATTTTTCTCTCATGCAGGATTATTTTCACACTATCCAAAAAATTTCATACACACTAAAAACTGGTAGGGGAAAAGAAAGCAGAACCAGGTCTAAAAATCACCCCACTCAATTTGCACCTGCTGTCAGAGTGGTTGTAAAAAGCAGCCCCAGACATTGTTCCTGTGGATGACAGCTTGAAAGGGATCAGGCTTGAGAGAGACCATGGACAGGGCAGGGAAATCCTTTGGAGACAAAGGTGCTCTTTAAGGAGAAATTAAAGAATTTTTCCTTCTGTTGACCCCTACTGTCTCATCTGTAGCTGCAGTCATTGTTGGGGAGCCATGGCTGATAAGAAGGGACATAACACAAAGTGTCCACCTGTGTGCAGTTTTGGGGGAGTAAAATGTTTCTACCATAATTTAGATTTAGGCATTGAGAATAATCAGTGATGCATCACAGAAAGACCCATTTTTTTTCATTTAACAGGGAAAAGGTTAGAGTAGTACATCATCTTGCTGCTTCCATTCTGTGCATTTAAGTAACAGTCTGTCCAGCCACTAATTGAGAAGTGAATTTGTATATGAAGAAGCCAGTTTAGTAGTGTCAGTAAAAGAACTGGTAATTTTTCTGCTAACAAGGTGCCACACTGGTAAAATAAAACCCTTTCAAATTGAGACATACTGTCTACCTGTTCCTTAGATATTTTTTGACTGAAATTTGAAAGCCTGTGTTTTCCTTGCTTCTCTTCACTCCTGTTGGATTTTTTCCTTGGCTGCATTCTAAAGCTGAGGGGAAACTTGTGGTAGCACCTGGCCTTTTTTCCTGGCTCAAACATGGCATAAAATAGCTGTTGCTCTGTAAAGACCTCCCTACACTCCTAGCAAAGTCAACAGTACTTTTGCCATAAACTTTGGGGGCAGCATGTTGAATACCAGGGCTGGAATGCTCCCAGTGTGGGCAGGAGGCCAGATGGGCCAGCCCTGTGAGCCCACACTGTAATGCCTGGAAATCTGCTCCCAAACTTTGTAGCCTTTCAAACCTCTGCAAACAATCTTTCTGTAAAACTACCTTCTACCCAAGTCACTTATGAGTCTCACTCAGTTTGCTCCTTCCTGATGTCTTGTTTAAAACCTGCTGCTTCAATATTAGCTTGAATCAGCCCTTTTGAACATTTACTTACGCTTATTTGGCTTTCTCTCTTTGCCTTTTCTCTTGTCCCTGATCTCTTTTTTTTTTATCCATATGACTCCATTTCTATTTGCATATATGCTGCTATGAAAAAGATAAACTAATGGTGCCAGCCCTCCAGCAAGGACTTTGAGGGACTTTCTTGTCTCTCTGACTAATTCCTTTTGTGGCCTTGGGAAAGTCACTTATCTTGTCTTTCTTAGTTTTTCCCTACAAAAAATGGAGTTAGCAAGGTTACACTGACATCCTGGAGATCCTGTTTCTGTTGCACTAGGAAGTCAGCCATCTCCAAACACAGGTTTATTCTATGTGAGATAATTAAAAGCTAAGGTGTTGTGATATTGTGGATTAATTTTAGCCTCCCTGGTCAGCACTGACCGCATCACTGAGGGGAAAAATTCTGAATTAAAATGAAGAGCTGAAAAAGTACTAAGTACTTGTTGTTATTAATCACCGTGCTATATATTGCTGTTTATCTTGTAATTATTGCTTGGGAAATAAAAAAAATCTATCACTGCTCTGTGCCAGCTCTAGCTGCAGCTGTGGATTTAGAGACAAAATTCAGTCTTCAGCCTTTCCCTGGGGCTGATGGACTTCTCCTTTCAAAGTAGGACACTTCTATCTGATGGCATTAACCATAAAATCCCCCATTTCAAGTCTATGATATCCTGAAGGACAACGGCTCATTTCATTTCTTATCAAGAAATCGGGCAGATCAGTCATATTTCCCGAATCAAATGACATTTTCAGAAAATTCATTTGAACCAAAAATGAGGTTTCCTCTCCACAGACTCCAATTAGTTTAAAAGTGGTTTTCTGATGAAAATTCTTGAAATAACTGAGCTGTATAAAGAAAAATCTATATCTATATATGTATGTATATAGATATATGTACACATGCACAGCCACTGTGAAAGCCATAGCCAGAGTACCCTATCAAGCAGTATAAATCTTTAATTTTGGCAATCAGCAGTAATGGTGAAATACCTTAAGCTTTTTTCCTTTGCTTCCTCCTCGTTTTCCCTCCTCTCATCCCATCACTCTGGCTATTCCAGTGGGAGTGAACGCACTCATTTTCTCCCTAAGTACACAAAATTAGCTGCTTATCTGTTGATCTTCTTACATGATCCTTTAAAAATCCTTTCTCTCTATGTGTGTCCAAGGCCGCTTTTGCCTTCAGAGGAAGCCCAGACAAGCCAATCCTCAGCCTTTCCCTTACCCACTCACAGGGGGCCTGGGCCTAATTAAATTGCTCTCAAAGACAAGAAGGGATGAATTTCCTTCTTTCCATCTCCCTTGTCACCCATTTAACTCAGCTGAGATCCATTCCTTCCTTTTTAGTTATGTTAAAATGGGAAGGGGGGAGCCTGCTTTGAGGGGGACAGGCAGGGAAGGGAGAGGAAAGGAGAGGAGGAGCAGGAGGTGTGTGGGCAGAACAGCCAAGGTGCAGCATCCCAGGCTGCACAAACAAAGCAGCCAAACCAGAGGAAATGGGAGGTGACTGGAAAAGGGCAAGCAGCAGGAAAATTGCTGGGCTTCTCTGGCTGGGACCCCCTCTGTGGTTTTTATTGTCTCTTTCTGTACTCAACCTGACGAAAAATGTGATGTTACAGAAAAGGACAATCTATGCACATTTCTGTGTATTTATGCCCTCTTTCAGAGGAATGCTTGCTTCTTACTCCACTCCTCCCAATACCTTTTTTCAGTGATGAGGAGGCCTAGAAAATTAGGATGATCCTTGTTCTGCCTGTGCGGTGTCACCCAGGAGGGCAGAAGTGGCCGATTTGGATTGTCCCTGGCTGGTTGCACAGGGAGAGGGTGAAGGGGGAGTGCCAGGGCTCAGGGAAGGACAGCCCTGGCCCTGCCAATGCTGCGATCTCTGTGCAAGCCAAAGCCCAGGCCTAGGAAGAGCCAAGCAATTAGCCTTTGAAGGTCACCCAAAGTTGTTGCTTTTTTTCTTTTTCTTTTCCATCCCTCTCTCCCCCCACACTTCTCTCTTCTCAGTGCTGCATCCTCCTCCTCCATCACCCAAACCCCAAACACATCTGAGGGAAGCCATTCAATTAAATCTCTCCTGACTCCAGCTGGCTCCTGAGTGAAAGGTCAGCAGTGTCCGGGAGGGAGAGGCGTGTGCGAGGAGGAGCCAGAGCTGCTGCTGCGGCCTCCCTCCCTCCCCTCACCTCCCCACTCTAATGATACCCAATGGTCAATCACTCCCCAGCAGAGCTAGAGATGCCCTGAAGCATCATTGTGGTCGGGAGCGATCGATCAGGTGTTTTTTTTTTTTTTTTTTTAAAAAGATGATAATGATAACCCGTGGCCATAATGTCAGCGAGTTAGCGGTGCCTCTCGGAGGCCGCGCGCGCTCCACCTGCCAGCGCCAGGGAGAGGCTTGGAGGGGCTCAGGAAAGCCTCTTCCCCCCACTGAGCCCACTTAGCCCTGCCTTAAAGACAGCTAATTAGACCAAGGGCTGTTATGTCTGCTTGCAGCAGAGCTGCAGCGAGGAGGGCCTGGTGCCAATGGCGAGCAGGACTAGAGCAAGCTTTGTTTTAGAGAGGCTTCCAGTTAACTGGAGGTGATCACACAGAGGCATAGCCATAAATAATACATACCTGGATGCAAGAGGGTTGTGGTGATCCACTGCTCCCCACCCTGTGCTGTTGGGGGCCTCTATTTTGAGAGAGATTAGTGTTCTGTACTGCCAGGCAGGCAGAGGTAATCACGGGTCCACGCTGGAGTTGGAGATCTGAAAATCACCGGGAGGTGCTTATCAACATGCGATCTGAGCACCACTGGATGTGTACAGACCTTTTAAAATTCTATTAGTACGTGTCTGAGTAGATTGTGGGGAAAATACAAACAGTTTTCTAAAGAAAAACTGTCAGTGCCTCTGCCTAAATCTCCTACCCTGCAGCCGAAGCGTGGACTTCTGTTTTTATGGATAAACGTGATTTGTCTTTTAACTGTTGAGATTACACGCTCACTGGAAGGACTGCAGACCCTACTTGGAAGAGGAAATCTTCCCCTTATCCCAGTGTCCACTTTATCAGAAAAATAATAATCAAACCTGGGGGCTCTCTGTCCCTTTCCCCTGCTGAAGAGATATAGGACAAATAACTCCATAGCAATAATTTTCTATCCCAACAGTTTGGTTTTTTTTGGCTGTTGTCACGTTATTTTCTGCATCATTTGATGTACAAAACTACATTTTCCTCTGCACCTATTAAACTATTTGATGATGCCTTTTATTTTGCACTATAATTGGGAAAGCAATCATGTGATAAAATCTAAGTTTGTTATGAAATAAAATAAGCGATGTTGAAAACATCCAAATTATATTGTCCAAGAAAGTTTCTCAGAGATTCCGTTCAAGTAGTGAAATTATACTATTATTATTTTTTAAGTTTTTTTACACTTTTGAGAAGAAATCTTTGAGCATTATAAGATACTTCTAACAGACATAGCAGTAGTGCCTTGTGATTCTGTCACTACCTCTCTTGCAGTAAGAGTGCTAAAATAACTGTGGTCTCAAACAGGATATTTCTCTCCTTTCTTGTGCAGCTGATTTGTGTGTGTGAAATTTGCATGTGTTTGTATGCTTGAGCCAGTAAAGAAAAGCTGTCAGGATATGTATTAGCATGCACTAGAAGGACTGAAAGCTCTGTAACGACTTTGAGAAACACACAGGACAACATTTGATACCCTTTGGTAAAGAATCACAAAAAACCCGTGTGACTTTTCATTATGAAACTTCAAGTAAAAACAGAGGCATAATTTTGGAGGACCATGTTGGGAGCCAGCAGACAATACGAAGAAGCTTTTATCATGTATTCAACCTCATTAGAAGGATGGAGGTTTCACCTAGAACAGTGGTTGCAACAATTAATTGTATTTTATTTTTCCTAAGATAGTAAATTGACCTAAAAACTTACAACTTTATAATCCTATAAGTTTAGAGTGTGTATGGGAAGCATATATGGGATTCACGAATTCTTTAACCTGTTGAAAACAAAGGCTGTAGTAACCATAATGAGGTCGCAATAGACAGGGTGTAATTTCTGGATAAAATCTTATAATCTCATTTTTCTATTGGGACAAAAGATTTTTTCATAGCCAGGGATCAGTTAGCTGTGAATAGTGATGTTGTACATAAGGTCAGTGATGACACAGCTTTTCACCATCAGTGACAGTCTATCTGTTCTACGGAGATTCCTTAGAGAAAGAACCTAAATGAAAAGGTGGGAAATGTAGTGTTTGAGAAAGTCTAGGTAACCTGTTAAAGAGCAGCACTCTTCTGCTTAATGAGGTTTTCAGAACTGCTGATGAGGTGCAAAGCATTCCTCCGTTCTCCTGGCCACCCCTCATTCCCCAGTTTTGCTGTCAGGAGTTGTTAGAGAGACAGGCACAGGCACAAGGGTGGAAGTGTTCTGGTTTCCAGTCCAGCCCTGCCGTCCAGGCTTACTTTTGCTCCTGAATCTTCCTGTATAAAAGTGGGGGGAAGAAGAGGATGACTTTAACAGTTCTCAGCTTCTTCTACTATCCTACAGCTCAATTTTGCTGTTAATGAACTTCAAAATCAGCAAATGGTAAAATCTGATGGTCTCATACAAAGGACACTGAACAACTTCCATTGGGCTCTGCTGCAGTGTATTCTAATTAATATTTTCTTGATCTAGCATAAATGTAGAAGTGTAAGCACACTTTGCTGCCACAGTCATCCAGACTAATCCCATTTGCTACAGCTGAACTATGAGACCAAATAGCAAAGGGACCACACACACACAAGCAGCCACTGAATCCGTGTTAAGCTTTTGAACGCCAAGTGCTGCTAGATGCTAGTGAGTTATTTCATGGTGTGCTTATCTCCCTTTAGCAATCCAAAGTACCAGGTTAGTTACTCTGGTACCAGATCATTACAAACATCAGAGTTCTGTAACTAGAGGTGGGAAAGCTTCAGGTGTGAATTGGTCTTAAAAGAAACAACAGCAAATACATGAAGCCATATGCTGCGGATTAGGTATCTGAGGATGAAAGGTGTTTCTTCCTGTTTTAAAGACTTTTGAAATCTTCCTATCCAGTACCATGGGTAGGATACTGCACTATTCTCTTTATGAAACTGGGATACAAACTGCTGTTGTAATGAGGAATAAATCCAAATAGTGGTGGCTTTTCTTACGGTTTCTTTGTTGATTCTTTAACTACTTTGTTTCTGCTGTACTGAGCTGAACACTGCATCTTGTAGACTAACATCTAAAGCACTTTTATTTTTCCTTCTTTATTCATGGCTCCTGTTTCATCCCATGTTATCTTTAGACTCTTCAGTACTGTCCAACACTGTTTAAGTTTCTCAGAGAAGTAGGTGGGTGTGAAGTAATGTGTGAGGACATTTTGATTCCATTTGGCTACAAAACATCCCAGGAAAAATGAATTAACCTTAGCACTGGTACCAAATTTTCTATGCATTGAATTTGCAAATTATTCACCCAAATACTGACTTGACTACTCACTGTCTGAATAGATAACAGATGTTCAACCCTAAAATATAGGGGCTTTGGTCATTAAAAATCATTTGAATAGTGCATTGCTTACCTAGTATAACACAACTGATGCAGAGATGTGGCATACTTAATTCAGAAAGAGCTTAAAAAAGTAATTGTAAACATGACCTCATAATACTTTATTTTCTCTGGGTGATTCTGTGTCAGATTTACTCAGAGTTAAAATCAGAGCCTCTCTGTTAATTGTCAGTGCTATTAAAAAAAAATCAAGCAAGCAACAACACACTCCCAACCACCTGAAAAGGTAAATGGTGTTAGGTTGTTTTTTGTCATTTAAGTCATTGTCAGATTTCAAAATTATATTTGTCCCTGATGTCTCTAAACACTTTAAAAAATCTTCTAAATTTAGCAAGTAGTTTTGATGGCATTAATAGCTGAAGTGTGAGGTTTTGTGTGGTTTCTGTAGGACTGCCTGTGGAGTTGAGGCTATGGACAAGGATGCCTGAATCTGAGCTATTCTAATGTGTTTGATGGTACTCAAGTTCTCAGAAAGCAGTGATATTTTAGGAAAAAATGGGTCCTACCTTAAATCATGCTGAGCAATGTGTTCACACCACTCTGTGAACCCGTTTTTCCTTGCGAGCCGAGTATTGCGGGATAGTGTCATTGCTCAAAAAGTTACCCAAAGTTACCCAGTGCTAAAACCAAACCAAGCAAAACAAACCAGCAAACACATTCAGCACTGAGCTGCAGATGAGCATTTCTATAAATCAGGTTCCTGCTGAAGCCTGAGCACGTGCCCATTGCACCCCTGCCAGCGTTGGCTGCTTGCCCTGCTGGGGACGCATTGCCAGCAGCTCCTTAGGCTGCCGAGAGGGTCAATTGCAGCAGCAATCTTCAAACTCTGCAGGTATCCAGTTCATTCTTCAGTCAGCCTGAAAAATGTCAGAATATCAGGCTCTTACCTCTTTTTGAGAGTTTAAAGCCGTTGTAACCACTCTTATGGTCTCCACTGCCTAATTCGGTGCCAAGTAAAGTATGTTTGTACGTTTACGCTGCCATATATAAATGATCACTGCATTAAGCATTTATGGCAAATTTTACTCTTTAAGGTTCCCAAACCACTTTAAGAATTTAAAACCAATGTAAATGATAAAAAGGGATAGTCTGGTTGAACTACTTAAAATGAATAATTAAATTGACAAATCTATTTCTTTTTTTCCTTATTTGCAAATTATTCAAGTGCAGAGTTAAGTTCTTTTGTTCAACAGTTGAAGTTATTTGATTAATAGTTTAGGGAAAGTATTTCAGTCTACTAATTGCCTGAAAGCTGTTTTACGTGGCTATTATGACATACTTTATCTATTTATAATTGATCATTTTACCTGCTAAACAATGACCTGCCATAAACGACATGGTTTTGTTCCTCCATGTAGCTTGACTAACTTTATTCAGTTAATTTTTAACATTCAGGAAAAGGACTGAACATAGTTCAGACCAGGAGAATCTGGAAAAAGCCCATGGAAGCATTCTTGGGATAGGACAATTTCATGCAATCTTTCTTGACAACATGTTGGAAAGACCCTGCTAGATGTTTCAAGGGCATAGAAAGACAACTGTCATTTTTCTGGTATTCCAGATCAAAGTGGAAAATTTTGAAATCAAGCCTAGGTGAGATTCAAGCTAGCAGGATGTAGGCTGTTTCTGGTACCTTGTCTAGTACCTGACAGGCAGTTGATGATTTTTGAAAAATCTGATCCTGTTGACCATCTCAGCAAAAGACATCCCACTCAATGAAAAACTGCCAGAAGAGCCTGAAACGAAGTGTGGATTTGAGTAATAATATAAAAAATTCCAGCAAATATGTACTTTGAGTGTGTGAATTGCAAGCAGCCCACCAGACATGCAACAAAGCCAAGTGATAAGGGACATATTAGATTGTAAAAGAATTGCTAAATGAACTTTCAAGCACCTTGTTAATAGGTGAGCAGAGGCAGTATTAATATATGTGAAGAAATGTCACACAGTTAATATTTCTGAAACTTGGTAAGGTGTCATAGTGCTGGAGTCACAGATATTGATTAAATTTTTTAGCCCTCTTAATAAGGAAGAGGTGCTGGAGGTGGAATACTGCATCAAATAAACACTGCATGTTGAAGAGTCAAAAATAATCTAGTAATAGGAACTTAGTACTTCTGAGTCAAAATATAATTACACATTCCTGTGTACATTACAGAGATAAAAAAAAAGAAGAAAATCCACAGAGAAAGTGAGAAGAGCTGCTCTGTCACCATTTTTCCTTCTTTGTGGGGAGGGGGGAAAACATCTATCATAGTAGTGTTTAAACTGAAGAATATTTTCTAAGGTTTTGTTTTGCTAGCACCAGAATTCCCTAGAGCTTCCAAAAATAGTAGCAGATAATCTCAGAGTGTCAGAGTGTGGAGATTTGTCTTGCACAAGGAAGTTCAGAACAGAACATAATTTTGATGGAAAAAAGAGATAAATTTTGCCCGCCAGTGACCATCAAACAGGAAGAACTGTTAAAAAATATTATTATATTTACTTTATAAGTATGAACTGTATATGACACCAAGTAGTTATACTTAGGTGTTTTAGGGGGGCAGTTTTTCCAAGCTGGAATCAGTTAGCATAACTGAACAGGAATGGAAATTTTAATTAGGAAGTATTAATGAATACTGGGAATTGTTCAAGGACATAAACTCGCACACAAAAATGTACAGTAATCAAAATGTCCTGATTAAACCACAAAAAAATACTGCAAAACTAGAAAATAGTGATGTGTCAAGAATGGAAAAAAGCAGGCATAAGTTATACATTTAGACTTATAAGTAACTGGTAAAATAAATTAACAACTCTGTTAAACATCAATGGCCAATATGGTTAGAAACAACAAGAAGGCAATTTGAAAACATTTTAGCATCAAAAAGAATCTTAGGTCAGATATAGTTCCACTGAATATGCAGATGGTGGAAATCATAAATAATGACGCAGATAAGGCAGAAATGTTTAATAAATATTTCTGTTCTGCACTTGGAATGAAACAGGAGGATGTATCCATCCCATATGATGTTGTGCATGGAAATGAAAGTTTGCCATCTGTAACAAAGAAAGAGGTAAGGCAGCAACTGCCGAAATTGAACATATTCATATCAACAGCCTCAGATTATTTTAGACCCAAAAGTCTCAAAGAAGCTAAAAACAATGCTAAATTTAGCCAGTTTACCAAAATGTAGAAAATGGAGATATCAACCCTGCTTTGTCTTGTAGGCACTTAATTTTCCTGCTTTGGAAGACTAGTGGAAAAACGTCTCCCCACCATGTGATACAAAACAAATCTCACTAAAGAAACATAACCCTTTTATTTATACCTTAGAGCATTCCTTAGGCTGATACAAACATGGTGATGTTGATGGTCTTTGTTATGAGGATGATCTAATTTTATAAACTGATTTGAATTGCCTGGTTAACAGCCAAGAACCAGCAAAGTATCTTTAAATGCAGCCAAAAGCAAAGTCAAACATTTAGGAAGAAGAATTAGGGAGACTGTCTCTGAAAACAGTGAGTCAGAAAAGAGCTTGGAAGGGTTCTCATATATTATTACCGCAAAATACATTTGAAATGAGATCAGATTTCTCTCTAAGAGTCCTTACGGAAAAAAAAAAAATCTATTCTCTGTGCATACCAATGGTCAAGCTTGACTATGACAGTCACTTTTTTTCTAGTCTGGGAGTTTATGAAAAGAAAGAAAAATGTAGAGAAAACATTTTTGAAAATTATTTATGAAAACAAAAGTGTAGCAAAAGCATTTGGGTTTCAGTTGAGCAAATCCCTGGAGGATTTTTTTTTTGCAATGCCTTCAAAGGGACCTGATTTGACTGCTAAAATGCAGCAGTTCTGTGATAGAATTCACTTTCCTAGCATGGATGATACTTCATGTAGGCAGATGCTCCTGTTAGCAGAAGACCCTTAAAGCCTTATAGCAAATACAGCACCCTCTACAAAATTTTTGACAAGTCTGTATGTACAGCAAGGGTTCAGATGTTATCAAGAGCAAATGTTCAAACCTGTGGCAGTGGACAGAGTTCAGACATGGGCACTTCCTGTTTAACCAAGCCTACCTGAGTCACACAAATGAAAAACTGAAGTTGGAGGAGTGCCAGACTAATTTTCGTGTTTAACAGCAGATCACGTCTTCAGCATTATCAAGGAGTTATCTATCTTTAAGACAAGCATTCCTGACCTCCATATTCTTCTTCAGCCAGGCTGGCAGCTGTGAGGAAAAGGGCAGCAATAGACCTGAGTTCGTAAAAGTTCATCACATTGAAAACAGTGTAGCTAACTTGGTGTCATACTAACCATAGTTTCTATTTGGCTTGAATTTTGGACAAAAATTGTTCCCATCTTCTTGAGAAATAGCACACAGCTGCACCAGCAGCAGTACACCTCAAAGCATCCAGTTACAAATGATGAACTAGCCCACAACCCAAATGAGTTCCATCTATCTCTCCAAAATGTTTTACTCTGTAGCCATCAGGAAATCATAAAATTCTTTTGTGCTGAGTATTTTGATGTCAGTGGTATTTGGTGGAATTTCCCAGGCTTGCGTCTCTGATCCACTGTGGGTGGCTACAGAAAGTTACCCTTCAAAAGCACATTTGTGGGATTGTTTTGCAGAGCATGAATGCCAGTTAGTTGGAAAAATTAAGTTAGACTCTTAAACAGTGCTTTTAACTCTTTTAGGAAAAAAAAAATTCCAGCTCTGGAAAGCTGGATGTACCTTCAAAAGAAATTTTTGAGGGAATTCTGTAGAGCACCTATGTTCTTGCAGAGCAAAATGGAGACAAGTTAGAAAGGCCTCTGAAGAGAATGAAGGGTGCGTAGGAGTCAGTGTAGGACACTGGTTATGCAGCAGCAATTGATGTTCTAGAATAATATCTTGTCTGAGTCATAGCAGCATAATCATTGCCTAGGTGTGGAGATTTACAGTAACAACTGGGCCCTTCAAATGATTCACTGCGTGGCCCTCAGCAAACTACTTAATTTTGCCTTTCAATTTCCTTGGCTATGAAATGGGGATAATTATATTTCTGGAGCTTTATAAACACTTTGGGATCTATAGCTGGGGAATACATAAATGTGCTAAGCAACAACACCAGATATTTTTTTCTTCTAGTTAAGACCCTTACAGACCAGCTTCACCTACTTGTCATTGTGGAGGTGGTCTACCTGAAGCTGATAGAGTACAAAATTGCTCTGGAGCAAAGTTATAGCAAAACTAACTTCTTTGTCATCTTTATCCTTGTGTTAGGGACTTTTCATTTTTTGTGTCTGATTTTTTTAAAGGCTCTTATCAAGTCTCTGCTTTTCAACAAAAGTAAATATCTCTGTGATGATGCCAGACCCATCTTTCAGACTAGTAGTGGCTGCTGCAGTGCAAGATGTGTTTGGGAGAGGAGCAAGCCCAATGGAAATCATACCACTGACATTGACAGCAATCACAAATTTGGCTCTAATTTGGAAATATATAGCAATTATCTTCCACCATCTTGAGGCAGCCATTTCTGCTCTAAAACATTAACAGGAAAAAGTGATTTTGAATTTAATAATGAAGCAACACTTCGATGGAATATAAAGATGCTTAGAAAATTATGGGGACAGTGAGTTAAGGTCTCTGAGTTATTATTTATCTGACACCTTAATGAGAATACCTATTTTTTTTCCCAATACAGAACTGTACTATGTATGTTATCACTAAATCTTTATGTTCTAGGAGTTGCCAATAGTTAAGGGTTCTGCTCTGCCTCCCATCCCTTCTTGGCACTTTCTCCTCTCCCAGACAGAGGTTTGAACATGATGATCAGCTCCTGGATGTGACAGGAGAGGCATTGCTATGCCAGGTCTTCTGCTGCCCATCTCTGACTCCCACACACCCCTCAGTCCTTGTCACCTGTGTTTTTCCCACTCAAAGGTCTAAAACCCAGTGCTAGGGAGAAAAGAAAGTTTATGTGTTAATCAAAGTCTAATGCTTTTATGTTCCCAGCTCTCCTGTCCCCTGTTGGTTGTATTATGTTATTTGCTATAATGTCAATATTTTATCTGAAGATCAACTGCTATCAAATAGGATATTTTTGGTTCTACTGATAATGTTGTTGATTTGCTGCAGCTTCTCACACAATATAAGGAACTCAAGAAAAAAAAAATCTTCTCTTTCCCAGAAAGGAGAGGAAAATTGAATGTGTTTTGATCTAATGTGATTTTGATGATACATGTAATGTTTCTCTGGCTGATTTTGCAATTCATTTAGGTTTTTACATAGAAGGTTCAAAAGCAAAGTTGTACCTCCCAGATTTACTGATAACTAATTTTTTCTGCAGTTCTTTCACTGTTTTATCTCTGTCACAGGCTGATACAAAGAACTAAAAAGAAAATAACTGACTAGATAAAAGTAGGACTACCCCTTTTAAAAGCTGGAAGTAGTAAGGAGAGTGTCTGCAGACACTACAGCTTTCTTTGGTCTAGGGAATCAATTTGTTTCCTATTACCTTCTGGTAATTTGTTCTGTTTCCTAAGTTGAGCCATGAGCTGGGGGTTAACAGGCAGGGAGACAGGGTCTCTTCTAGGCAGGAAAATTTCCAATAACAACTTGAGAATATCACTGTTTTACTCTATTGCTTTGATAATGATGACAGAAGATACTGATTTGCATGAAAATTTTGTCTTAATTAAATTGAGACATCTCTGCTGATATGTAAGTTTTGCTGCGACTTAAATCCACTCACTAGAAATGCAAATTCACTAGAAAGGTAAAAGCTTTCTGGATATACACCTTGGTGATTTTCTGTCTTGTTCTTTGTCTGTCTTTTTTTCTTGTTCCAGCAAGACTGGATCGTGCCAGTTCTGCACTTCTTAGAAATGAGTCTGTGTTTTACCTTGAATCTGAAACACCAGAGGATTAGTGTTAATTGCACTCGTTTGGACAGTGTTTGTGGTGCCTTGGAGTTGATGGCAGCTGGCTCCTGACTGTTTAAACCTGTGTTGCACTGAAGGAATTAGGTGCATAGCAAAAATTGTTGCTCCAATTTTATGGCACTAATGGAACTGAGAAATGGAAAGATACTTCCTGTTTATCCCTGGGTCCCTTGGTTTCCAATATAATTTCATTTATAAGCCTACAGAAAGGGAAAAATTCTAACTAATAATTTAGTCACCCCTCTGATTTAGTTTCCTCAGCATCCCAGCATGCTGGGCTAAACAAGGGTCCTGTGCTGCCAAGCTCTAGTTAAAATCCATATGTTCACCAAAATACCATCATTTATGTCAGGCAGGTTCTGAATCATTAGGTATGATGTTCACATTATTACTCACTAAACAGGTTTTTATACTGTTGAGGCAAATGCATATCAAAATTCATGAATTCTAATAGTTACAAAGAGTTCTTAATGATACCTTCAGAAGATGAAATATATAGGTTTCAAAAGGTATGAGAAGATATGGATATTAGGCATAATAGTTAGAGGTAGGAGGAGCACACAAGATCAACAAGCCAGACAAGTTCAGAAACCTTTAGTGATTGTACAGTGATTTGTAATGAAAATTCAAGTACCTTCTCTTTAATGATCCATTTATCTCTTTGACATGATTTTCTATCATTCTAACTGGCATGGCTCCTGTTTTCTGAGTGTTTATTGCAAATTTGTTTTGTCAAACAAGTCTTTAATACCAGAGAGATCAGGCTGCTTCCTCAACATTTTCTTTGAAGGAATTCTTTGTTGTAAGGAAAACACAGATGAATTATTTCATGTCTGAAGGAGCAGCACTGGTATGATTCTTGTGGTAAAGAAGGAGGAGAATTTTAAAGTCTTTAAAGCATGGTGAATTGTTTCTGTATCAAGCTGGTTCTGCCACAGAGCAGAGTGCCCTGTGACATGGCAGCAATACATGGTTCTGTTGGTTGCTGCCTCTTCAGGACAACACTAGACTCTTTGAATTTTTGGTGTGGTTTGGTCTGTGGGATGGATCCACTGTGCAATTGCAGCTTCATTTGGAAACTTTACTTACTTTACTCTTTATTTCAAGAACCATGGTCATGTTGAAGTCTCCTTAATATTAATAAGCAAAAAAGGATATTTTAGGAATAACATATTATTCCAACTCAGAGTATTGGAGGGGGAAAAAAGCTGAACCAATGTCCTGAAGCTCATTGCTTCAGTAAAGTCTTTTAAATTAACTGTCAATTATTTGGATTGATATTCACTTACATTTACAGGCATGTTTCTCTATGTGACACCTTATTACAAATCATGAGAAATTGTCCTACCATTTGCAGCACTGGTCTCAGGTACTTTAACTTGTGCCCAGTGGGAACCCTGTGAGTAATAGTCAGGCTGGGGTGAAAATCCAGAGCATGCAGGCACCCCCACAGTATCTTCCTCTCCTCGGTCTTCCTGTAGGTGCCTCACTCCATTTTGAAAGTGGTGCCTCACTGCAGAGAGGGAGAGCTGTTGCAGAATAGCTAATAACCTTGTAAATTCACACCCTGTAGTACAAAAAACTTCCCCAAACCATTAGTAAGTCATTTTTATTGATTTCAGAATCCCATTAACCTTAAAGGTATTCCTCACACATGGTGGAATCACTCAGGAAAGCAAGAGCAAACCCTTAACTCGAGGCTTCAAGCCCTAAAAAGCATTCATTTAACTCCTGCCAGTCCTGCAGGTTCTGAGTGTTTCTATTTCCTCTTCTGCTCCTTGTGACTTTTTCCTGAAGAGACCTGGAAAGCAGAAGAAGGCAAGCTGAAAAAGCAGCCCCTCTAAACTTTGTGTGCTGGTGATATAGGGTAGAGTATGGAAACCTTGGTGAGGTAATAGGATTTCCCTGTCTTTCAGCACCAGATCCATTGCTCACATTCAAAGTAAATAGGAATTTGGGGGAAGAATGTAATATTGTAATATTGTATTATGTCTATTGCATGTTTTTGGGAAGGCCTCAATTCCTCAAGCTGGAATTATGAGTACACTGTGTTTTATGGGATAGCTGAAAGTGCTAACTGCTGTTGAAGTCTAACAAAGTCATCTCTATAGTGATTTAGATGAATTTGGGAAGTCAGTGGTGGGAAGAATTATTTTTCTGTATTGAATTAAATCTGGACTTGTGGGAAGATTTTTTCCTAAGAATAAACATTAGTCAGAAAAACAAATTCCCCCTACTTCAGAATCTTTAAATATAAACAAACCAAAATTAGAGAAGTCTTAAAACAGGACTTGTACTGTCTGTAAAAGCAATTTTGACAGGTTCTAGTTATACTACTGTTGACTGTGATGATATACCTGAATAAAGACTGCAGCATAATTTGGGAAGAAAGTAATCTCAAATTGCCTCATACCATAACTTTAACAATAAAAAATAGTAATCAGGACAAACATTTATTTTGTGATTGTATATTTATCCTGATAATGAGACTATAACTTTATTTCCTTCAAAACAATAATAGCATTTCTTCAATTATTTTCAAATTCCCAATATTATATTTTTATGTACTGTACTATAATCCTTACACATTAGCTTCTGTTTCTTTCTCTCACTCAACAAATTGAATTTTTAAAAAAAAGCCCAAACAATGACAAACATATAGAGTTACCTATACCTTTTCCCAGCAAGATGAAAACCAGAATTTTATCACAATTTCCTGTTCAGGGACTAGACAATACCTTTGTAAACTGGAAACCTAATATTGCAGGTGAATTTTCTGTTTTTTTCCCAGATTATTCTTGTCAAACTCTGTAATTCCTATATCAGTAGTGGTATGTAAGGGAGGCATAAATAATGACGCAGCATTGGACCTGATTCTCTAAGCAGGCAAACTGAAGTCACATGTCATTATTTCTGTATGTAGATGCTTTTTACTGCATCAAATCTCTCATTTGTTGTCTCTGAAGAAGTTTATAAATTATTTTTACAATTAATGCGCCAAAGTCAGAAAATACGGAAAAATGCAAGAGGATGCTCGCCATTCATGAGTTCAAATGACCTGATTTATTATTTTGATTTGACACTTACCTTGTAACTCAAGCATTTTATAGATGTGATTAAAACAGAAAACAGCTGCAATATTTGATTAAGGTAAATAAGACTCAGCAAGTATTTCTTATAACCAGAGTCCTTCCAGGTATTGTGTTGAGTAATTTGTGTAGCCCTGTCACCTCATTGCAACATCTGTGTAAAAAAGATCTCCCCTAAACACTTCCTTAACTTTCAGAGCTCAGACTCATACTTTATGTCAACCGCATGTTGATGTCTCTTGATTACTTGCCCGTTTCTAATGCAGGATTTAACAAGTCCTTGCACTGCTGACATTTTGCAGCCTGTTATTCTGTGGGCTGAATTTGAACACTTCTTTTAGTTGGGTAAAATAGAGCATTATTTTGCTGTTTGCAGTTTATTGGTATGTTGAGCACCACAGAGGCTCCAGGGATCAAAAAAATCAAGCTAAGACAAAAAGAAGAGAAAAGTGAATCAGCTGGGTTATATTAGTAAATAATTTAGAGTGCTTAAAATAACAATGTTCACACATTTTTAATTTAAAGCCTGCTAAATCCTTTTAAAATTCATTTGTATTTGCAATTACTTAAACTGTGAGCTGTGCACTGGAGGGAGCGAAGCTATAGATTTGAAGTACGTAGCTGGAGGTAATATATAAATTCAATTGATCAGTCTGGCAGAGAATTGATGCCACAATTTGTACCCAGTGGCACTTTCTCTTTCTTACCCCACTGGCTTAGAACATTATCAGAAAGTCAATATGACAAGCCAATACAGTGATATACTTGCAGCCATAAGTCCCTTGCTCAGATGAAACCCTGCGTGCTTACGCCGTGGGTTGCAGTGGACAGACAGCCTGACTCCAGCCCACTCTGAGCCATCCTGAGAGCACTCAACTCTTCAGCTTCCCAGGTTTCATGTGGTTATCAATGGCCCCAGCAGCCAGCTAGAGCAGGCAGAGGATGTCTGTCTCTGCAAGACAGGGGACGGTGGCTGTGCAATGCTCCAGTCTGGCTGCAGTCCCCCCTATCAGCTGCCTGTCTCTCACAGGCTTTACACTCATCGTGATCAGGTTTCCTTTATAACTCTTCTGTAGTCTCGTGTTTTGGTTCTCTCTCTTCCTTGTAATTTATTAATGATTTCACCTCCTCTGCATTCTCTTTTGAAACCCTTCTGTTTTATAACAGGCATTTTTATGAAGCCTGATGAGGAATGACTTACGAAGTCTGCCTTTTGAGAATGTGACTTTCTTTATTTGTGCCTTCATTGAGAACTAAATCAGGCTGCCAGCCAATAATTTCAAACAAAACACTTATTTGAGTAAAAACCCATTATGTCTGGTGTGACATGTAAAACTAGAAGGTCACCCACAAATTTGCCCTGCATTTATTTTCCTCACAGGATGTTCCATTGTGTATAGTATGTACAGTAACATCTGACATTTCATGGCACATGTTAATTTTTTTTTTTTCTGCAGCAGTGACCCTTCCCTCTCCACCTACAGAACATGTGATGCTTAGAATCAGAGAAATAGCATGGAGAGCTGCTGGGTCAACAGTTGTTTAACCCTCCCTGTGATAATGCAGAATTATTCTAGCCAGTGCACCACAAGTACTTTGTTTTGTGCAGCTTTGAGTGACATAGCTGATTATCTCATCCACGCCTTCCCCTGCTGACACTCCAGGACACTTCATTGTTAGGAATCTTTTCCTGGTCTTTGTCTAAATCTGCCTGGTTTATACTTGATAGAATCCTACTCACTTGCTCTCTCTAAAAAAGTTCCCACTTTCAGTAATCTTTCTGAATACTTCTCTGTAATTCCTGTGGGTTCTAGCATAGAGTAGATTTTAAGGATGGAGAACTTTCAGAGGCACAGGACTTTTGCTTGTTCCCTTGACAAAAGGTTGGGAAATTCCTCTCATGTTACAATTAGAATATATGGGGAATATATTAGAATTAGAGTATAAGTCTGTTTTCTTAGATGAAGAGAGAATTCTGAAACCTCACAGCTCACTCTGTCTTGTGGTTTACAGGATTGTATTTTCCCTTTTCACTAATGTGATTTCATGTAATAGCTGGAGAAGGAAAGCGTCATATTTATTTGTTGATCTGCTAAAGTCAATTGTAGGCAAGTCCACGTGGGTAAAGCTCTCCTGCAAACACTCACACATGCACTTGCCTTCATGTTCATGAGTAGTTTTGTTGTTTTCATGGATAAAGGAAAGCAGACATGTGAGTGTCAAAAGGACAGGGTTTTAGGCCACAGCTAGAGGGCCAGGCAGTCTAATGTTTGTGTAGCACAGAAGATGCACATAAATTTCCAGTGCCCTGCGTATGTCCATGTCAATGACTTAAGTAGAATGTGGGACCTCTAACCTTCAGGAATAAGAAGAGCCACACTTGTTGTGGTGCTGTTTCATACTGATCTGCTCAATCTTCAGTGATAAAATCCTCTCAGAGTAGAGTTGATTCAACTCACGACAACAACCCCTTTTTGTTAAACTGAGATCAGGGCAGAACCAGCCTCTTAATCTATTTGGCTTTTCTATTTTTGTACATTGATTGCTTATCAGGAAATAAATAAATGGGAAGGTAAAGGATTTGTGCACATCAGGGCAAAAAGCAATAGCCATTAAGCCTGTAACTTACAGTATATGCCCTTTTAGCAATAAGGACACTGCTTGAAATTGTCAGTGTGACAGATTTACTCCTAATAGCTTAAGCAAATTTCACAGTTTACCCAGGTCATTTTGAAGTAAAAAAACATTAATGTGTTTGGAATAAAAATTAAAGATTATAAACTTCATGCACATCTGCAGAGAGTCAGCCATATGTTTCACATGTTTATTTAAAATATTAGAAGGTTCTTGTTGGGATAGAATGTTTCCTCTGTATCTGTAATATAAATAATCTAAAGGCATTTAAATACATTTTGACATTCAAGCATATGCTTAAATCGCTTGTAACATATTGATTCAGTCCTGTTCTACCAACACACACCCAAGACTAGAGAGTGTAGAGCTTTATAAAACTGTTTGTATGATGCACAGTGCTTTGTGTAGGTTCTTATTGTATCAAGCCATGGAGGACAACAAGGAGAGAAGGAAGATAAAGAAGGATGAGAGTGTGGGTACCTGCAGTGTACAGGGAAGTGTTGGATCTTCCTCCCTGGAACGTGGCTACCCTTGCATCTGCTGCTCTCATTTCCTGGTGGGGTTGGAAGGGCAGCCCCACACTGTGTGCAGTTTACCCACAGCATGGGTGTACCATCCATGTACTGGATTAAGTACAAGTTGTGGCCTGGACACACATTTACACACGCTTTTCTAATTTCAAGTGGTTGGTGAGGGGTCTTGGGAGTTTTGCTCAAACCGGCTCTGCTCAAAGGTAATCACTCTTTAAGCAGTACCACGATGTGAAGCAAAGCTTGTTAAGTGAAAATCAGCACCAGTTGCTCCTAAAAGCAGGGGGAAAACACCTAGGCTTGTTCCTGGTGTCATTGCTATAATGGGACACTTCAGAGAAACAGAGGTGGCATAAACAAAGCTTTAGGTCTGTTCCGCGGGATGCTGAAACTCTGGCAAATAATTCAGCATGTGTTTAAATAAAGAGGATGGTTCACCTGCTCATAGCTAACTTTTGAGGGATTGCTCAGGCACTTACACAGCTAATCTCTCTGCTGGACTGGGCCAGAACACTTAACATTCTGTAGGATTGAGCCCTGAGTGTCTAATTACCATAAAAAATATACGGTGGGGAATGATTATGCTCTGGTAGGGGGGAGGGTAGAGTAACCCTAATAAATCTTTTTGATCTTTAATTTCTCTACTAAAGTATAAATCAGCTCTGTATTTTTCTAAAGCCTGGGTTGGTAACAGATATTAATGTAGCTGAGGCAAAAATTAAGATGGTGTGCCTGAATATTATTGCAGGGAGAGTTGACTGTATCACTGAGGGTGGGGTCTTGTGGGCAGTTTGTTGGCTGAACAGCATGCACACCACAGCATGCACTTCAAAGGAAGGGACAGTCTTCCTCCAACCCCCTTGGAAACCTATCCAAGACAGTATGTTGATGAAAACTACAAAATACTTTTTTTCTTTTTTTTCTTTTTTTTTTTGTGGAGAATGCATCTAGCTGTTTACATGCTGAAAGACGTGTTCTGAGATGACTCTGGTTGCTCATCTCAACTTTATTATTAATAATCCTTGAAGGCTGTAGATCCAGATTTCCAGTTAGCATGAGATTGCCTAGCACTGCACTTTTTAAGTGGGTTAGACTCAAGAAATGAATGTAGGCAACCTTAATTCTCTGTTAACGTTTTTGTGCGTAAGGGAACATATTTATATGCACATATACTCACAGACATACAAGTAAAATATAGCAAAGATGCATTAATTTTACATTGATTCAAAATATTTACAATTTCAGTTAAGATGATCGTGCTAAAGTGACAGAAAATAGTAAGTATTAACTCTGCACTGTAAGTAATGACAAGTACTGTGGATCCTCACAGAAAAAAAACCAATTGCCTGTGGCATCCACACAATATTTAAATTGGTAATCTCAAAAGAGAGGATGCTTAGATTTTCAGCTTGTTTTTTGGAAACTCTTAGCTGAGAATGTAAGTTTAGGAGAAGTTGATAATTTAGAGCCTGTTTTGTTTTTTTCTTCTTGAGAGCTAAGAGACCGACGTCTGAACTTCTTGGATAAGGAGGAATGTTCATTTTCTTTTGAAATATTCCTGTGTAACTACAGGGATGAAATCTCAGAATGATCTCAAGCCTGGGTGAACTTCGAAAGGTGAAATTTCACTTGCATACACCCATTTTGTCATTATCGATTCATTTTATGATCTTTGTTTCTCTATTTGCTTGTAAATTTTTTATATTACGTGACAGTAAATGCCCTCTTGCCACACCCCTGAAAACTGCACTTGTAGAGATAGATAAGATGATATTCAATAATGTTTATTCTCTTCAAGTCCAGAAGGGCAAAAGAAATGTCATGCACCTTTGTTTGAGCCTCCCCTGGGTGTGCTCATTGCAAGTGGCTTCCTGCAGTTGTGCTTGGCCATGATTTGGAGGAACATACTTGTAAAATCAGAGTTTTATGCTCCTCACAGTCAAAAGGAAAGAGAATGATACCTCTCTAAAATCTGAGCACAGGGTCTGCAAAAAAATTGACTTACTGAAATACTTGCAGTTACTTGGGAGTAAGTGCAGAGGTTTGTAAATGTAGATATGCATGGCGTTGTCCTTTGCTATTTTTTTTCCCCTATTGGACTCTCTTCTGGTGACAAGAAGTCCTAAAATGCTTCAGTGCTGGAAGAGCAGCTATCTCACAGCATTGTTTAAAAATGTCTTTTGTATTTTGTACCTTTTAATACCTCCCCACTGAAGTAGCTGTCCCTCAGTCTGGGAGTGCCACCAGTTACTCACTTGGGTAGCACTGAAAGAGAACTGAGGATTCCATCCTGTGATGCACTGAGAAACTCCACGAAGGAATTAAACTGGTCAGGGTTACTGAGGTTGCTCTGAGCCACATGGGTTCAGTTCTTTATTTGCTAAAGTCACCCACCTAAAGAGGTGACATGTACAGAAGGCAGAACTAGAGCTTTTGGAGGAAAACATCCAAGCCTATCATGTGTTATTTACAAGCAAGTTTGACATTTCTTATTTTCTTAAATTACATTTAGGTTGTTAAGAGGGATAAAAATCTCAGATTTTTTTTTTTCCTTTGCTTTAAGGATACCAGAATAATTATTCAAAAGAATATGTCAGGTCAAGTGTTAACAGTATGTGCTGTAAATTTCAAAGAAAAAGGGAAAGTAAAGCACCACACACAAGAACCAACCATCTGTTCCAAAAAGCTCTTACAGTCATATCAGTCTTGGTAAGGGTTTAAAAAATACAGTACAATTTCTGTGTTAAGATTTATTAAAAGAATTAGCAGATTTACCTAAATTAAAGGATCCAGAGTAACTTCTGTACAGGGTATATTTACAATGAAATTATTATAGCCAGCAATTACAAAATTTGCTGATCTTCTTGTATGGCTCGGTTTGTGTGAAAATAATGTTACCTAAGGAAGACAGCAGTTTTCAAAAGCACTATCTTCCAAATGTGAAGCAAAGTGACTCAATTCCTTCAGTGTAGAGCCTATGAAATGCTAAGAGAACTTCCATTTTCCTCCCATTGCTGAATGCTCAAAGTACATTGACTCTTGGCATAAAAGTCATTGGTGGCAAAAAAAAGTTAGGAATAATTATTTTGGTTGGAAAAATCCTCAGCAATTTCATCATCCATGCAGGCCTGCAGCTTGTTTATTTCACTCAAGGGTTAGCTTTTTGTGTGTGTTAAATGGAAAGTGAAACAACTCTAGGCTAGGCTGTTGGTGGCAAGGAACTCAAGTTTCCTTAGGAACTGCAGTATTAGCTGCTAGATTCAAGCCTTGAAGAAGAAAGCAAATAGGGAATGAGATTTTTTTTCTGGTGACCCAGATGATGACAGGTGCATTAAAGGAGGCGGGGTAAAAAAAAGGGAGAGAATGACAGAATACAGACTGCTCTGGCTGGGCAAATTAAGCATGCCCGAGTTATCTTTTCATGGTACATTTTATGGCCTGCATTGCTTTTTAAGTTACATCTGAAAGGTGAGCTCAGTAACATTATGGAACAAAGTCCTGGGAAACTGCATGAATTCATCTAATCCATGTGCTTGGGGAAGGGCTACAGATCCAGAGGCCTGGAGAGTACAAGTGCGGCTCTCAGTGAGTAGGGTCTGGTGTTATGAACTGTATCATGGGGGGGTGTTGTGGCCTCAGGCTCCCACTCCTGCAGCACTTATTTGTCTTGTAGATTTTTGCTGTGGGCACTTCTACCAACCAGACACCACACCCTTCCCTCAGCCCCTGTGCTCTCTGCTCTTTGTGAGCACCTTCTGCTGAGCTCTCCTATGTTTTCAGGGCTCATTGGAGGTTTATGGCACTGGATACTAATTAGTCTTCCCAGCATGAACTCCCTCAGTATATCATTACAGCAATGGAAATATCACTCCTTGCCTAAGTGCTTGATCTCAAGTCAACCTATCTGCAGGTTTTGGTATGAAGTTGGGGTTAATCCCAGACTGAACATCCACAGGTTTGAGGGGAATTCTGATCAGCAATTTTATAGGCAGTTCAGGTTTATTAGTAGTTAGAGTTATGATTGGGCTTGACTCTCCTGTCTGGATTGATCCTGAAATGTGCTGATCTTTTGCTCTTTTAACAGAGAAAGAGTAAAAAAACAATGTGGATCTTTGTGAGAGGCGCCGTGTTGCCTCTTTTATTCAGCACAATGCACTGAGCATGTTGTGTGCAGTTTTCCATATTTAATGGCTCTTTTATCAAACAGAGTTGCTTTAAGCAATGGAATAAAATGAACTGTGTGCAAGTTGTTTCCTTGGCTTCCGATATCCCCTCTGAATCCAAGTTTGCCATTCCCCCATTGACTGCAAATCAAACTGAAAGTGTAAAAAGGGAATGAAAAGATTTATCTGCTTCCATTAGCAAATACTATATCTAACAAAGAGATTCATTTAATGAATAAATAAACACATAGGAGGCACACAGATGTTTTGCCTAAGTTTTTTGTTTTGGTTTTTTTTTTTTTAATAATTTCTGAAAAACACAGTTGAGTCTCCTTAATTGGCACAGGGGCCCCACCAGAGAGAGGAACATGACAATTAAGCAATCAGTCCGGTGATCAGAGGTGCCATGGAATATCTATGCACCTTTTCTGTTGGTAGACAGTAGGTGCCAAATCCACAGTTCACATAAATGGGCACAGATTTGTGCATCCCAAACGTTGTGGCCCTTAGTTTGGGCACTTGTGTACTGGAGATATTTTACCTTTCTCTGCCAATGTCAGGACTGGTTTGTAAGCATAAGAAAAGGACAGCAAAAATGAAGCAGGATTTGTGTGCTGGGACGCTTATGCCTGCTCCAGTGCCTTTGCAGGCACCAAAGAAGCTTTCAGACCAAAATCTAGACATGGAAGGAAGATGATCTAGTTGTAACACCCATCACTGACCTTGAAGAAGTAAGTTTATCTCTCCTTAGCAGATACTATTATGTTCCAACCTGTAAAAGCAGAATTATGGTATCATACCACGGTGCTGAGGTTGTCCATATCTATAAAAAAAGGGTCAGTGCACTGACAGGAGATGTTAAAGAAGCTAAAAAGTCTATAATTTTTTATTAGGAATTAGCCTCTGCCATTTATGGCTTTTGTATTCACTTATGTGTGTGGTCATAATCTTTCATCTGGCTACTGTGACTCCTGTAAGAGGTTAATTTGTAAGGGTTAATTCTGAGGAATTGCTATGTAAATATGTCCTCAGGGAGGGACAGGCCAATTAGAACTACCTCGTATGGTGCAATATTTGCAACTTCATAACCTTTAGTAAGCCTTTAATATGGCTTCAGGAAAAAAAAATCCTCTGTGGTTGGTTTTCAGGGATGATCCTAAGATACTTAAATATGAACTGAATTTTATAACATTACTTGAACTTAGGTTCTAAATCTATATTCAGACACTCAAAGAAGTGAAAAGATTTTTCAGAAGTGCATAAAATTGAAATTTGAGTCCAGTTAGAGTTGGTGGAAAACTTACCACTTCTGGAACCCAGCTCGCTGATCAGATACCTAAATATGGATCTAAACTGTGATTTGCAAACATTCAGCTCAACATAACTATTCAGACCGTGGACAATCATGATTTTAAAGACTGGCTTTTCCTTCCATTTCTTAATGAGTGTTATTGCAACTGAAGCTCTTTAATTCCTAGTTCCCTCCCCCTGCGGTGTCTGAAGGTAGAGATATTTAATGGATTTGTGTGGACTACATGCCAACTGTATCTAAGGGCATTTGTAAGAACCGTAAATTATGTTTTTCTCGGGTAAAATCTGTAATATTTGAAGCTGATGCCTTTGATCCTCAGCACTGGGGAGAAAGATGCAAGGATGCTAAATCTCACTGATTTTAATGGGAAAGACATGGCTTTGCCATTGCTGTCATTTGGGGGTGCTGCCCTGGATGCTTTGTGACCTTTCCACGTTCAGAGAATATTTTATGGGTAGATGGTGTTCTCCTTGAGTAGAAAACATAATCTTTTACGTAATGTGGGCCTGTGTATTTTAGAGAAAACATTAAACTACTTGCTCTCTCCGTTTTTCTTCTTACTATTTTTTTGTTCCTTTTTAGTTTTCTTGGACTCATCCCACTGCTCTCCTCCCTCTGCCCCAAATGGAGGTGGCTTCTAATTTAAAGCTGACCTTTGCCAGGGTCTGTGGCTTCTAAGAGTGCTTTACCCTTTGTTGAAGTGGTTTTTAACTTAACTTTATATTTTAAAAAAAGATCAGTTGGGAGATTCTAATGCTCCCAATTCAGCTTTTTTACTAACAGTGCAAGTTAAAAGTCAGCATGGCTGAGAATAAGGGATACAGGGGAGAACATGAGCAAAGGAAAGTGCATATTGATGCACCAGAGTAATGCACAGGAACTTTTCATTGAGGTGGTCTCATTGTTTCTGAGTAGAGTCCTCTAGGCAAGGATTGAATATATTTATTGCTCAGTCATATCCAAAAATCTCTTGAAGGTGTTTTAAGAGAGCACTGAATACCCATGACCTGTATTAAACTTAGAAACCCCGCTGTTGTCTGGAATTTTTATCCTCAGATAATATATTGAAATTACTGTAATTTTTATTTTAAAAAATTATCTATGGAGATCTCATGCATCTGATAACATCTACTGAGCTCTCATCTTTGTCAAACAAGTTCACAATTAATTTGTAGGGTTTTTTTTAAGTATAAATTCACTTGAAAAAATTGGAAGAGGGACATGGAAGCGCTGGTGAGAGGGAGGAGGACAGGAGGTTAGGATTTCCCACTGAACTAAACATTCAATTTTTATGTCAAGTAGCATTTTATATATTTCTTCAGAGCAAGTTTCTTAAGTTTTATTCTGAAGGTTTAGGCTTGGCAAAACCCATGTGTCCCACTCCCTACATGTGTGTTTGTTTTGAGGTTTGTTAGGAAGTGGATGTGCACCTGGTGGTTTCACTCATACAAACTATTTCCATTCAGATAAAAGTCTTCTGAAGGACACAAGACCTGTAAAGCCTCCTGGGGTCTCATACTGACTTGGATTTTATGACAACACCATGTTGAATTTCCACAAAGGTTTTAATCCCACTCCCTAACATCAGAAGCAGACTGATTCATAAAACATTACTTCTTTTTTTTTTCCCCTCAGAATCTTGCTATAGATCTTTTGGAAATGGAAGTAGATATTGTGTGCCGAATTGATTTGTAGTTAAAATGAAAATAAATAAATAAATCCAGCTCTGGAAGTGTAAGTAACTATCGGCCTGAGAGAAAGGTCTTGGCAATTGGGGACCTTTAATTTCTTAAAAATCAAAAAATAAGGATAAAGAACAAAAAAGTGCCCATAAAATACACGAAACAGATGAATTTCTGTAGCTGCAACATTAATATATCAACACTGTCAAAAAGTCATAATTGTCTCAGCACTATAACATTATTTATTTAATATTGAGAAGCTATTATTGCACTCTAGTTAAGAAAAAACACTCTTACCTTAAAAATGCATGAAAATAATATTAAAAATTAACACTAAAACTATACAATGTGGCAGTAGGAGGCTCAGCAAATTGATAATGGAATAGGGAGACTTTCAAACCAGGTCAGAAACTACTACATGGGATCTTTTTGATGACATTTGAGAGATGAGAAATAAAACGTGCCCATTTCCCAAGAAAAAATGAGCCATTTGTGCAACCTTGCCATCAAATAAAAGCATAAAATGCTGAAGGGTGCCTGCAGTACTGGGGCCAAGCATGGAGTAAGGGACTTTGCAGAGTGAGCTTGGCTTCCTTCTGGAGCAAGCATTAACTAAAGGAGGCTGACAGAGGAGCACAGTGAGCATTCAGGGCTCCAATAAATGTGATATGGATGGAAATGTACGACTCCCAAACAGGAAACGTTTCACTGTTGCTAACTGTTCATTTAGGTGATGCTTTGACTCCTCATGTTCACATGGTAGTGGGGCCTGAGTGCAATCAGTAAATCTGTCTCATTACACTAGATGTGTTGTTAAATAAAGACCTGCCATAAAATCCATGTCCCTTCTCCAGCCCTCTATTGAAAGTGGGAATAAAGGTTTATCCACAAGGAATTTTCATTTCTGGCATCAAGTCTGACCCTAGTGGAAGTACCAGCTCTTCAGAGCAGTTCTTGTTTCTAGCTGGGTTTCAAATGGACTCTGCTCAAATTAATTGTGCATTCGGCTGATTTTTTTTCTCCTCTGATGAAAGTAGTACTGCCATGAGAAAATATCCATGTAGTATTTTTCTTTGCAAGATGGGAAGGGTGTCTGTCTTGGTCATCCAAAAAGGGTTCTGTCCTGGAAATCCTGTGTTGTTGAGAACCTGCAGAAACAGGGAGTGAAAGAGCAAAAAAACCTGTCCATAAAAGTGAAGGAGTCATTCAGATATGTGACATGTGTGGTTTGCAGAAGAGCTGCAATGAAGCTAAGTGGGGTTTCTAGGAAGAACAAGGTATCACTTTCATGACAGAAAGATGACAAAGTTGTAGAAACAGCAGCAAAGTAAATAACAGACTACTACAAACCTGTATGTGCTCCCTTCTTTTATTGCACAGTTTCCTCTACCGTTTAACAATTATAATACCATTAACCATTTCAGCTTTCCTGCTGTTCTTGCACTCAATGATCCGTCTTTTATGCTGTATTCTTTATTCTTACAGGAAGTGTTTCAAACCAGTGACTAGAAAGTATCTTTTGTCAGTCACACTTTTCAAATTTCCTTGAAGAACTTTCTTGATCAGGTACAATCTCTTCTTGAGCACTTAAATTTGCAACTCTTTAATTTTTTCCTTCATTTTGTATCTCCCTGAATTCAAATTTGAACCACTACTTGTCTCTCCATACTGAGTTTTTTCTCACTCATGATTTTGTACTTATTTTTACATTGTTGGGTTGAGGATCTGTGTGAAATGGTTATGAGGTTTCACAGTAAAAAAAAGTACTCTCTAGCACTTAAGTGATCTTGTTTTAGAAACATTTATTTTGTGGAAAGTGGTTTTTTAAACCCAACAAGGAAGATTTCCTAGGAAAAATGTTTGTGTTTGACACATGCAGAAGCACAGAGAGAACAAAACTCCTACCTAGTATTTTTATGAAGCGTCTTCAAAGACAAAAGAAAACACAGTTGAAGAGGAATGATTATCTAATATAGCAATTTCTTTCTGTTCCTTTTGTAGAGGGTGCTGTACCACTCTGACCCCAGCTGCTTACGAGCAGAATTATCTAATGGTTTTTCTCTTCTGAATAGGATTTCATCAGAACAACCAAATTTTGGGTTCAGGCTTCAGATGTCTTTGTTTTAGAGGAACTTGTAGAATGGGAGTTTATCTTCAGAATGTCTTTGTTTAGGTACTTCATGGTAGGTATTCTTCTTAAAACATGAATTTTACGTGTCACAGAAAGTGCATTATTATTATAAGTTACAATTGTAGGGAAAAATGACAGTGGTGCTTAAATGGAGCTTGACAGTCTGCATAGCAGGCACCAGCCATCTGTGCTATGGCAGTACTGTTTGTATTTTAATGTTTAAACATACAGCAAAGATAATTAAGAATAACTATAATTAAAAATGATTACAACAAATTACTTTTCCCTCAGCAGTGATGTGCGCCTCTAACTTGTAAGTTACTTGATGCAGTAACCCTTTGGTAAGGCAGATAGGATAGCTTTGCAATTCCCACCCTGCTTCTTGACAGTTCATAGATTTTTCAGGGGCTTTTATTTTTATTTTTTTTCCCCAAATGATGAAAGAATTTTACATACTGGGCTTCACACACCTATTTGATGCGCAGTAATTATCAGTGAAATTTCATTCTTCATATCAGAATCTTCACTCTTTTTATTTTTTTTTCTTTTTCCTGAGACAAGATTAAAAGTAGCATATTTCTCAAGCTATGGAAATAAAATGACAAGAAAAGAACACAAACTCACACATTTATTTTCATTTTCAAAGAAAAATATTAATATTTGCTCTTGACAAAAAGAAAACAAAATTTGAAACAGAAAGAAACCAACTTTTAGGATAAATTAATGCAGTGTCTGTTGTAAATTCCTATGCCTAAGAATAATAGGCACATTTTGCAGCCCCATTTGTATAAAGCTCTAACTTCTCCCCTTGTGTTGTTTCCTGTGGATTCTACTGATGGGTCCTTGGTGTCTGTCCTCGTGGAGATGAACATATTTAAAGCACAGGAGTAGGGTTTAAGGCAATTTTTCTTAATTCTTTTAATGAACAGAATTTCGCTTTCTGAGCACCCCCTTTAGAAGACCTAAATGGACAAAAAAAAAAAAAGAGAGCAGCTCCTGTAGCTGGCTCTGGAAACTCCAATCCTGCTCCAATTCCATGTCCTTAGGCACAAGGTGAGATCCTGCATGGAATTGGACGTGGCCATGGGTGCAGGCTGAGAAACCAGAAGGTTCCCTGATGTCTCTGTATTGTAGATATAATTTACATCTTCCATGAATTTACATGTTCTATGATATTCCTCTGCCATCCTTCCTAATAATTTAATATATCTTTGGTGCCAAAGGCTCTACACAAAAGGCAACAGCAGTTTCTGAGAGGCACAGTTTCACCTCAGAACCCGAGCTCTGTTCTGGTTCAGCAGGGTTTTGGCTTTCCCAGAGAGAATTGGATTGTGCTTGACTGATTGAATATGAAACTGTTTGTCTGTCTATCCATCACACGTCAGTTTAGATGGAACACTTTTTAGCAACTCATTCAATACCTAGTTTTTCACGATGCAAATATAGCTTAGTGCCATAAACTACCATGAGGTGACTTGCAATAATTTCAGGAAGGTTCTAAAGTGATTTGACAGATGAACAAGCAAAGGGTCAACATTTAACTACACCTACTTGGCATTTTTGAGGCACAATCAGATTGGTGAGTCAAGATACTTTGAATTCCTTAATTGATAGAGCAGGAATTAAAAAAAAAAAAATAAAAAACAAGAGAAAATTGTTGTCCAGGCTACTGCTTATTAAAGACATCTCTGCCTCATTGGCAAATCACCTAAGAAAACTGTTTTGGGTTACCACTGCTGCTTACTTTCCAAAAAGTGATAATTGCCGTTTTGCAGAAACTATCCTCTGAAATTGCTCCAGAACTTAGCTGTGTTTGACTGGACATTGGTGGTGTGGCCTGGTGTAAAAACAGTGATAGATGAATTAAAAGGCACACCTTTGTAAACTGAGACTGCCACAGTGGCATTCCTCTTGCCCTGAAGGCGACAGAGGAGCTGTGCAACCTCAAAGGAAGCACAGCTCTGGAGAGCTGAGCAGTTTCATCACATGCTGGTCACTTAGATTATCAGAATGAAGGGAATATGTAAGCGGGACATGAATAAAACATTGCAATAATGTGAAGAAGAATCCAAATACTTTTCCAAACCTAATGTTTTATTTACCACTCTAAGTAGTTTAGTGCTGTTCTGGCATGTAATATTTGATGGGTATTATGTTTTATAAAGTTTGCATTGATAAAGGTATCTGCCTTTCATACAGGGGAACCACATGTTCTCCTTGCTTGAGAATAATATTACTCTGCAAGGCTGATTGCAGCCCTGTTTGAAATTCATTTCAGATTTAAGTGGTGTGGGCCAAACCCGAACCCTGGCGCAGATCTCCTTGTTCCAATGGAACTCTACCAGAGGAATGTTTGACCCTATGGGTTAATGTAATGAAAAGATAACAGCATACCGTATGATCACATAAATTAAAGATGGGAAATACCAATTAGGTCAGCTAGTCCTTACCCGGGGGACCAATTTAGAGTGTTCCCTACACTCTGCTCTTGAGTGCTTTGCATTGTTTTGAGAAGCTTCTGCAATAAAACTCGTGTCTTGGGAGGCTACGTGGTAGTCCATCAGATATCATAACTAAAAATTGGTTTTTTCAATATCCGTCTCAATTTTTTAATTCTCAAATTTGTCACAAGATTTCTGATTGATTGTGAGGAACGGTGTTTTAGGAGTTTTTTCTATTGTATTTCACAAGGTAGATCCCACACGTTTTCAATTATCATTTACCTCAGATTTACTCAGAAATAGGATGCAGGAGAATCATTATTATTAGGAGAATTATTATTATTATTGTTACTATTATTCTTATTGACATTGACATTAACATTATTAACATTATTATCATTATTATAATTATCAACATTATTATAGTTATAATTATTCTTATTATTCTTATTATAAATTGCCTAGGTCAAATAAGAATTTAAAAAATAAGTTTTTGTCCTCACAGATGAAAAGTACATGGAAACGAACTGTTATTTTTTCTGTTGTTTTTTGGTTGTTTGTTTGTGGGTTTTTTGAGAGGACGACTGGAAGCAGAAATACACAAGCAATTAGGAAAGGTTTTACTTTCATCCCAGATAACTCCAAGTAGCACTGGAGATCCCGGGCTCAGATGAGATAAAACCCAATTTCCAGATGCATCTCCACTGTTGTATGCTCCTGGCTACAAAGCTAACACAGACATTCAAGCTGTCATGTACCAGAGTGGTGTCAGAATGTGACTTGGGCAGCAAAACTTGGAGTCTGACAGCAGTGAGAGCTTTGCTCCAGTGCCACTGGGTCATCACACAAATGCCTTGGTGCCGAGTTTGACCTTTCAGTAGAAAAAAAGTCTCAATTCTCTGAATGGAGCAAATCTCCTTGGCTTTAGCAGGAGAGGCAGGCTTTGATCCAGAGTGTGCCAAGCAGCTTCAGGAGTTGTTTAGAAATTGAACAATTTTGTTAATTTTGTCTCGTGCTGCCGCAGTACTTCTTGTCCAAGGCAGACTTCAAAAATTTGCTTTGGACTACCTGGCTTTTCTCGCACAACAGGTAATTAACTTTGGGGTGTTTTATTTCAGAGTTCATATTGTATCAGGTTAAGTATTTGATCAGGTAGCACAGTGCCTGCTAATGTGAATTATTCATAATTTCAAGGGGGGGGACACTCATACAGCCCAACTTTGATCCCTAATTGTTAAATGATTTGGTTTAGATGAGGAGCCTAATTTCACAAAAATCCTAGTACAGGCAGTGTAGTATCAAAGACAACTTCAGAAACTAATTTTGAACTAATCTAAGTTTTCTTTTGCTGTGGTTTGCCCCCAGAGGATTTTGCTTTTGCCACAAGTCAGGGCCCCTAAGAGAGATACCTTGAATAATTTCCTTGCTTACATGCCTTTTTGAAATGGTGGAAGAAGGTGCTGAGATACATGTACTAAGTCCTTTAATGATAATGGTAGCAGTAACTATAGAAAAGCTTTTTTAAATGCATATCTATCTGAAAATACAGATCTGAAATGACTGAAAAACAGAAAGAATGGAGAAAAGTGAGGAAAATAGAAGATAGGCTGAAAACTAGAAAAGAACAGTACCTGAAAAGGATCCAAGTGAAATCAATTAGGGTAACTGAAAGAACTTGGAAGAACTGGAATACTAAAGTTCACATTATATTAATATTAAAGTTAATTTTTCAAGACCCACAACATCAGAAATGAAAGTATATTAATATTACTAGTTATGTATTGCTTACAAAGCACACAGTAAGTTTTCCTTGATTCATGAGCTTATTCTGTAGGACTGTCACTAGCCAGAAGCCACATTGTCACTGAAAGTAATAGAACTTTTTTTTTTAAACTGAATTAATTGAAGGAAGAATTACAGTTTTAGAACCACTATTGCAATGGTTGTTGGGCAAAATAACAGGCAACCAGTCAGATTGTTGTCTGTGCTGAGTTTTGCTCAGGTGTGACAGAGCTGTTGTTTACATCTCCCTAGATCCCAGGATTTTAAGGTTAAACTGTTTAATTAAGAACTAAATTATTTAAGTATTAAATTAAATTAAATTATTTTTACTTACACCTATTTTTTTTTTACTTTTAACTTAATAACTAACTAATTGTGGCTTGCAATGTGGACTTTTTAATCCAATTATGCAATATTACCTAAACTTCTGAGGGAGAAGGTGAAGAAGAATGATTAGTTTTTGTCTTGAAATTGTTTTGTTTTATATATATTACTATATTTTAAAATTTTAAGTTTTCTATGATGTGCTGTTATACACTTCCATTTAAACTATATACTTATAATCTTAGTTCTAGAAATTAATTTTGGAAGCCTTCTCCATGGCTTTAGGTCAAATGCAGTGTTCTCTTGGGGGTCAGTGTTTGTTAGTACAGAAAGCCTAAAATTTTCAGTAACCAGTCAACACAGCATGTCTTTTTTGGAACAACACAACTCCCTAACAGGTTTTACAGTTGTTTTACAGCCTTTTTTTTTTTTTTTTTGTCACCTCTGTGTCACAGGGTGGCTCTCAGCCTGTGCTACAGGCCAAGTTAATTTAATTTATGTAAGTTGTATATGTTGAGAAGTGGGAACATGGAGTTTAAAAATGACCAACAGTGCTTCAGACAGAGTGCCAACATCCTTAAACTGCCTCCCTTTTAGATCCACATTCATGAGAGAGAGGAGAAAAACAGAGGGTGGCACTTTGCATACTCTTTCACACATTCTAATAATGCACCATAGACTCTTAGTTTTGCAGAAAACATCTGCTGTATTTCCATATAAAAATTAATAAGAAAGATAAGATGTAATGAAACACAGGAAAGAATAGAAAGTCTAAAGATAAATCTTATTTATAGCAGACCTCCTTGAATAACTATGTTAGATTGTAGTCAGGTCAATGACCAAGCTCAAATACACAATAAAAAATTATCTTGGGTCACCTTAAATTAAAAATGATCAATTTTCCTTTAACATTCTGAAAAACTAAACCAAATTATTTCAGTTCAAATTAAATGTGTCATTCAGATTGAAACAAAAGGTTTTGTTTAGCTTCTTGATTTCCATTGACTTTGTTAAAGCATAGAAATATTTAAAATACAAAGGTTTTACATTTGTAAGTCAAACTAAATCTAGATTAAAATGGGAATGTCTTTCATAGCTACTGGAAAAAAATATTTCCAACTTTCTTTTCATAATTTCTTACAAAAAGTTACTGGGATATATCACACTCTTCTTGATCCAAATAATCATTTTTTTGTTTTCTTTATGAATAAATTTTTCAGATGTGAGACTTAGAAGGGGCATGGCCAGTTCAATGTCATGTATGTATTCAGCAGTCTGAATACAAAACACACAGAGACAATAACTATATAGATGTTTATGCATAGGCATTTATGCCATGGTTTCAAGGACCTATTGATTATCATTTAGCTTTCACAAAGCTTGAGAACAAAAGATGTTTTTAAAGGAAATCTCTGCCTAATCAAAAACCTGAATGAACACACCTAAGCTTACTATCCTTCATATGGAATTTCTGCAAGTAATGAACAAACAAAATAGTTTCTTCAGGGCATAGGATTTGTATGAAGTTCAAAAGGAATGGCTGTAAGTACTGACGGTGTGTATCCATAGCTTTGCATCATGCCTGTATGCTTTGATCTCTTTTCTAAATTTTTGAGATTTTAATATTCTTGAAAACCACTAGAACCTGTTTCCTTGTCCTCAGCCACAAAGTGTGCCATATGGAATGGTTCCACATCCTTGTGGCTCAAATCACCTTGTGTAGGGGACCCTCTCCAAGGAAGACAAATTTCCCAGACAGTTCCTGGTTTTGGGATCTACCAGGGCAGTTGACCGATAATTGATTCTAATCCGAACATTCCAAAAGAGATATTTTCCTCTAATGAACATCTCAGAAGTTTATGATGCCTCTAATGTGGGACCCTTGACAAGTTTGTATGTCAGGGAGTTCCAAAAGCTGGTAAGCAAATGATGACTGGTGCTAGATTCCTGGTGTGCAGGAGACTGATTCCTGAGCTCTGGAGTTCTCTTCCTCATTTCTCCCTTTCACCTTTTCTTTGCCATCTCCTGTAGAACCTGTTTCCTTGTGTTGACCGGCTAGAACTCAATGTATGAAATCAAATCATTTCTTTTGCACTCATTTTCAGCAGCTTATTGTAACTTTGTGTGATTTGACCTTTGTCTTCTTTGCTCATCTTTGACTTACACGTGCCATGCTTTCTTTTTACCCTATCTTTAATTTTATGGTAACACGTTTCATATTTCCTTAGGCTCTGAGACTGCTGAGTGTTGCATAAGATCATATTGCTGCTCAAATGAAAAAATCAGTGAGAAAGCTCACAGCTGAGGAAAAGGCTGATTTCTTGCTTTTCTTTAGTTGCTACAAACCTTAGTTATTGACAAAAACTTCCTTGTATACAAAAGCACAAGGGGGCAGCATTACATTAAAATAAATTGTTGCACACTGTGTGTGTGTTAGTGTGTGTCGCTGTGTGTGTACTGAACAATAATCATGTAGGTAATGCTAAGGTTGCAGAAAAAAAATTGCTATTTGAGTTTGTTCAGAATGCCTTATTAGTTTACTTGTCCTGATGGCATTGGTAAGCTAGAGGAAAAAACAGTTCCGAGGCTGTGGAGAGTTTTTTACTTACTTTCTCTTGTGTGGCAGATCCTTCATGCATCTTCCTTTGCCTGCTTTCCCTCATCAATAAATATTTATTTGTTTTAAGGGGCAGCACAGCTTTTCAGAAGACTTTTTCATGACTATTTGGCATGAATAACAACCCCTTGCTCCCTCATCAATACAGGACAGGGCTCTGGACTGCAAAGGATTTCTGCCAACCTTGGGAACTTTCAAAATTGATCACCAAGGACCTATTTGGAAAAGACCAGTTGAAATGGCTCATTCTGTTGTGGCAATGCTTGTATTAACACTCTGAACTGCTGGCTTGATATAGATTCTTAAAAATGTGGGTTTGGGTGGAAATACTTCACTGCAGAAATTTGCCTTCAAAAAGAGCAAGAGTGTTTGTGATGACTTTGCAAGTATCTGATCATGTCCACAGTGTCCTCACTGCTTTCCTGTCATTCATTAGACAGGAATGACAGGAATTTTCTTATTTTCCTGATTTTGAGTAATTTAAATTATCATTGATATTATTATTGAAATCATTATCATTGATATTATTTTCCTGATTTTGAGTAATTTAAATTATCATTGATATTATTATTGAAATCATTATCATTGATATTATTTTCCTGATTTTGAGTAATTGAAATCCCCAGTGTCTTTTTGCATGGAATTAATTATCTGTACCACTTTCTAAAGCCTGAATTCTGCCTCTGTAGATCTGTCACTTTCAGTTTAAATTGACTGCAAGGTCTGACTGATCTTTGCTGGGTGGGTCATTTTGGTGCTATGCATCAAAATGCAATCTAGTAATTTTTTTTCCAGGAGGTGTAGTGCCAAGGGTGGCTGATTAAAGTGGCTCTAGAATGGTTCAAAACATCTGAAATATGAAAGTGTATTATTTAGTTTTCGACTCAGTGTTGGAAAAGAGGAGTTGTACACTTTGAGACAAGACTAAGTGCCAGTTGAAAGAATGGCATCATTTTCTAGGGACGGGTGTCAGTATTTGGTTGCAAAGACATAACTCCAGCTATTATTTAGGTTTTGTCTCTAGGGATGCAAGTATTTTCCATATTATTTGGCATCAACTTCTGGAAGCACTCTGGGGAGTATTGTGTAATTCCACTTGTGTGAATGACTGGTTCCACCTGTGTGAATATCTCCACACATCATTCTCACAGTCTTTTATATGATTCAATTCTAGAAAGGAGTGTTAAAAAGGCTTTTCTAAGGGCTGGCTCTCAAGAGGCTGAGAACCCCTCACCAGGTATTCAGTTTCCTGGTGTTGTCTCAGAAGAGAAACAGAAATTAATGCACTGCATAGTTAAAACTAAAAAATTGGTGTCTGGCTGTTGGCCACATCAGTAACCACAAATGCCATTAATCTTTGACAGTTGTCACTCCTCCATCTAAGGAATCAACTGCTCCTTCATTTCCCTGCCAGAAAGGCCTGAGTAGTTTATAAAGTGGGGACTTCAGGACTGAACTATATATAATTGAAAGGTTGGTAATAACATTTTTTAAAATTTATATTTTTTTTCTCTCCGTATGCTCAGAACCTAGAAAGATGAGAAAGGACCCTGTTTTAAGAAGGAAAATTTATGATCGTAACTTCAGGATAGAAATATTAGAGAGAATACTTTTGTTGCCCTTTTCCTTCCAGTTCTTTCCTTAAGTGAAAAATAAACATTTCTTTTCAAGTCAAATGATTGGGTCATGTCACTCAGTTTGAGCTCTGTCACTGTGGTGCTATTATAAGTAATCTGACTGTGAACTTTGGGTCTAGAAATGGTTTTAAAACTATAAAAATGTTTCCTTTCCTTCCAAGAAACTTTCATCTTTGTATTTCACTCTTTCAGCTGTGTTTTTGACCTGTTATTATGTTAAGTTTAGCCTTATGTAATTGGAGTGTTTTCCCCTGAATTTTGTGCTTGGCAACTGTGAGAGCCTCTCTCAGCTCTTTTTTATTTTTCCTCATTTTTTAAAATGCCATCCTCCTTCCCACAGTTTTGAAAATCTAGTTACATTATTGTAGCTGTCTTTTCTTCATTAAAAAAAAAAAAACCACACCAAAAAAACCCCCCAAAAAACCAAAAAGACCCCAAACAACTGTATGGAAGGCCATTTTGGAGAATTTATCTCTTTTTTCTATAAAAAAACATAACAATTGATACCATCTGCCCCTGTTTTTCACCTGGGTCAATAGGTGTTGAGGTTATTGAGTCTTTTAGTCATATCAGATCATCAAAGAGATACCTTTTCTTCCTCCAGAGAGATTATTTGTGTGTCTCTTACCAATCACATCTGCTTCTATAAGACGTGGTTTATATCTCTGTGTTCTGGTATCTTCTATCTGGAGATTTGAACAGGAGTTTTATTTCTGTCTCTGGATCTCCCTTCTCCCCCAAAAGGTTTATTCTGATATGAAGCAGTTTTTCAATAGTGACACGAGTCAGCACACACCTTGTGTTGTGCTGCTTGTGCAGCAGGCTCATCCTTGGTGGAGTGCCTGGGACTCATCTCCTCTTTCCATGGTCACATCCTAGGGAAATCCAGCTTTAGTTACCTGCCACAGTAAAATTATAGAGAACTGTTAAAAACAAAAAGTTGTAGAGAGAATTATTTGTAGCAAAAAATAAACAAACAAAAAAAAAAAGAACCTAGTCATAGTCCAAGCATAATTTGATTAGTGTTTTTTTTTTCTTTTAATAATTTATTTTGATTTTTTTTCTACAATATTGTCCTACATTTGATTCAAATAAAGTAGTATTCCTTCTACACCAAGTACTCCCCCATTTGGAGCTGTTAACTGAGATGAATAAATAGGCTTAGCCTGAGATTTAGGACACCATATCTCTGGAAGAACAACAAATACCAACCATTGAAACTCCTTTGGTTATACATGTGGCAGAAAAGCCAGACGGCTAAAAGTAAGGAGGAGTTATTTTAGTCAGTTTTGCCAACAAAAACAATTTTTTGCTTTTTCACATTATTGGAAACTAGATACCAACTTTTCACTGGGACACTTAATCATCCTGCAAGTTTGGGGTTTTTTTAAAGGGTTGGGTTGGACTGCATCATTTGTATCTCTAAAATGAACTCAACATCAAGATTTAATTTACAGTTTATTTCTTTGACTTAGCTCTTCCTTCCACTCAAACAATATTTGCTCAATCAGGAATTTTTAAAAATCCACAGCCACTGTCGCCTTTCCCCAGTTTACGATCATTTTGTACCTCTTATAAGCTGAAGGCAAAGGGGATACCATTGTCCAACACCTAGTTTCTGAGAATACCTAAAAATTAGGGTGAAGCAACTCATAAAAATCTTGATTTTATGAAAAAGTGGTCTTTTCCAGGTGAAACAACCCCATGATTGTTGCTCTTGGTTAGCTGGCTGCTCACACAGTGCACTCAGGCTGCACTGAAAACGTGTGCCAGGGAAAGCAACATTCTCCCACCAACTGCAAGTGGCCAAAGCCAGATGCTCTTTGAGCAATTCCAGGGAAGTTTTCAAGACTGGGAAAGCATCTCTGAACAGTGTAGGGTAACATGTGTCTTACTGCCATGTTATACATAAAACTAGCATCTTCTTGATAAATTAAGAGGCATTTTTTTCCTTTGCAAGCAGCATGACATAACATTCTGGAGTGTCCAAATGCTACTTAATCCTTACATGCTACTTGGAGGCAGCTTTTCTAATTTTATTGTATTTTTATGGTGAGACTTTATAATAAATAGGCTTATTCTCTAAGTAAAAGTACAAAACAAAAGTGTGAACTATTAGGTGCTCAGTAAGGTTGGTGGTGTAAAGGAAGAGTAAATAGCATTTGCCTTCTGCCTATAACTGAGAATAGAGGTAAAGAATTGATCTATTATTCAGAGGTGCTGCCCTTTGTAATTCCCATTGACTTTGGGCTACGTATCCAGGTGCTTAAGTGGGATAAATTTTTAACATGCAAAGCTGGAAGTGATGTTTTAGCATAAGGTCCCATTTTTTCCCTGCAATTTCTCACTTTTCAACTTCTAATTTTATTTTTCAGTTGATTGCTTTTGCCAAACTTAACTGGGTCTTAAAATCTTAACATAATATTTTGCTACACTTTTTTTTTCTTTTGAAATCAATGATTATACAAGATCAGTTCCTCAGGTTCTTTCAGCTTCCATAAAGGAGACATGAGTATTAGGGAAAATGGGTAATATTGCTGTGTGTTAAATTCATTTTATTCTCTCTTCTAAGTATTGGACAAAAGGCAAATCTAATTAATGGAGAAACTCTGATTTATATAAACATGTATGTTCCTTAGGGGTTTTAAGAGGAGCCAGTGGGCTACATATCTGTGTTGAAATGCACGGGCATTTTTAGCTTGAGTGTGTTATTCAACTCTACAGTGCAAGTTTCTGATCTAGAAAGTAATTTTGGTTCAAATACATAGAAAAAAGTCCTGAACAATGTAGAGAAGAGCTTCCTTGGCCCAGGCTGGGTGAGCTGGCCAACTTTGCCAGCAATTCTCACTCCAACATGGGCATTGTTGGGGTTATCTCGTTGAGGATTGTGTATGGAGAATCTTGTTTTCTGAATCCAGCTCCAAGAGCAGAGATGTTTAAGGGCTTGTGAGTTCAGAATTAAGAACTGGAAGAATTCCCTCTTCATGGACACACAATTCCAACCTGAACGTGATGCTGAACCTCCTTGTGCTTTCCAATATATAAAAATGGATAACCCTTCCTTCAGAGAATATCAAATTCTTTCTCAAGAACAAACAGCTCTGTAAGACATTCTGATATCAGATAAATGGATGTTTTACAAGAATAGTGATTTATCTGAACTAAAGAAGGGAAGGAGTTAAGTGGGCATGGGTAAGGAAGGCAGAAATAGAATTTGTCATAGGATCACAGTTCTAAACATGTGTGAAGGCAACAACTACTCCCTTCCCTGAAATTTGCATAGAGCATACACAGGACAGTAGTTTATTTGTTTCTCCTTTTCTAAATTTAAGAAGAAAACTCTGTACTTTCTCCTACCTCCAGATCCTCTGCATTTGTCCCTCTTTGGCCACAGACATGACTGGACTTATTCTATTAATGGAAAACATGTTTCAGGAAGTTGATGCTGCTCAAGTGTGTCAGTCCCCTGTGCTAGACCCTTAAAAGCATGGAATTACCAGATTCAGAGACACCTCTTAACCTCTCCTCACACCCACACAGCGTGTCTCTATTGACAGTGACAGATACTGCATCTTAATAGGGAACCTACTTCAGCCTCCAGCAGAGAAGGAAGCACTCTACTCATTAATCTCCTTCAGAGTATAGTCTGAACCCTTATTTACAGCCTCAGCAACATTAGCAAGCGTTCTGTGTTGACATATGCACACAGGTTAGGCGTGTCAGACAGGATGAGCTTCTGGGGGAAGCTGATGTTTTAATGAAGGCTTTGCCTCCTCCCCGTCACGGGGAAGCGCTGCCGGCTCTGCCGCTCGCCATCTGCAAAGCAGCATCCCAATGGCATTCCTCATCAATCCCAGCCCACCCCCTGCAGCAAAACACCAAACTGCGCTGGTGGAAGGCTTCAATCAGCTTCTGCTTTCTGTGGTAGTGGACAAGACATGAAAACCTGGAAAAAGAACAGGTGTTTATATAAAATGTTCTCTGTTTCCTGACCTGTGTTTGGGCCCTTCCACTTATGTTTGATGGGGAAGCGCTGCTTTTCTCCACTTGCCAAGACAGAAAAAAAAACCCAAAAAAACCTATTTAAAAATAATTTCAGATGCTTGTATGAATCACTCTGTTGTCTCATGAAAACCTGATCTGGGCAAAACCAGTGCAAAGTCCTGAATTTTCTGCATTTGAAATCATTATGTGGCAGATGTACTCGGAAAATTGGATAAGCAAATAGCTTTGTGTTTTTTACCACCTACATTTCAGAGTGCTGGGAAAAGTCTAGGTGTTAGTTGAAAGCTTATCATATGCTAAAAATGTAATACTGTCAGTGCTACAAAAGGGCCTGTTTGTTTTGAGCTGGTTATCTGTGCTAAGGATTAGGAATCAGTTATTTTGGTAGGGCTTAAAGGAAACTGAGGGATGCTCTGGAAGAGAAAGGTAATGTTTAATTTAAAAACAAATATTGCTCATAGTATTAGAGGGATACTGTGCACTAGAAATTTGATGCCAGTAACCAAAATCAAAAAAGCACTGTGGCTGGTGCATGAGGCTAGAAAGTCTCAGCTCTGGCAAGGTCTTCCCCTTGCAGGGATGCCTCCAGGAGCACATCCCTGCAGTGTGCTGACTCAGGGTGGATCAGCTTTCAGACGACATCTCCAATATGGTTTTCCTGCTACAGCTTCCTAGAACCCATTCAGGCCGATGGGTTTGAAGGGTGAGGCATGGGGCTTGTCTGAACACAGCTGTGTAAAAGCACCTGGAGATGTTCTGGCACCTGAAGGAGAACTGGGTGAGGCATTGTACTTCAGCGAGTTACACAGGTGAGTGGTTGGCCATTCAACAACATTCTGCCTGTGTTCTCATGTTAACTACAGGAATTAAAAAGGACATCTGGAAGCTTGATTCCTCCTATTATGTCCTGTCTTGCCAATAATATTGACTAGCTAAGCTCTTCTCAGAAGAAATAGTACTAGTTTCTGTAACAGGATGGGGACAGACCCAAGGGAGAGTGGAAAGTAACCTGTATGTCACTCTTACATATAGGGCTGTATATTCTGAACTCGTGACTCTTTGTCTTGCTATGCTTTATATTAACCCATTTAATTTAATACAGATGGGTCTCTGTCTCTTCCTGTTAAATTCACTTGACCCTTCCTTGCTCACCTATATAAATTCCAATATAGATTTTTTTTGAGGGATATCATCTGAAATGTTTTATTCATGGTACAAAATCATACATTAGTATCACTGTGTCTGATCCTTTGAATAATGATTGCTTGAAAACATGCTTTTTATCTGATCAAATGCTTAGCAACTCCATATTGGATAAGGGTTATGGGCCATTAGGCACTAGATACAAGACATCCCTTAAAATGTAGGAGGATAGTCACTGTAACTTCTTCAAATTTATCTTAAATTTTTTCTAATACTTCATTAACTGGATTAGGGTCACCTGCTGTGTTTTACAGCATTATTCTGTATTGTTCCAATAGTCTGCATGGAATGAACACAAGATTTATCAATAATCTTAATTAGCAAGCAGTAATAAACTAACTCAGGGACACAGCAGCTCACCATATTTGCTTCTATGCCCCTGTAATTTTTCTGAAAACAATTATTACAGTTGAGATATATGAAAGCAGATTTCAAAGAATGTGCTCAGCAAAGGGTCTGAAGGAGAAGCAAGGTTTTAAGATGAGACAAGGCTTATTTATATTGGACACAAAACTCCCACGAGGTCTTGCTGCCATGGCCCCTCTTGCAGGCAGAGGCTGTTTGGAATTCATTCTCTTTTCCTTCTCCACAAGTGCAGATGGTAGTGTGTAGTATCAGCAGCTTCATTCTGCAGGGAAGGATTAATCAAATGCAAAAGTCACAGAGATTGGTATTTATATTATTGGTATTTAACAAGACTTGGATATTAGGGAGCAAAAGAATGCACTTTTCTTATGAGTTGCTCTTTAGCTCTACAATTTTTTTAAAACATTGGTGGCAATTACTAGCTTTTCAGAGCACCAAAATAGAGATGCTTACTTCTCTTCTGATAACATTATCACAACCTAAACATCCTGAAAAGAACAGAAAAAATATCCTGCATTGCTACTAAGTCTTCCTTTCAGGGACCCTGTGGCAATGAATAAGCTCTTGGGACACTGAGGCATAGGAGAGAGGAATAAAATTGTAGAGCCACAGTGCTGTGGAGTTTGGGCAGGATAAAAGTCCTTGGGGCACCACAGGGGAGGGGCCTTTGAAAAGGGACAAGACTGCTTGGTGATTTTGAAGACATTCAAGATGTTCAAGGTACCTTCGAAGTCATGTCAATAGCCATGGAAATGAGGCCTGCTGTGATGTTTGAGTAATCCTGACAGGGTAGCTCCAGCCCTGAGAGAACCCCATCCTGCTTTTGGGACAAGACACCACATTCTGTGCTACCCTTAGCCCACAGGTCTTGTGGGCTGTATCCAGGGCTTGGAGGGTGGCTTGGAAGGTCTTATCTAAGGTGATGTAGACCCCAGGACACTCAACATCTGGGGCTCTGCCTTCCTCAGAGATGTTTCTGGAGCAGACAGCAGCCACTTCATATTTGCCTAGTCAATCTCTTTAAAATGTAGTACTGATGGCAATGAACCAGTCAGATTATGGAAAATATACCCCTAAAAATAATATTGGACATCAAAACTGCTCAGCATTGATCAAACCTTGTCATGTTTGTCTTTGTCATGCTCTCCTCATACACCTAGTTGCTTCTGCCTCCTTACTTGTAATTTTTTGAGAAATGACTTTATGTTAGCTAGTAAAAATTATGCTTCCTCTATGGAATATGAGTTTATTTATTTGATGCATAATAGGTAATCCATAGCTGCAGTTTTCTGAGTATCTCCAGGAGTAGAATATCTGGCCTTTGCTATTCTAGACCTACAAATGCACACACAGACACTTTCATATAGACACACAAAAAAAACCCTATGTACTGATTTACTGACTCACTCTGGGAGACAGTGCATTCAATGGTTTTGGTTTCATGGTTTTCATCCTCTGCTGTTGGCAGGAAGTGCAAAGTGAAGGAAGCAGAGACCTGAGCACAGCATTTTGCCTCCTCCCCAACTCCCAGGACATGACCTCCAGAATCTGCTGCTAAACAACGCCGAAATCACAGAAAAGGGAACTGACTCTGCCACTTCAGAACCAGCACAGGATTTGCAAGGCAAGCTTTAGTATCTGTTAAAAAAAAAACCACCTAGCAGAGTTACTTGGACACTGACAGCTTGTTTCTAGTCAGCATCCCACAGCAGAGAATTATTACATCTTACGATTATTTTTTATTTACATACACGGCAGCCTGACAAAATGAGGTTGATGCTTTCTCCACTTTTTCGTTTCCAGCTGACTATCATTTTCTTTTAAGATTAAATAAGTAATTTATTGAACTGTAGCATCAAGTATTTATTAGGAAATTGCTGGGTAATTTTAACTGTATCTTTTTTTAAAACATAAATCTGCATCCAAGGCCTCCAGTAACTTTGTGCGACTCTGCACCATTAATTTCTTCCAGAGTGACATTCTGATATGAGCTGAACAGATGGAATTGCAGGATTGTTCTAGCAAATTTATCATAAAAAATGCATCCGACACCTGTGTAATTTGCCTAATCATTTTCCTAATAAGCTCCCACCATTAATTATGCACGATTTCCACAATGCAATCAAGATAAAAGTAAATCTGATGACTTAATACCCTTCAAAATAATTGGTTCACCCAACACAAGGCCTCCTTTGCTTTCCATAGCCATTCCAGTTAATTAGAAAAAGGGTGCACCCTGTAGGAGTCAGCAGAATGGAGGCTGAGCTCATGGTGGGAGGCAGGCCTGCTGGTTTTTTGGGCAGGAGTCAAGGATATTAACTCATGAAAGAGAGGAAGGGCCCCCCCGCCTCTCATTGCTGCCTCTCCCCCCCTGCCCACCCCACCCAGCAGCAAACAGATGCGATTAGTGTTCTTCAGCCATCAGAAAACTGACTGCAGGACTCCCAGGGTCTAATGAGAATCAACTTTTCGGCGGCTGCTGTCTTGTGGTGCAGCCCACCTGTCACATCATTAGGTGCAGCATGTGCCTGGAATTCACTTTGCTAAATGAGATTTACAGGCCCCAGTGAAACCCATCCTGCAGCATTCCTGCTTCAATTAGCTAAAGATTAATTGTCTGAGAAAGGGAATGAAAGTTTTACTTCAACTGACCTGAAAATGGTGGGGGGGGAGGGAGGAGAAGAGAGGGGGATGGAGGGGGGCAGAAAGTATGGCTCAGGTATTCCACATAGGCCTCAGGCAGCGTGGAAAAACGTGATAATTTAAAGGTGCTGCAAATTTCCTATACCTCGTCTGGATGAGTGAAATTAACTAGCACTAAAAGCTGTCAAATTAAAGGTTGACTTCCAGATATTAGCACCTTAAATGTCACCGAATATTCTCCGTCTCTCCCCTCCCCACCCTCCCTCCTTTCTCTCCCTCGGCCTCTCTCTCCCCTGCCCTCCCCATTCCTCCCCCATCTCTTTTTTTTTTTTTGGCGAACAGGCATCTCAGCACACCTGCACGTGCACACAAACATTATCCTGCTGCTGTTCCTGCTAACTGCCTGTGCGTGCTCAGGCCAGCGTCGCTCGGTATAAACCTCAGATGTAACCATGGCTACAGAACAACTGGCAATTACAAAATTTCCTCCATTTTTAATGTTACACTAATTATGTTTGAATGTGTTTTAATGAAGAAAGGAATTGAGGAGATGAAACAGTGTTCTCTGCATGAGGAGAGCGGGGGTGAGAGCCTGTGTCTCCTGTCTTTGACAGCCTGGAATTCAAGCCCAGGGAAGGTGCAGAGCATCTTGAAATGGGGTGGCGTGCCTACAAGTACGTGGTGCTTGCACCAGCACATGAAAATACATGGATTAAAATTTAGAATCCCAACAATAACCACCAGAAAAGGCCAGGCCTGCTCATAACCTTGGGAAGAACGAATCACAGCTTAAATTGAACTTTATTTCAAGACTAAAAGATGGCTGCTTGTTCTGCAGAGCCATTGCTTGGGATATCCTGCTAGCCAAAGGTGAAGCTCCAAATCTTAAGCTGGTTTTGAAGAATCATACAATCAAAGAATGCTTTCAGTTGGAAAGGACTTTAAATACCATCCAGTTCCAACTTCCCTGTGATGGGCAGGGACACCTTACACTAGACCAGGTTGCTCAAACCCATATCCAGCCTGGTCTTGACTATGCACTTCCAGGAATGTGACATTCACAGCTTCTTTGGGCAACCTGTTCCAGTGCCTCACCTTCTCACAGTGAAAAATTTCTTCCTTAGCTTCTGTTCAGCTGAGATTTTGAGTGAAAAATATTTTTTCTTCTGTTCTGCACGGTATGAAATATATGGAGTGTGTGAGATGATTTCCATGCTTGTACCATGTGTAAAATGTTTTTTAAAAAATGTTATTACCCATTGTGCTCTCAGCACAATGGTAACAATGGTCTGGAATGTCTGCTTGTGCTCCATCTCTGGCTCTGTATCATCCAAAATTCTAGGTCATGTCAAAAAATTTGGCTGAGGCAAGTAAGCCCTTGCATGTGGGTACCTCCTGAGCCAGCTGAGGTGTGGGAAGCATGCTCCAAATCTTCTTTTTTTGATTTTAATGGCATGCTAGAGGAACACATCCTGCCACCCAAATTATTCTGGGTCTGGCATCAGCCTCAGAGGTTTCCATCAGCAGAACCCTAGTGGGTGTCCTGTCTGGGTGTGGTTACAGCTGGGTCTTGTGCTAGTGTTGGTATCTTCAAATTTGTCTCATCTTGCAAGATGAGAAAAATACAGGTTAGAAGGAGAGTAGCGCTTCTGGCATTTTGAGCTGGGGTCACAGGGCTGCTCTGCAACAGGTGTGAGTGTTTGACCGTGGGGCTTTTTAATAAGACCTATTTGGTTCTATCTTACCTGGGGGGAGTCAAGGAAAAAAATCCCAGCAAACAACATTTTGCATCCTACTGCTCCATCTTCTCTGCTAACCTGGTAATTTAACATGCATGCACACCCACTGCTGAAGGTGGGGTGGGGATAGTGTTACAAATTTCCCGCAGCAGTGAGCTCTGGATCCCAGCTGTGTCTTCAGCGGCATGAGCCAGCTTGATTATGCTAAAGCACCCCTGGATCCCTTCCTCTTTTGTTTCAGTCTACACAGGGTTTTAAAGCTTAAACATTTGACATGCTTGGGTAGTTTCTTCTCTAATTTTATCCCAGCTGACTGTGCAATGAGTTTAACTCAGAGCCCTTAGGTGCAAGCCACTTTCCACAATGTATATTAAACCTTATAAAACTAGCCTGTATGTCATTATCCAGAATATAATTACCTATATTGGAATTTGGCCAGGATACTGGGGGCTAATATTGTTAGCCTTGCAAAAATTGGCACGGGACTTTCTAATGACCACATGTGGTCAGTGCCATATGTTTGCAGCTCATCTAAGGGATGGTGTCTCTCACACAGCCATGCCCCCTTGAAATCACTTCAGGGCAGGAAAGCAAAAGCTCAGAGGCCAGACAGGACAGGTTCAGAGACTGACGACATCTTTGATGTGCAGCAGACACAGCTCTGTGGCAAGCCCAAGTGCTCTGTGGCCAGGAGCTCTCACTGACCCAAATTTCCATGTTCCCTCCCTCTCTTCTGCCAGCCCTCAAGCCTTCACAGCCTAGCCTGATGAGAAGGGTCTCTGCCCTTTCTGGAGATGAGGTATTTTACATAAAGCTATATTTTTTTTATCACTCATTACACAGGTGACTTCATCTACTCAAGATAGTACTTTTGACAAGAATGGCCTAAACGATAAACTCTCTTAGAAATGTTGTATAAAGCCCTTTTAATTTTTTAAATTTCCTTGTATGTCGGGCAGTCATAGCATGCCCTAACTGAGGATGACTGTGCTTTAAAGTAATTAAGCTAATATTAATGTTCCCATTAAAGGGAAATTTCATTTAAGTATATGGTCAAATGTTTCCATGTTTGCTTTATATGCCGCTAAGAAATTTGGAAATTTTGGAATCTCTCAGGCGAACAGTACTTTACCACTGCTCTGGTCAGTCTGATAAGACTCATCTCCATCACATTGTTCAAAACATTCATAAAAACATGAAAAGCGTTGGGTTTCGAGCAGCACCTCTTGTAGAATATTGTTACAGGGTTCAAAATGAAACTTGCTGTATTTCCTCCTTATCCTGGCAAGTGTTCAGTGTTCTTGTCCTTTCCCAGTTTCTTCCTCATGACCCTTCTGAGTCTCCTCAGAGTGACCAAGTCACCCCCTCTTGTGCTGCCTATGTGGGTGGGGTTCTCTCCCCAACTTTTTTCTTCCCTCTCCTTTGAACTGCTGAGCTGTATTCTCCTCAAATTGTACAATGAAACCTTCCATTTACTTTAGCCTGTGATAAAATAGATTTTCATTATAAAACATTTAATGTTACTGCATGACTTGTGGCCCGCGTGGCTTGTTAAGGCATGAGTGGTGGTAGGGAAGTGATGACCTAACACCTCTGTTTTAAACCTAATTCTCTTGATTGTCAAAAAAGTTGTGGAAAAGAAATCAAATCTATTATTGGACAAGGTTATCATTAAGGAGGTTGGCAAGCCTTCATCTTTACAGCCTTCAGCTTTACAGCTCTCCTTTTCTGAAGAGATCATCGTTTGGCTTTAACGATCTGCCTTGCCACAGGTAGTGTTTAATCTTCCCTTTTTGATTAAACTGCTAGAGATGGTTCTGCCAAGTCATCTCCAAGACTCTGTTTCCTTCACATGTCCTGGATTTTTTACTTTTACTTTTTTACGAGGCTGGTGTTTGTTGATCTTTTTCTAATAATGGTCAGTTCTATAATTGTGGCTCCATTTACGCATGGTGAAGATGTGTCAGAGAAGCATAAAGAAAGAAGTAGATCAAAAAGCTGTTATTTTAGCAACTTTATTCCCTCTTATTGAGATCTCTGGCCTAGCTCAGTCTTGGACTTACTAGAACTCGCATCAGTTACCATTCAACTACTGCATCAGATTTCAGAGATGAAATTTCAGAGCTTTCCTGTAAAAGACTAAATTACCTAAAGGAAATCTAACTTAAGGAGGAGGGCAGTTTTTAGGGCCATATCCTTGTGATGTTGGAGCCAGGAGTATTTCAGTCAGTCTGGCACAGGAGGTCTCTGATAGAGAAAGGTTTTCAGTGCTTTGAAATTCACTGTTTTGAGTGAAAGTGAAACGAAGGCAGCAAGGGATGGGAGAGATGAGACAATGTGATTTACTGGAAAAATCTGGCTCTTTTGGGGAAGAAAAGGCTGCCTGCATTCAATATAGCTGGATGTAGATTTAATTAGTAGCAAGATGCCCAGTGCTTTTGGAAACACTTGCAGACCCAAAGAAATAATCCATTGTACAATGGAACTCTAGCAAAGGACCTTACTGTGATCCATGCCAGGACCACTGTCTAGCTTGGTTTCTCCCAGCTTTTTAATGTTGTGATGTATATTTTCAGCCCTTCTTGGGGCCAAGATCAATGGGTGTGAAGCCTCTTTGGTACGACAAATATATTCAGTTATATTTACTCTGTCATAAGTTAATAAAATACATATTTTTGCTATTTTGTGGCATTGTTTTGGGGTGTTTTAGGTCTATTTACTAGGACCTTATGCACACCCATATCTCTGGTATACTGAGGTTTGGAGCGGTACAGCAAATTATACAATATCCTCTCTATACATACAAAATAAACTGTGGAGTTGATGATTAACTCTGCAAAACAAGTTGACTACTTCTAGAGCAAGGTGGTTTGAGAGACAAGAAACTCTTTTAATTTGTTTCCCTATTTAAAAGAAAAATAAGTGCAGAATCATAAATAAGGAGGTGAAACATGACTATTTACCACACAAATATGAATTAAGCAGTACTTGATGGCAACATTTTGCAATTTTCTCCTGAGAGTATTGCTGACCTGTCTAATTTTAAGTGTGCAGTAAAATGAAGGCCTTCTGGATGGATCTGGTGAAATCAACTCACAGCCTGCTGTGCAGAACACCTGGACAATTGCAAATTGTTTAATTCTAAATTATTGCAATTATTTAATTCTGAAGGTTGGTTTTCAGGCCTGTGTTCTGGGGGTTTGAGGGCCACAAAGAGGACGTTTTGCTATCTGAGGAAAACTATGTTATATCAGAAGTTTGAAGACGCATTTTGGGCTCTGTAGTGGCTTTTGTTCGTTTTGTTTGGATTTTGTATTTTTGATTTTGTTTTGATATTCTGTCTCCCCTCCTAAATTATGGCAATATTTTCTCAAATCTCAAGGGATTGCTGTGTTCTGCTGAGGAAAAATTTAGCTTTAGTTGACTTTACTAGTTACAGGTATTGTTATAACGTACACATAACTTTTTAAGTGTTCTTCCACTCTGCCTTTCGCTGATCTTCCAAGGACTTTCCATTCCACAATTTAGGTCCCTTCTACATGTTCCGTTACTGATTTTTAACAATGTTTAAGTGTCTTCTAAGAAAGAGGCAGTATCTTAAGAATCTTTAGAAGACAACTTTCCCATGCTAGTGTAAATCCCCAACATTTTTTATTTGTTTGTTTCTACTCTGAATAAATTATTCAGTAATTTGGGGTTTATTACCACAGCTATTATTTGCTTTTCAGACAGTCAAGCTTGGAAGAGGCACTCTGAGGCCATTGCCCCCCACCCCAAAAGTTGAAAAGCCCAGAGCTCCTGCTGGGACATCCTTGCTCCCAGCTGCAGTGAACAGTAGGAGACTATTCTCTCTCTGGTTTTGTTGGGTTTTTTTGGAGCTCCCAGTATTTCTGCTGATACCTAAATAGAGATTGCTGACTTTTTGGTATTTCTGAAGATGTCTGTCTTGTCTTGATGTCCTCAGCAAATGGGAGTTCAGCTCTAGCAAAACTTTGGCTCCGGGTCTGTGTATACTTATGGTAACTTCCTCTGTGAATAGTGAGTTCTGTTATTAATTAATGCAAGCTGTGTTATCATTTCATCTACTGTTGTTCCTTCTGTTAGGCAAATTTTCTGTTTATTCTAAGTATCACAGTAGTGTTTGTAGGCCTTAGTCAAGAGCTTGGGCCTCATGGAAATAATAATTATTAATAGTTTCCTTTTTTAGCTTGCCTTCTTAAGGAAACACGAGTTATGCTGTCATGCTGTTTGTCTGGCGGCCTGCTCCAAATAACTTTGGAGTCTTTTAATTAATTTCAACCAAAGTTTACTGCGGGAGCTCTACCAATTTTGTGGAAACTGGCTACCAGCAAGAGGAAAAGGTGATGCAAATTAAGGCTCCTGCTGCAAGGAAGAGTGTGTGGTGAGCTCGTGTTATGTTCTTTCTGGGAGCAGACATGTGCTGGCTGGCCAAGCAGCATAAATATAGCTCTTGTGCTGCCTCTTCCCTGTTCAGTAATTAGGAAATCCAGGAGGGAGGTGCTGTGCTCTGACCTCATTTTGAACAAGAATGAAGGAGTAGAGGGAGGCTGGAAGTAGTGTAGAGGAAGACTTGGATATATTGAGTGGGGATTTGGGAAACAGTCTTCATTAGCTCTGCTGCTCTCACATTAACTAACTAGATTTATTTTTTAGTGTACTTGGGAGCACAGATATTCACAAGGATTTTAATGGGAGTCTTCCTGAGGAGAGCTGAGAAAATCCTTGGGAAATTCTGGAATGTTGATGGTGATTTTCGCGACTGATAATGGTAGTTTCATTTGCATGAAATGTACAACTAGATCATTCAAACTGGTGCACATTTAACATTCACAGTTATGTACATTTAAATTATCAGTTCTCTACTTTTATTCTGAGTTCATTTAATCATTTATAAAGTCATCTGAAATTTTGTCAAAGGTAGATAATTTTTCCAATTCTGTCATAAAAATCACAAGTGTCATATGTTTAATTAGGAGGTTAGTGTGAATAAATGCACCTCAGAAAAGAGTTAATAATTTTCTTTCCCTGCTCTTTTTTCCAACTTGGGGTCCCAGAGAAAACTCATTTTGGGTATCACAGTTGCTCTGTATTGATTGGATAACATATCATCAAAAAGTAAGAAATTCTTCTCTGATTTGGATACCATTAGATTGGTTCCTTTTTTTTTTTCCTTTTTGTTAATAATTTTTATTTTATTTAGCATTTTAATGTTAAACTAGTGTTCTGGCTGAACTCCAGCTTCTGGACTAATTCCAGCTTAAGTAATTACATCTTATGTAATGAATTTCCCTATCTGGCATTAATTGGAAGAGCTATTCTTCACTTCCTGTCCTAACATGATCTATAATGTTGCTTTGTGCTATAGGTTACTTTGGTCAGCCTTAAAAATTGCTGCATTTTAGTAGAAAAGTACATAAGTACTGGGCAAGTTTCAGAACTTCTGGGATGCATCATCTACAGAGCCTGAATGCTGCCCTCATTCAAATAAAAAGTTTTGCTACTCAAGCATCAGTAACCATGCTCTCCTCCAGTAGCTGGAAACCTTAAAAACACAAGATATAAACTTTAATTCTACTGATGGGTGTTAGAATGGTTCTTTTCAGCTGGAAGGACAAAGGCCCAGGGTTAAATGTTCTGAATTTATTCTGAATTTTCCAGGTGAGATCTGTTTGCGTGCAGATGGCCATTCCTTTGTTTGGATACTGAGGGAAGGAGGGAACCATTGCACACAATAAATCAAGTGAGAATTCTTTACTGTTTTTGCAAAATTAAAGTTCTCTAATCTCAAATGCTATTTACAATGTAAATTATCTCTATATATTCAGTCTGTTAGCATCCAATATAATTAAAACCAGAAAATCTGTATCTATTACTTTTACTGTTTACAGACCCTCATAAATTCTTGGGGTTTTTTGGCCATTTTAGCTGGCTGTTCTAAGACTGCTTTTCTCTAGCTCTATGCTGAATTTCAATCTGCAGCTTTAACTATTGAGAACATTTCTTCAAATTCTGTTTGTTTTGCAAGGCAGGCTGAGACCTGCATAGAGAACAAATTAAAGAAAATAGGTTTAATAAAGCTATGAACAAATAAAATGTGCAAGCTCTCTGGGACTACTTTCTTGGACACATAGAACATAAAGTAACATATTTTCAGGTTTTCAAGGTTAGCATTGCTGTGGGGCAGAAGGCTGATTTATGGCAACATGGCTAATTATTTTGGATACCTGTGTGGTAAGTTTCATCGGCGTTTTGAAACTCAGATGGCACAATTTGGTGAGCATCTGATCTGTGTTTCATATCAGGAGCCACCAAGACGTACTTGACATCCTGCCATCACAGCAGTGTCTCTGTGAGCTGGAGACCTTTTCTGCAAGTCCTGATAAAAAGACTGTGGGTGATGGGGGAATTGACTATAGTGCTACTGTCCCATACCTTATTTCTACACATGTGCACTTTATTTCTCAGCCAAATTGGTGTACCTTCATATTTCAGCAATAGTGCCTTATTACACCAATGTCTTGGTGCCTGCCAAGAGCATCTGGCACCAGAAATGCCTTTTCAGATGTAAAATATGGCTATTTTCTTGTTTTTTACCCTTCAGTCACACTGAATCTGGTGTATGGTGGCACTCACTTCTTGTTAAAGAACTAGAAAATAGGTGTGGAAATATTCCTGTGTGTTGTTACTGAAATTAGAGTTTACTGACAGCTGACTGGATACTAGCATGCTTCTCATGACTATCTATGCAGTTAGATGCTAAGAAAATCTGAATTAAAATTTCATTGTATGACAAAACAAACACCCCACCCTTATTTTTGCTTGTTCAGAAATCTTTGCAAAGTTGCCATTGAGCCTTGAGTTCGGGTTGTTACAGGGTATTAAATATGCTATGAAAGCAGTCTTAAAATTTTGGTAAATTAAACAATAAGACTGACCCTCAAACAGAGGCTTAGCATGGTTTTTTGCAGGCAATGTGTACCCTGATGTATGGGCTGGCTGGCTGTAGATCAAAACTGGAGGTTTTATTGATTAAAGTCTTCCTACAGTGGGGATTAAAAAGGCATGTCTTATCTCACTATCTATTTGAAAGATACAGATTCCTGTTATTTGCTGAAGTAAGGGAATGCTGGCAGTATCAAGTTCTTTACATGAGGACTGACATGACTAGATGCTCCTTTGAAGATTTAATTCACTGTGTTGGAGGAACAGTCCAACCACTCTGGGAACAAAAACTACTCTGTCTGGACAGCCCTTCCCCAGCTGTGTGACTGCACTGCACTGGCTCTGAACCCTCTGGGCTCTGTATGTGAGTAGGCTGGTTTTTTTGGGGCTTTTTTTTTTGTTGGTTTTTTTATTGCAATTTGGCTTTGATTATTTGTTTGGGATTTTTGAGGATTTTTTGTCTGGTTGTTTTGGTCTGGTTATTTTGGTCTGGTTGTTTTGGTCTAGTTTGGTTTTTTTGGGTTTTTTTTTTTGGTTTGTTTTTTGGTTTCTTGGTTTTTTTTTTTTCCAACTACTGTCTTGGGTTTGTTTTTTTTTATTCATTTGCAAGTGAAATTGAGTGCAAATTGGTTTTCAGTTATAACCCTCACTTAAATGACTGCCATCACTGAGAAGACATCCAGAGACACACCTAGCCCAGAGTCTGGCCCTGTATCAGTGGAGCAGCAGGAAATCTGTGTGAAGTGTTAGTATGTCCCATATGAGAGAACTTAGGGGATGTCGTGTGGAGCAGCTTCATTAATTTTTGGGCTTTTTTCAACAAGGACCAACTCAGACCAAATTAACAAACAGCTACTTAGCAAAAGTAGCTCTTCATCCTTTCAAATCTGTTGTGGGGGTTTTTTTTATGGACTTGTTGGCACTGCACGGATGTTGGACAAATAATGCATGCATATAAATTACTGCCAGTGATTTTGTGATAAGTAGCATTAATTTCTCCAGAGAATAAACCTTAAATATTCTGAGCAATGTACATCCAAGCTTCATTTCAGGGTTTAAGGCCTAGAAGGGGTTTCCATGACGGATTCAGTGAGCAAGCAGGGTTGAGCACCACCCCACACAGGATAGAGGCACAGAGGGCACGTGCTTGTTCCCCTCAGTACCTTGATCAACCCATGCAGCTGGAAATCCCACATCAAATATGACTGTTCTTAAGGCTCCCTAAATGTCATTGTTCTTACCTTTAAAGCTGAGTGGAAAATAGCAGTTCTGTTTTTCTGAGAATTCACACTCCTTTTTTTTTTTTTTTTTTTTTTTGCATTTACACTGTACAAAACAAAATATTCTTTGTTCAGTGTGGCTGGGATGAGGTTGAGAGGCTGGGACCTTTGAGTTTAGGAGCTGGCTACATTTCTGAAGAGTCAGAGAATATTTCTGGCAGTAAACTAAGGGGTATCCAGTTAGAAACAAATTGATAGGAGGAAGATTTCAAAACCTAAGTCCTATGATCCTGCAGTTCTGGCTGATTTTTAGCAATGGCTTATTAAAGCTTGACTTTGTCGCACAAGAATGTTTGGAAGTCAAAAAGTAAAACATTTTTAAACGTTTGCTTATCTCCATATTAAGGTTAATGAGTATCAGACTAAATAGTTAGCATCTAAACCTGACTGCCTTATTCACAGTAATGGAGCTATGAGTATCTTACTGGACTTTTAAATCGTTTCTAAACTATTGGATTTTACAAACCATTGATTTTCTGTATTTCTGTTTCTCATTCATGATTCTCTTCTTTCTACATATGAAAATTCATATGTATCACAGCGTATTGCTTCTACTTTCTTGACTATTTTTTTCTCATTTACTTAAAAAATTATCCACTAATTGTTATAGTATGCTCATATGTGCTTTATAGTAGCAAACTGTGAAGTCAGAACAGTGTTACAATCATTGTGCTTTCATCCTTTAGTTTAGGGATTAAGGTCAAAGCCACAATGACATTCAGGTTTGGAGTGATCACTTCTCTGCCCACATACAGATTGAACTCTAGAAGGAAGGGCTCAGCACAGAGAAAGAACAGCCACACAAAAACAGTTGTGACTTCTTTCTGAGTCCTGAATTCCCCACAGAGTTTATCTTATATTTTCCTGGTTAATTTTACACATGATCCATAAGGGTGTGCTCTGAGAGACTAAGAGCATCCTGTGTGGACTATAAACACTGGAGATTATAGGACAAGGGTTTATCTCCACAGAGCATAACCATGGCATCCTTTTTTTACTAATCTCCCTATTTCAGAAAAGATGGTGGTCTTATTCAGTGGGATGGATGTTAATTCAATTCTGATTAGTAAATTTGTGCTCTTAATTTAGCAGCAGTACCTATGCTATGTTTTTCTCCATACTGAATTCTACTCAGTTAAGCAATGTCCAAAAGAATTAAACCAGAAGACAAATGCAATGTAAACATTCATTTTGAGTTCTTATGATTAATGTGATTGATTTGTGAAAGGATGAAATTATATTGTAAAGTTAATCATTAGAGAAAAGAAATGCCTGAAGGATCTAAGCTTAATATATTGGGCTTTTCTTTTCACTGAGTCAATATAGATTGACAAGCCATATTTCCCATTCAAAGAAATGTTAAACGTGTTTACAGATTTCATGAAAGACTCTGAAGACAACATCGCTTTAACAACGTTTTCTGTCAAAGGCTACAATAATAACCTGATTTCTACTCTGTCATGCTGGAGTACCTGTCAGAAGTGGTAGAGCACATTGCTTAAATAGAGTAGGATTTGGCCTAGCTGTCTTGTAAGGCTGCAAAAAAATATAATTGGTAAAATATAGTGGTTTTCCTTATTTTGTTGGTTTGATTTTGGTTTTAATCCTACAGGTAGAGGTGAAGTTGATGCGTAGTTCAGACCTCATGGCACATCCAGTGCTGCACACTCTGACACAAACAAGTCACTGCCTGAGTGGAAACATCCCAGGGGAAGGTGTTTAGGGTTTAGGCACAGCACCACGTTGCAGCAAACAAACTCATTGTGCCTCTGTGGTTGTGAGTGTCCTTGTGGCGCAGTAGTGTTTCCCCTTGTGCTGAGATGTTGTGGATCCCTGTGGGAGTGCACAGTGCCCCTGTGAGCAGGGCAGGTGGATCCTGACACATCCCTCCATGTCTGGAAGTGTTCATTGTGTGCTTTGCACAGCTGCTGCTCTGGGTGAGTTGTCAAATCACAGAAATCTGTGGCACCCTTACACTGTATAACTGAAACATTCTTCTGTAGGTATGTGCCTTTAAAACCAAACAATTATACATTCAAGACCTTATTTATTTAAATATTAGGAGAGAATTGGTGTTAGAAGCTCAAACTTTTGGAAGTCTAGAGTTGTCGTGGTTAATGTTTCTGTTGCTGTCCGTGAGAGACAATTGCTTGGGATGTTACATTTTGTTAACGTGTGTTAGCAAACTAAACTTGCTTGCTTGAGGCAACCCCAGGATCTGCTGGCAGTCCACAAGTTATTTAAGACTGTCTATGACTTTGATGACATCCTTACTTCTCTTTGACTTTGTTGTGACTAAAGATCTGAAGCCTTCAGGAGTCATTAAGGAATCATATACTATTTGTCAGATGCTGAATGGTAATAACATACAAGTTTTCATAGCACTTGTGTGAGATAGGCTGTGTTGTATGACAAGCAGTGTATTAGAAATTCCTTTCGTGCACTTCTGGATCGTACCAGATCCGACACATGCAATTCTAAGACTGTCACCGTATTTTATATTGCATTAATTTGGTATTACTTGTAGTCTGAGTTTCAGTAAGCAGAATTTGAGAAGTAGAAACTAGTCCCAGTGTTAACTTTCTATAAGAACTCCATTCCTTTCTTCCATGTAGAATGGCAAAATTGTTTCATTTCTATTTACAAGTATGATGTAAAGATGGATTAATTATTTGGAAAATCTTTTGAGATTATTCAGCATTGAAAAATGCAAATTATTATTATTCAATTATTAAATTCTACTGTTATAGTTGGTGATAATAATAGAGCCTATCCTAAAGTAAACAAATGGGAGAGACTGATTAAAATTGCATGGACAATTTTAACTTTCAATTTTCTGACCTTATAATACACCTGTGCTCAATTAGATCATCTCGGGTCTTTGATATTTTCTGGTGTGTAACCTGTTTGAGTAATGGGAAAATATTTTTGTTTGTTATGCTTAGTATTTTTATGCATGTTTTGCAATTTCTTGTTTTGAGCAGAAACAGAAATACCATGTTGAAGAGAAGAGTAATTTTCTAACATGCATTGCTTGGGTCTTGTTGCAGCATATGTAACCATTAAAAGAAAAAAAAATCAAACCTCAATTAAGATATGTCTGAGCTTTGAGTAATTAGATGAAGTCTGTAATACTTTGGCACTAGGGATTATTGTTCGCTTGTGTGCTTGGAGCACAAGTTTGGATTAAAAAAATGAACTTTACTGGAGATAGATTCAATTTGCTTAAAAGAAAGCACAATACAGATTCATAGAATCATTAAAAGATTTAGGTTGGAAAGAAAACCCTTTAAGATCATGGAGCATTTTTTGTAGCTCTCTCCATTCACTTCCAGGTAAATACAGCTGTCTGGACAGCTCCAATTGGTAAGTCACAGCACACAGGAAAGCCCAACTCTCCACTTTTGTTAGATCTTTGATAAGTCATCACCTCACACTTTTGGTACATGGGCATCTGATTCTAAAAATGTCTAGTACTTGGGAAGATTGCACTGAACTGGTTTAACTGTTTAGTGCTTTTTTGTTTGGTTTCTCTTGGTTTTTATTTATTTTTCTCCCTTCTCAATGAGATAAAAAGACCCAATATAAAAAAAAAGCAAAGCAGAGAGGTTATCTTTATTATATTCTGAGATTGGAACAAATCAGAAATGTCAATATCTTGAAATATATAATCTGATCTTTGAGACCTCAGGGCTTCTCTATAGGCAGAACTTCTAAGTGCTGATGCCACCCCAACGAATGGAGATGTTTATTGATTTAGATTTGTCAATGCTTAATTATGCACCATTACAGAAATATATGATGTCAATGAAAAAGAGGGATGTATGAATAAAAAATTCTTTGCAATAGAACAACTCCATGCAGAGCAAAGCTTTTAGCTCTGGCTTTTAAAATTGAACAGATTTTTTTTTTTCATATAAACAATTTCACCCACAAGAGGGATTTAAATTTTTGGGAGGAGGAAGAAATCACACATGTTAGGAGGACAGCTTTTTGTTTTGTGTGTTCAGATGTCCAGTTGCATGCAAAGACATATGTACATGTGTCCTCTGTAAATATCATCAAGTCCAGGTGTAAGTATGATTACAGACCTCAAAGATATTTTAGACAAAGGAAAACGTAGTTAGAAAGAATTGATGCTGCAGTGACCTGGCTCCCTTTAAGGTGACACAGGATTATTCTGGAAATAAATTAATCCCGAAAGTAACCCAGGACTTAATATAGAGGCTGAAAACTTCCTTCACTGAGGATGTGGGCTGCAGACCTCCAGTTCTCTGTGTTGCTACTTTTCCTCTTGGTTTCTTTTGTTTTGTTTTTTCAGTGGGGAGAAATCTCTTAACAGCAAGTAGGAGCCCAAGCTGCAGTATCCAGATCTGAATACAAGCATCCCTAAATTTACTAAATAGATATTATCTTTGGTTTTGTTAATGGGGGAACAAGAAGGAAGGATAACAGCTGGAAAAACCCTGTGAGATCTCCAGTTAGTCAGTTAACACTGTTGACTCATTTATTTTAAGTCATTACGAATTCAGTGTGTGAAATCTTTGACAATTATCTAATTGGAGAAGTTGTCTTGCATTTGACCATTCTCTTTTTGCAAGCCATTGATCTGCTGATATATTACAGTCAACCAGCTCAATGCGCCGTTGAGATATTTTATTGTAATACATTAACAGAGCAATGGTCATTGATTGATACCAGGAGAGCAAAGGAAGATTTCTTCTGTATGTTTTGCTTAAAATAAAATATACTGAAAAAAAAAATATGCTGGGCAATATTCTGTTCTCACTCCATTACAAATCCAATACCATTTCATTGACATCTGTGGGGTTTCTCCAGAGTTAAGGTGGCATGGCTGAGAACAGGATTGCTCTTGCATGCTGTCAATATACTCAGGTGCTTTGTTTGTGTTTAGAAGGAAATCAGATATGCAGTTATAATTTGGGTCAAAATTAGCTATGTTAGTTTCCAGTCAGCTTGTATTTAAACATGTGCACGTATATCTGTGTGTGTGTATGTGTCTTGGGATAATGAATGGGATGAATAAAGACTCTGGCTCAGTCACATTCATTTCGTAAGCCAGCTTTTGCTGCTCTTTTTTATTTTTATAGGGAAGAACTTTGTGTCATGGAGAACCATTGCTGTCACTGTGATATTTTATGAAAAATCCCTTTGCCAGGATTTCTTCTCCTGGGAAGATGAGAAGCCTCAGATTCACCATGTTTTGCTCCTCTGGAATGTAGTCTAGAGATTGTGTATCCAAACATGTGAATTGTTTTTAATTAATGACCAATCACAGCCAGCTGTGTCGGACTCTGAGTCAATCACAGGTTTTTATTATTCATTCCTTTCTAACCTTCTGATGGTTCCTCTCTCTTCCTTTAGTATAGTTTTAGTATATAATATGATATATACTCTTATATATAATATAATGTAATATATACTATTATATAATATATAATGTAATATATACTATTATATAATGTGATATATAATATAAGTCAACCTTCTGAGAACTTGGAGTCAAATTCTCATTTCTCACCTCATCCCAGGGACCTCACAACACCACCCATTGCCACGCTAAGTGTATCTCAGCCTTGATCTAAAGGGAGCATTTTCACTGGGAAAAAAAAATAAAAAGCATTGTTTAGTCTTTAAATCAATTGAATCTTTAGCTTCTCTGCCAATTACTGGTGCCCGTTCATGAGTGTGGTGATGTTTATGATTTTTACAGTGCTCATCTTGCGGGGATCGCGCGGCCGCCGTCGTGATTGTTCTGCACAATCCACCACGGGGCAGAGCTCTCTAATCTCTGCACTAGGGGCTGCCCTGCCACTCAGATTACCCAAAGTTCATGCTGCTGCAGTGCTGCATGCTCCAGATGTGCAGTTCAGGCTTTTTTTGCATGAAAATTAAATCTTTTGGCAAAAGGCAAGTTAAAGGAACAGCCACGTTAAAGCTCACGTAGCACAAGCAGCAATTTGTGGCATGGAGCCTGGCATGTGAGTGGCAGATATAAATTTTCCTGACTGAGTGTTGGAGCCTGGCATTCTCTTGGACTGAATGCATTGGAAATCACAATACTTTCATTATTTTTTGTAAAATACTTTCTTTTTTTTTTTGTATAATTTTATTATTTTTAGTTATTCAGGAATACTTTTTATTTTTAGTTATTTAGTCATATAAATTTATTATTTTTAGTTATTAAAATAAATAAATTTAGTTGGTTTTAGTTATTCAGGTATTTAAATGAAAAAATGTAAAAATGATGAGGTGTGCAACATCTTAAGTGACACTGGAATTCCAGGTTAGAATATGTAAATGTTAGATGAGTTACAAATTGCTTAAACTGATCCATTTAAAATCATGTTTTTGCTATAGTGTTTTGTTTAGGGTAATAATACAGAAATAATTTGCCTATCCATTTTAACTCTCATTTCCACTAAGACTTTCCAATTCTTTCATCTTCTGTTATATGTGTGGTTTCACATTTTGGTTTTGTTCTTTTTTCTGCTTTTAGTCATTATTATATATTAGAACCTCATGGTTGTGTTTGGATTTACAGGACTCAAGAAGAATTAACTGTATTGAAAATTCTCCACTGCAGTTGAAAAGAGGCTCAAAGGAATTATTTTTCTCCGCATTACCATTCCTCCTGAACAATTTGTTACCTCTATTTATATTCAAAATTTACACCATACATTTTTGAAAATGTTTCTGCAAAAAGACATTTTTCATGACTTCACAGCCTATATAAAATTTCCTATAAGGATCTGGAGTAGTAGTAGCAAACTTGCTTTCACTTCTGACATTGCAGTGATCCTGTGTTTAAATAGCTAAATATAAAAAGAGATGGAAAAACACTTGACAAACTTAACGAGAGTCAAAAATTCCCTATTTGTTTGGGGGCAAAATTTGGGATTTCAGCTGAAAAAAACTATATCCTAATTAGTTCTACATAGTCTCTAGAAGACTTGTAGCTCTGATTCATTAGGCCCCAATTTTAAAGTGTTACCTTCTGCTATTTGTATTCACAGGATTACATTTCATGTGATGTATGATGATGCCTCTTGTTGGGAAGGAGGAGCATTACCACTGAAGGGCTTGGAAGGTACAACATATATGGAGAACAGCTTAGAGAGAAGTTCAAATATTGTCCAGTACATAATGAATAATGAGTTGCATCATATTAAAATATAAATGTATTTATTATTATGCATGCATATACATGAAGTGCTTTTATTTTTTAATTTAAACCCAGTTATTTTGCCATTAAAAAAGTTGCTTTCTGAATAGAGAAAATTGCTTAGCTTGGAATCCTATTTTATACCCTTGTCTATTCCTGGACAGAGTTGAAATCTGTGTTTTAGACTTGTGACATTACATTTCACATCGCTTTGGTGTTCACAAAGAAGTTTTTGGGGTGGGGTACTTTAAGAAAACTTCCTTTCCTCACTAGTTCATGCTAAATTGGTTTCCACTTTAGCAATATGGAATTGTCTTAGTTCTTGGAATTCTCTTTCAGTCTCTTCACTGGGATGGTGGATTTATTTATACAGCTGCTGAAATGCTCACTGTGAAGTATTACACTATATTAAGGCCTCATGCTTTACTCTGCTTCAGCTTTGTTCCAGTTTGCTGAAAAGTTATTCTGTGGTTCATAATCCTTTTAGTAAATGTGGTCTTCTTTTTGAGCTAAATTTTGGCTGGTTTGAGGAAGGCGGAAATATTTTTGTTATTAATATATTAATTAAGTGAATTTAATTCTTCTTTGTTCATAGCTTGCTTGTAAATGACAACAATTTTAAGACTGTATTTCCTACTCAAAATTGCCCAGTAAATATTATCTGTTGACAAACTCTTGCCTATGGACGACCATTACACCTAAAATATTATTTCTGAATGTATTTTTCATTTTCTTCCCATATATTTCATCATCTATGTGATGTGTTTATTGAATGAGTAACTGAATGAAAATACTCACTTTTTTTTGTTTGTTTGTTTTTGGGGTTTTTTTGTTTTGTTTTGTGGGTTTTTTTTTTAGGGAAAGGTAAGTAGAAGCTCAGGTAATTTAATTAGGATTCATTAACCTTTTTCCCCTCCTCAATTATCCAGCCACTCTCATATTCTGGTAATGTTCACAAACACCAGATTAAAAAAAAAATACAACTTATTTCCTTCTGACTGAGGGATCATGACCTAAACTGCTGAATGCTAGATTTTTTTTTGCTGCTTACAGCAAATGTTTACTTTTAATTTTCTTCCACTACATTGATACCACCAAATAATGCATGGAATACTGCTTCTGAAGGATTGAGAAGGGATCCCAGTACAGGTACTCTTCCTGTGCTGAATGAAGTTCTGGCTGCTTTAAGCAGTCAGAAAGTGCATTGATGTAGTGGTACCTATTTGTCCATTTCTATTTGTTAAATACATGCTAGTGGCAGGCAGCTGTCCTGCTCTAGGGCAGAGCTGGTTTTGTACATAGGAGCTATTTGCCATGGTAAATACTTCAGATGTGAATATGCATTATTGTCTGTCAGTTTTAGCAAGTTCCCCACATTTCTGCCATTGTTGTTCACAGGGAAATGAATAATAAAAAGAATAAGAACAGAATCCAACTTCAAAGTTGGTGTAATCCCTTGCTATTTGCACAGCTGCAATCATGAGACATTCATATTTTTGTTGTGAATATTTGAATCTGAATATCAAAGTGAAACTTAGAGAATGCCACCCTGTTGACCAACATAATAGAAAATATTAGTACAAATCTCTCAAAGCCTAATTCTTGGGCAGACGTGAATAATGTCTTATTGAAAGCAAATTTTGTTCAAAGCTACAATGATTTCTGAAATGTATAGAGCAATCAAATCAAGGGAGTCAAGCCTGAATACACAGACAGAAATTTGACCCATAATGCAAAGAATTCTTTTATTAGTAATTCTTAAAATGGAAAGTAATTTCCAAGCTTCTTCATTGTAGTAACATGCTCAGGTCCCAGGACTGGGTATATGTGTTTCTTTCCTAATCAAACAGGGAAATATCCAAGCTTTTATTACCATCCATTGTAAAAACAATGGTGTTGAAATAACTGCCTTGATGTAAAATCCCCATGGAGGAAAACTACAAGTAATTTTGCAAAGCACAAGAGTTCCAACCAGCCTAATATATTTTACCCACAGTCTGCTTTCACTGACTGCCTACACTGAGGTTAAAAAAACAGTCATCAAAAAATAGAGGAAATAGAGGAAAAGCTCTATTCCCTGATTTACTTTTTTATTTGCAGACAGCAAATTGGTGCTGATTAGAACATGATTTTCTGTTTGGAAAATAGAACCAGAAAAACAGCAAAACCAGAAAAGGCATCTTTGACTCAAAATGTCAGATAAAACCAACACTTCACTCACCAAATATTTATAGCTGCAGTGCTTCAGTGTTTCAAGTAGGGATGGAAATAAGCCATGGACTGAAGGAAATCAAGAAGGAAAACCAGCTGTGTAGGTCTTGGCACTGACCAAACACCGGACACCCACCACAGCTGCTCACTCACCTTCTCCTGCTACAGCTGGGCAGAGGAGAGGGAAAAAAAATTAGACTGAGGATTCATGAGTTGAGATGGGGACCAGGAGAAAACACTCCAAGGGCAAAACAGGCTCAGCTTAGAAGGACAAAGTTTATTATTAACGAAATCACAAAGAGGATAATAAGAAGGAAAGTAAGCCCTTAAAAACACTTTTTTTTTCCCCAACTCCTCTCTCATTCTCATTGGCAGGGAGACAGAAGAGTGGGGATTTTGTCAGTTCATCACCCAAGGTTTTCTTCTGCTGCTCAGGGAGTGGAATCCTTCCCCTGCTGCACTCTGGGGTCCCTTCCCATGGAGACAGCTCTCCCTGAACTTCTCCAGCGTGGCTCCAATCTCACAGGCAGCAGCGCTCCCAAAACTGCTGCGAGGTGAGTCCCTCCCATGAGAATCCTCATTTAATTTATTTATACAGCTGCTGAAATGCTCACTGTGAAGTATTACACTATATTAAGGCCTCATGCTATTTACTCTCCTTCCCACTGACCTTGGTGTCCCCACATTGTTTCCCTCAAAGGTTCTCACCTCCTCCTCTTCTCTGACTGGAACAAAAACTATGTGCTACTTAGTTTTGATTTTCTTCTTAAATCTGTTATCACAGAGATGTTCCCAATATTTGTAATTGGCCCAGCCTTGGCCAGCAGTGTGTCCCTCTTCAGAGCTATCAGCCATTGGCTCTGCTGGACATGGTGGAAGTTTCCAGCAGCTTCTCACAGAAGCCACATCCATGCCCTCCCCACCCCCCTCTACCAAAAACCAGGCCATGCAAAAGCAACACAATGGTATATAAAAGACTTGCAAATAAAAAGGCAAAATTAAACCAGAATAATAGTTTTTAAACCCATAACATTTAGGATTAATCCCCAAGGTTTTTTTTTTCTAATTCATTTACCACAGGGTTTTTTTTTACCAAAGGAAAAAAATATGTTTCTTTGGAATCTTAACATGAAAGCTTCACGAACAAAATGAAGAGGTAGGAGATTAAAATGTTAAAATGAGAATGCAGGATTTTCTAACGCATGGCTAAATTCCAGAGGGCAAGAACTGCTGGTTCTCTGCCCTACTGACACCATCCTTCATAGATGAGGTCCTAAATTTGGAAGGATCTGAAGAGTTTCCAGTATCTCAATGTATTTTGCTAACACTATTCATCATATCTTGTAAATTTTACTTTCTTAACTGGAAACTATAGCAATTAAAAAGATATCTGAACTTATTAGAGCAAATGATTCAAGAAACAAAACCTAATGACAATGGTGTTGCCAAAGTGGCTGTAACATATATCTAAAATAAATTAAAATCTACAAATTAATCATTGTCTGTCTGTATCCCACCCAATACTAACAGAACCAAAAACCCCATGTATTTAAACCTACAATTTATAAGTGCTCCCTGGTAAAAATCAATATAAGCCTTTAGTGGGCAGAATGTGTGTAATAGTAACAAGTAGAAAGGTTAGTGTAGAAGTTAATGGTTCTATCAAGAATAAAACAGAGCTAAAGTCTGAAGAAAAGCTCTCCCACAAGTACTTCATTAACCTTGGAGAACTCCAGCATATCTTCAAAGTAAAGATTACAACAAACCTGACTCAGTCACCAGTAGCACTTGTTAGCTCTTGGCTTCAGAAATCAACAGCTTTTTCATTTGCATCATGAAACTATCGCAAAGCTTTCGTTGCACTAAGATGTTTGACCCTGTAAATTAACTAGATTAGTTAATCCAGGATCACGTGGGGCACTGGGAATGGTGGTGAAAATCTCACCCAAACACAGCCCTGTGCACTCCCAGGTAGCTGGGAGTTTCATACCAAAATGATCAGTAGTAGACAACGTCCACAGCTACTCAGCATCAGCATCCCAGGGAGCTGGCATTGCCCTGGCAGGGCTGGAGTAATTCTGATTAACTCACCTAGCAGCAATTGCACCCTTCCAAAAGCAGCTAAAACATATCAATGCTTTTCTCCCAGCTGAAACCAGGACAATCTCCATCTGCTTTTTCCTCAGCATTAACCATTCCCAACAGCAGGAAGGTCTTGGAGCTCTTCTTCCCACATTTCCTCCTAGACTTTCACTTCCCACTGAGTTTTCTGGGGACAAATATTTGCAATGACTCCCAGGATTACTGAAATGGTCTGGATAAACAGAAAACTTGTACATGCAGTTGTTCAAAACTGTAATTCACGGTTCTGATATTTCTGTTGCTGTCCTATGAAAATGAACAGGAGGATAGGAACTCTCTAAGCCACTCCTGTGTCTAAACTAACAAAAAATTTGGAGAGGTTAGTAATAAACTACCATGTGTAACATTAATTAGCAGTTCTATATAAAAAATACATTGCCCTATTGCACATTAGATCTTAGAAAAGGCCACTACAAATTATAGCTTTTGGAAATGCAACCAATGGAGTCCTATTTGAACAGTAAGTACAGAAAATTTCTCTTGGGATATATTTTTATTTTATGCTTTTATTTTTATTTTATGTTTTATTATCTGTTTAACCATACATACAATTATTTATTTGTAATGCATTGCAACTAATATCCATGAACAAATATCACTATATTATAGCACTATGGGTCAATATTCTGCATAATTGCCTATATTCCAATTTATCTTTCAATATGAGATTATGTTGGTATCCCGAAGATTCCTAGTTACAATGCCTCTTATTCACTCTTCTAGCTAGATTTTAGGTTTTGCATCTGGTATTCATCATTAAATTAAAAGAGAAATGAAATAAATATAAAGATCATATTTTGGAAGAAAAAGTAAAAGTTAGACCATGTAAGCTAAAACATAATTTCATGTGGGAAAGTTCAGGCAGGAAATTTCTATGGAAAAGGCATGAAAAATCCTGGACTAGAGTTTCCACTTTACATAGACTCTTGAAAATTGTGCTGATACTTTGGGTTATACTTTTGCAGCTGATCCTAAACTGCTGCTGCAATTTATCTAAATTAAGGAACCCTCCAAAGTCAGTGCTCTTAGTTTCAATTCTCACATCAAACTGTAATGACACAGGTATACATAAAAGGATATTCACTTTTGTCATGGCAATCAAGGATCTCTGACATACAAAGTCAGTTTTAAACTAGACTTTGGAAAGAACTTTTCTTGGTAAACTATTTCCAAGATGAAGCAATGGGGAGTTCACACTGTCAAATATTTTTTTCCCCCACTTTCCTGCGTAATCCAAAAGCAATTTGGTCAAAGTATTTGCCATAGATGCAAAACCAAAATTCAGTTTGCTGTGAAAGAGCACAGGGAAACTTGGTAACTGTCAGTTGTATTATGTTATAATGACCCAAAGATAAAAATGATGGCAGCCAAAGGGACAGTTGGGACCAAGAACCATTAGCCACACATTGGCAATTCAAATGCATTTGTACTGTAGCCAGTTTGTTTCACTCTCCAGTCCATCTAATATTTTTTCCCATTTTATTCCTTCCATCTTCCCCTACCTACTGCTGTAAGTTTTTTTCCAGCAAGTTTTAGGGTGGAAGTTTAAATGAGCATCTGCCACAGCGCCGATGCCAACACGAGCTGGCCACCAACCAGCAGGGCTACTCTTGCATGGGATGCCTGGCTCCTCTTTGGAGACCTTTGTGACACACTCAGATTCCACCAGACTGGTGCCTCAGATTCCTGCTTCTCTTCAAATTTTCCAGTTGGTAACATATCCTGGTGGGGAGAGTCACACCCTTGCCCTTCATTATCCTTCATGTTTCTTTGCAAGTCAAAACAAAGCAGTTTTATTTTGTTTCACTTCATTTTGTTTTGGATTTTTTATTATTATTTTAAAAAAAAGAGAGAAATGGGAGGGGGATTCAGCTCATAATTAGGGGAGGAGTCATTTTTGGACTCAGTCCCCAACATGAAATCTGTCATAAATGGATTCTGCCAAATTGCTGAACAGAGTGCAAATTTGTAATGTGCCAGTTTTTTAATAGATTTAGTTCTTTGGGCTCTTTCTGGAAGTCCAATGCTTGTGTCATTTCACTGACACTGTCCTTGAAAATCTTGTTCTGCATCCTCCCTTTTAAACTATGTGATGCACGTGCTTAAGCCTTCCCATCTGTGACAGCCCAAGACAAAAAAGTCAGCCTAGGTTTTGGCACACCTAAGGTCTTCTTCAAGTAATCTCATTTGTGCTCCTCCTAGAACTGTTCTTATTAGGCAGCATCCTTATCTCATAGCCACAGCTGAGGATGGCATTGTGGTTGCTACACTGGCTGGAGGGACACCCAGATCTCAGTTACAGCAGACACCATCTTTGGAATCCTCTTCCATGGAAAAAAATGCCAAAGCCCTTCATCTGTTTTATTTGCCCTGCTTGAATGATGGGTTAAACAGGCCTGCTTAAGAGTACAATAGCTCCAGCCATTTGAAATGCTAATTTTCTTCTTGGCCACAATATGTTGTGCATATCAACCCCCCTTACACCTTTTTGACTGTAAAGATGAGATTCTCTTAAAAGAACAGCAGAAAACCCATGACATTCAGGATTCAGATTCCCCTCAAATCTAGCTCCTGCATGCATGGACTGAGAGCAACCTCACACATAAGAAAGCATTGCTTTGATTTAGAGGATATTTGTAGTTAAACCTCTGAGAAGCCCTTCTTCACACTGGAAAGAGACAACTGGTAAATAATGGAATTTGTTCCTGTCTTACAAGGCTTGTTGAACCTTTCAAATGCTTTCCTTGGAGTTGGATCTGGTGATCCAGCAATGTGGTCTTGCTGTATTTCCAGTTTATTTGAACACACGAAGAAATCACACAAGCACCTTTGCACAAGGCCAGTCAAACAATGAAAACAAACATGTTGCTCATCCAGATTGTCTGCTGTTGACCCAGTCTGTGCTTTGTACTTTCCAGGCTGTAGTGTAAATGTTTCCAGGGACAGATGTTGTGAGAGAGCTCTGAAAACATCTGATGCTACTTCCAGTCATTTCCAGTGGTACTTTTCAGAATAGAGTTTATCACTTATATTTGTTTTGGTTCATTTTATATTTACATAATATACTGACCTGTGCTTCAGAAATCTCCTTCTTTACAAATAAACAGTTATAAGCTAATATTAGAACCAGGATGAAGATGCATGCAGCATAAAAAATAATCCTAGATTTTCAGACTGCTGTGTGAGTCTGTGAAAATGTTGGTGACTTTTAAAGCATTTGCAATAGAAGTGAGGGAGAAGGAAGAAACTTATCACTGTACACACCAAATGAAAACTTTTAAGGTTTATTTTCCAATTTTTAGACTTTAACCAGATTGGAAGTAAAGGACAGCTGCTGACTTAGAGTGGAATTTCAGATCTGAATAGGTGGGTATCATTCATATCATTCATCACATCACATAGGTGGATATCTTCAAGTCCCTGCATTAACCCTTTCTCAGTGTTTGTGAGAGCAGAGTCAACACTCAGGGTATGCAGAGGGTTTCTACACCATAATTCAATGAGAAACAGTAGAAAATTCTTCCCAGAATGTCCACCCAAATGTCAGTAAACCAGGAGGTAATACAATCATGAATGGTAGGAAATTAGTCATTTGTAGCAGACCTTCACATTTATCATTAAATCTCTCTGATTTTACCACTGACCTTTCAGAATCAATAAACTGAAACAAGTTTCCTGTAAAGGAAAGAAAATGGATCTTGTTTGGACCTTCTGTCTGCTACGTTTTTTTTTCTGAAATAGTAAGTCACATTTGTAGCTCTCTTTTATCAAGCCAAAAATGTTCAAAATGCATTACTCACTAATGAAAGGTGATTTTCTTTTTAACTCATCATCTGATTTCTGGGGTTTATGAGTTGTGTAGAAGGAAATGCTGAAGCATATTTTTAATTTTTTGTTCTTGGCAATTGAGTTGCAAGGTTGAGTCAAACTCAGTGTGAAAGCAATTGTAGATCTAACTAGATTTTTTTTTTAAGGATTTGAATGCTAGTCTTAATGGAAGGTAAGTTATCTCTGTTTTGTTTTGGTGAATAAAACAGAGTGTGTGTTCCTTGCTGGTATAATAAAATCTGGTGTTAAAAGTAGTAAAGTTAATCAAAATTAGCTTTAATTAATCAAAAAGTAATATTCCAGATAAAGATACCATTGAAGCTATTTGTAATCTATTTCTGTGTTTATTACCTAAAGAATATTATTGACAAGCTTGAAGCATTTATTTCCTGAGCATTTCACTTTGGCAGTGCATCATCCTTATTTCTTCAATATGCAAGATGTAGGTGAATCAATCTCTGTATACAAATGCTGAATGTTACCTTTCATTTTATGTATATACAAATTATATTTATGTAGTTCTTTTTATGTGTCAGTATGCACTGGCATGTTTTTTTCCTTTTTTTTACCCACAACAAAATAAAATCAGAATCTATTTGGCTACCAAAAGCAAAAGAAATGAACTTGGTAAAGTAGTTTTTTTTATGAGGTCTGTCTGTCTCTAACAGATGTCCTCAAATAAAAGTTTCTAAGCTAGAATTACTTTAATTTTAATTTGAGTATTTTTAAGTTCCTTAGAAAATTAACCACATGGCTAAAAATCAGGTCTGACTTTGATAGCCCCCTAAATTCTTGGGACACACATTGTCAAAATATCCATACTGTGCACACATATCTGATATAAACTAGGGATCTGTGAGTGACAGTAGCATAATGTGGAATGGAATGGAAATATCACTTAGTAATGTACACACTGAATTCACAATTCCACAAAAATAGCTTCAGGAAGCCTGGTGTTTGAGAACACAATATACTTAACCAAGTGTCATTGGGTAATAAGGCAAAGGGACAAATTTCAAGATCTACGCTAGCACAAAGTCAATAAATGCATGTGCAGTCCAAAGATGTGACAGACACATATACTGTACAAAAAGGATTTCTTGGACAGATTCTGTCAATATAAATATATTCTGTCGACATATATGTGCCTTGTCATGCTGCCTTGTCATAATTGCAGTCTCAAGAGCTTTAATTATCTCTTTAAACCATCGGTATTTACATTTGGTTTGTCTCATGGTCCTTCATTGCTAATGTGTCACAATCTCTTTTTTTCCCATGTGGGGGTGACAACTGGTCACTCTTCATTAATAAAATGACAAGTCTCTTATCCATGTTGTAGTCACAATAGGCTTTAGAAAGTTAAACTTCAAGAGATTAAATTCCCTCTGTGGTTATCCTACAGCACACACACTTCAACAGGAAATGCTTACACATCCTTGTTTTTCTTCTGCCAAGAGTAAATTCTATTTTCCAAGACTAAGTAAACTTGGGATGAAAACAAGAATATGAATTCTGTAGTGAAACAGTGACATGTATTGTTGATTTTTGTAAACTACTAGAAGAAATACTCTAAGAAGGAAAAGTATTTTCCTATGAACATTATCAGTCACATAACTAACAGGATCAATATATGATGTCTTCTAAGGTTGTATTTTAGATATTTTGGATACTCCTCATGAAATCCAGCATTAGCCCTAGATTTCACAGAATCATTGAGGTTGGGAAGGCCTCTGGAGATCATCCTGTCCTGCCCTTGCTCAACCACAGGTTGCCCCAGAGTATCTCTAGACAGTTTTTGAGTAGTGCCAAGGACAAAAATCCAACTTGATCAGACTTGTGTTCATATGTAGAGGTCGCTCTCTTGTTCCTTCCATTAAAATTGGTGAGTGTTAAAAATATGTAGCACTTAGGCATGAGGAACTTTTACAATGGACATGAGTGAAACAAATCTGAATATAACGTTGATTTAAGGTTGCCTGATTTCATTCTCATTAATGTATTTATTTTCCTTTCTTAGGTGAAACAATAGAATTTTCTGTATGATGAACCACAAATTGCTGGTGCTGGTTTGTCTGGAGGCTGTGATACTGGAGACCTGCCTCAACATCTGATGAGAGTGACATTGGTAAAGGCATAAATATGTGATGGTGCCCATCTATCTAAAATTGTAAGCTGCCCTAAACAATGAGTATAACCAATACAGTATTATCCAAAGCCTTTTTCTAACAGGCAGAAAGACTTGTCCAAGCCTTTAAGTCTGAAAGTCTAAGTCTGGGTTTTTTTTAACAGGAATCCAAGAAAACCGTTTTGGAAGGTGGTGTGGAAACGCAGACCACAGTTTCTTGGTATGCCTGGAACACGAGAGCCCTTATGCCCAGGTGGCTTTGTCAAACAAGTGACAAAGCAGCTATTTTGAGGACCAATGTGGTGAAAGGCAGGGCACATATAGCTGTGGCACGTGCAGCCTTTCCCTTGGAAGCCAAGGATCTTATCACCAGCGCAGGTCCTACACTTGTGGTATTTTTGGGGTCCCCTAACAAAGGAAGGAAATGATGAATCTGACTCGATGTTCTTAGAAGGCTAATTTATTATTTTATGATACTATATTATATTAAAGAATACTATACTAAACTATTGTAAAGAATAGAGGAAGGATACAGACAGCAGGCTTAACAAGATACGAATGAAAAACTCGTGACTCTCTCTGGAGCCTTGACACAGCTGGCTGTGATTGGTCATTAAGTTAAAACAATTCACATGAAACCAATGAAACAATGACCAGGTGGTAAACAATGTCTAAACCACATTCCAAAGCAGCAAAACACAGAAGCAATCAGATAATTATTGTTTTCATTTTTCTCTGAGGCTTCTCAGCTTCCCAGGAGAAGAAATCCTGGCAAAGGGATTTTTCAGAAAACATGACAGTGGCACTACACCTGTTCTCCAAAGCCCTGTTTTTGTTCCCTCATCAAGCCTAGCTTAATTTCAACCAAACAGAACAAAAGACAGAGTGAAGATGTGACACTGGACAGTCCAACCATCCCCTGCTTGCAGGGCTGGTTTGGGTTTGCCTACAGCAGGCTGCAGTCACTGCAAGGTAAGCATTGCCCAAGGCAATGAAACTCTCCTGCAAATTTTATTGTTCTTTAATGGATTTTATCAGAAAAGGGAGTGTTTATGCCTAAAAAGAGGATAAGTATGGAAGAAAACCACCAGCTCTGTCCAATGGGACCACTTAGAATGAGGATTACTCATAAAACTTAACAAATGCTGGAGACATTTACAACTCTCTTCTAACGTAATGGCACCTATACCAAATACTTATATTAAATTGCAAATTTTATGTTCCATAATGCTATGCACAATAAATTAGCAAAGCCTGTATCAATCTCGATGTGAATATGAAGACAAACCTGAAAAATCATGTTTATTGTTAAGGATAAATAAAGTAAAACACTTTATTGCTCAGTGACAAAAGATTATAAAATACCTTGAAGGAATAAAGCACATGTTATAGTCCATAAGAAGAAAAGGATTGTCTGATTATAGAAAAGACCTAAAATTCAGGAGGGAAGGAAAAGATGAGGTCTAATGCTACTATTTGGTATAAATTTTATCTTATTCCGGTGAGAATGAAATAAAAAACTTTAAGGAAATTGATTCCTAGATTTAAAAGAGAAAGTGTCTTTTGAAGGTTAGTACTGCTATAGTGAAAATTGGCAGCCTATTTCATAGGAAAATGCAGCAGCTGGTTTTCTGTATGCATTCAGGTTTGTTTTCACAAATGTTGAGATAACAAATACTACTTCTCATCTTGGATTAACTTAAGTCATGACTAGTAACCAACCTTTACTATTGGAAAAAAATAAATACAATTATGTAAAGTTTGTCATCCTGATTGATCACAAGAGGTCATACAGAATGTAGGAAAACAATAATTTAGATTTAGCTGTGCTGCCTTTAGGCAGTGTGGTAATGCAAGAGGGTGTGTGGAGTGAAGATATGTCTATATGTATTTATCTATATGTATTTTTTTAACTACAGGAGAAAGAAAAATCAGACTCTAAATCCCTAAAATTGGTTTTTAAATCCCTACATCATAAATAGAAGACATCTGGATATTCCCTTTTTTCTCTGAGCAGTTTCTAATGCCACAGATGTGAGTAAATATTGGTATAATTAATTTTCATAACCTTTTAAACATGTAGTAATTTTCTACTAAAAAAAATGAAACAGGGAAATTGTGCTTTAGAAACTTACATAATTCAATGTTGTAAAGATTAACCAACCCTGAAATAGTATAATAAATGGGAGACGAGATGTTCAGGATACAAATGCATGACCTTTGGAAATAAATAAATATATAAATAAAGCATGGGATTGTCAGTTGTAGTTGACTGTGGTTAGGTTTCCATTGGAGGCAGCAGAAAATTGATTCAATAAAACATCATTCAGCAAACTTTCCTTTTTTCAGCAAGGCACATAAATATTTGCCTAACTTGTTTAAATCCCACAGAGCTTCCTTCTACACTGAACCAGGCAGTGGGGAAAATGGTGCTGAAAAGCAAGGTACAAATTTCTGATCTCATTAGTGCCTTGCTTCCTCTTTCACCCTTTGCTACTCTCTTAAATCCTTCTCCACTCTGTAGATTTTGACAACTTAATGCCACTTCTTTTTTCTATATAAAAAGTATTTAAATCCTCTGAAACAGCAGTGTTTTGTGGGGCAGGTACCTGCAAACTTGGATCCAACAAAAGACTGGGATTCTTTGTGCCTGCTAAAGGGGAAGAGAGGGAAAAGCCACCTCAAAATGGAGAAACCCACACTGCTTAATGCTGATTACCTGTGGTGGCTTTGCTGTATTTGCTTCATTACATTGACTGAGTTTTGTTTCTTTTTGGATGATGTGAATGATCCTGGAATATTTTTGTGCTCATAAAAGGTGTTCAGAAGCACAGTTAGAATGAAAACTTGCCTTTGCTCCCAAAGAGTTGGTTTCAGTGTCTGGCTGAAGTTAAAGGCTGGCAAAAGAGGATGACAACTCCTTTTGGAATACTGGAAATTTTATGTAAGGAGCATTCATTTGCTCTGGCTTTGGGTTTGGTAAGTGTTTGATCTCTGGGCATGGGGACTGGAACAAATGCCATTGCTTCAGGGGAGACTTCTCAGCAAAACTTGGCTCGGTTTGCTCTTTAAGCAGTAAAACAAAGCAGGGCTGGCCTTAGCATCCAGCAGGCCAGCAAAAGCAAAGATGTGCCAGGTCTGGTCATAAAAAGAAATTATTGCTATTTATTTTCATTTCCAAGAAAATTTCAAAACACTCCTTTATTTCTGCCCCTAACTTCCTAACACTTTCACTGTTATCTGGTAACTGCATTAAAATACTGATAGCCCTAGGAAAAATAAAACCTAAGATATGTATCTGTTTTGATAGGATAACCATGGTTGGTGATTAGATTATATTAGATTAGGACTTTGTCCTCAGATGTAATTCACTCTTTGGTGATGGATCATCTTTTGGAAACCACATAGGTTGTATGAAACACCTGAGAAGGTTTCTGCTAGCAGACCAAATTTTCTGAAAAGGAAATTGCTAGAAATGAATAACTTCTCCTTGCAGAGAAAAATAAAAAGACAAAGAGAGAAAAATGATGAAGATGCAAAGTTAACACAGTTTTGTTGCAAAAATTAAAATTTACTGTGAAAAATTGAAAATTATTCTTGAGGGAGATAGTATATAAATAAGGATAGCTACACTCTTTCAAAATAATCCTCCAGAAGACCACTGCTGCCCACAGGACAAAAAAGTAGAAGCTGTTCCAACGTACACAAAAGGTTCCTCATGACGGTGCCGATTAGCAGAAGACTAAACGTGGGTAAGGAGAGAAATACTTCTTGCACAACTGGCTACAAAAAATAAGGCACAAAAAGGATTAGTGAGTCTTTTGTGTCCTAACATAACAGAAGTGAAGTAAGGAAAAAGGTTCTGAAACCTCATCTGAAGACATCCCAGTAACAGAAGCTCCTGGATTGGCAGGAACCTCTCTATCCGGATCAGTGGTAGAACTTCTGGCATATTAATGAAATTTGTTGCAAGTACTCTTTAAGTAAAAGCAGAATTGCCACAGCACAGGATTTTATGGTAATGGAGGCTGAATAATGAGAAAATGGAGGGTTGTCATCTAATCACGAAGATCCCTCCCCTTTGAACATAAAATGCATAAAATATCTGAAATATTAATATAATTGTACAAGGTCCTGAAAATCACAATGAAAATATTTTATGAGTATCCTTAGTGTGCCTGTGACCTATAGAGATCATTAATTTGAAGTCTAATAGCCTACCTGATACTGTGTAGCTTCCACAACCTGATTTGGCAGAATTGTATTATATGTATAATATTGTTAATAATGTATAACATAATAGAATGCCACACAGTATTATAAAAAACAGGAGAAGTAGATAATTATCAGTATTACAATATGCCAGTAAGGGATCAAAGAATATGAATGTTATATGGACAAATGAAAGTCTGATGATGCACTAATTTCCTTTTCAAGGAGAGATTACAGCAGTTGGAAAAAAAATGGACACAATTCCTGTAGCTTTTGTCTTTAATAAAAAAAAAAAAAAAAAAAAAAGTAAGTATGTAGAAAATTAGAGACTCAGTGCAGTAAATTTTTCTCACTTAAAAATATAATTTAAATGATTAGGAAGGACTGCAATTTTTTTCAGATCGAGGATACTTGATTGTCCTTATCATCTGTACTTTTCTGCATCCCTGCCTGATATACCTCCTTATCACTTAACTAGCTAATCAATCACTAGACTTTCCCCTACATTTTAAACACTGCCCAAGAGTGTCTTTCCATAGCAAGACAGGTGGCAATGTGTTGCCCTCACTCTGAATCACCCCTGCTCACTTTATCATCCACATCCCAAAGTTTAAAATAAAGCAATTACGTGTTGGAACTCAACCGGGCCCCTAAGAATTGCACGAGTAATATTTATTAAATGTTCACTTTATTAGGATTAAGATTGCCTGTAGTTGTAGAAGTCTTCTGCAGAAACAAAAAAAAGGTAATTAAAAAGAATGAGCTGAAAATGATATATTACAGCAGTCTGCACAGGCAAGGCATTGCCTCTAGAGGGTCAGGGCTTCGCTGAACTCTGCAGGGAGGAACACAGAAATCCTCACGTGATTTATCCTGACAATCCCAGCCTGGCTTAGCCTGCAAGTGCATTGTTGGACAGCTGAATGAGACATGGTGCTCTGACATCACCTGTCTCAAAAGCTACAAATGACTCCTGCTTTTCCAGCATCTTCTCCTGCTTTCTTTCTTTTCCAGCATCTTCTCCCTCTTCCTTACTTTTTCAGCATCTTCTCCTTTTTCCTTTCTTTATTTCTGTTCATTGGATCAGGAGCATTTTGTTGGGCCAAATGGTGTGGAGCCCTCCAGCCTTCTGCTGCCCTCTGGTTTTGAGGGGAAATGTGATACATAAAACAAACAATATGGTGATGCCATCAGGATTTTTTGTTCTTTTTCTACCAGAATATCCTATTTTAATATGAAATTATGCCCATGGCAGGATTCCACTGAGAAATATATCACTGCTTTCTTTAGATTTCATGCAGGGAAACTGGTGAGTGCTTTAGATTCACCAATATATATGTATATATAAAAAGAAAATATGGAACTTAGCATTTTTGGAATTGATTTTTTTGGCTACACGGATCCCTCAGTGGTATTTGAATGTAATTTGCTGGTGCTTAAGAGATCTGCTAAAGAAAAAAATTGCATGAGAGAAAAATTAGGAGTCCCAGTTATAGACTTAGTGTGGACTAAATGATGTAAAGTCACCAAAGAATTTGGTCTGAAAACCAGGATGTTATCCCAGAAAGGTAAGAAATAGAAAGTGTTTGGTATATTTATTAGGAACTTGCATGTCTTTCCTTTCTCATTGCATTCATCATGAAATGATGAATACCCTATCAGAAGAATATAAAAAACATTCCTGCTCTACTCCACTTCTACCTTCTGCTTCACAGAGCTTAGACCCTGCTCCTGAAGTCTGTGTGACTGACTTGTAAAATGCCCTGTGAAATTACCTGAGTTAAATCTCTGTGAATGACTATGCTCCCTTAAATCTCTTATCTCTCATTTTGTTGCTACTGATGTTTACAAACAAGAGTATCTGAAAGAACAGAAAATTTTGCATGACTTTGTGATAGTAGAGAGAAACTGTATTTTTATATCAAACAAACATGTTTGTGTTCACATTCACAGGCTTTTTCAAAGAGTATTTGATGCCACACAAAAACCAATCCCCAAAACATGAAGTATGAAACTAATTGATTTGGTATCACATTTATTTCAAGAGTAAAGTTAATAAGAACAGACTTTCTTTTTCTTCAGTGTAGATACAATGCTTGTCCTAGCAGAATCCTCACTGCTCTTTCAATGACATCAATGTAAATTAAAAAAGTAAATTCTGTTGATAGGATGGCAACATCTGTCAATGAAAGCCCAAGTGAAAAGTATGAGTGTGATACAAAAACCTGGTGAGAGATGGTTCTGACTTGGAAGGGCTTAGAATTTAAATAAACAAAGCAGAGCAGGTGGAGAAAGAGGAGACACACAGACGTGTAAAACACCCTGCCTAGTGTCACAAACAAAATCAGTGGCTGAAATAGATCCCATGTCACTGATGCCTCCCCAGTGGTGCTTGTGTAAATGCTAACTGATTTTTTTCTTGCAGTGTATGTGCATACATAAAAAAATTTAAGTGCTTTCTAATGATTTAAATCATATTTTTAAGTGAGAAAAATTTACTGCACTGAAATATTATTATTATTATTATTATTATTATTATTATTATTATTATTATTATTATTAGCTACAGGAATTGTGTCCAGATTTGATTCAAACAAAAATTAGTGGTGGAAATGTGTGCTCAGCTGTCTCTCTAAAAGGCTGACCTGAGTTTCAGACTCCAGGTGAGTGCAGTGGTCACCAAAGCAAGCATCTCTTTAGCCATTAATAACAGAAACATCTACATGAGGACAGAAATAACAAGTGTATTTCCCTAGCCACTGCTGTTTTGGAAAGTGATTTCTGTACCTGTTAATTTACGCCAACAGATAGGGGAAACTTATTTTATAATATAAGCATATAATATTATATTACGTTTATGTTATGTCATATTATGGTATATTATGTTATGTTATATAATACTGTAATAATAGAATATTATATAATAATATAACATATTATTATATTACAACAGAATAGAGTAATAGAATATAATAGACTGTTGTAGATAATAATAGAAATATATTTATATTCTATTATTGAATTTATAAGAGAATATATTATAATTATTTATAAGACAATATATCGATATACTATTATTCTATTATATATAGAACTATTTTATTATTATATTGTATTATATTATATTGTTATAATAGAATATTATATAATATATTTATATTCTATTATTATTTAATTTATAATAGGATATATTATAATTATTTATAATAGAATATATTTATCTGCTATTATTCTATTATATATACTATTATATTATATTTTAACATAACCACTTAACCACTTGTATATTAAGTGGTTCCACTTGATTGGTATTTCATCGCACACATCATCTGACATGGTTTAGACTCTGATTTAGTGTCCTTTTTTGTGCTATCTGTTGCTTGGAACAGCACACATTTCCCATCTGTGCTGTACACTGTGAAGATAAGGAGCCATGAAGTTTTTGGAGGACATGTGAGAAATGCTGTCTTTACAGGGTTTATCTCCAGGAGAAGTGCAGCTTTGTTTCAGCACCATCACTTCCCCAGCACCAGACTGGAGGAGGGAATCTTGGCTGCTCTTGGTGAGTGCTCATTCAGAAAGGGCTCAGCTCCCTCAGAGCAGTGCTGAGCTGCTCCAGTGACATCGATTGTGCGCTTGGAACCGGGGCTCCAGGCTGCCCTAGGATTAGGTGCAAAATCAACAAGTTTTAGTGAAAAGGAAAAGCTGCTGAATCCAGCAGCTGTGAAGTACTCTAATCTGCAGCATATCAATTTAACAAAGACTTAAATGACAACAAAGTAGGGGAGAAATCAGGGAAACTTTCAGAGCTCCATGTTTCCATACTCCCATATGCTGGATATGAAATCCAATACAGTAAATTACAATTTCTGATTTTGTCAATTTAATCTACCAATAATCTACACGTTTGAATACCATTATCAATCATAACATTTGATCTACAGATTACTATTAGATGGTCATAATTTGCCAGCTATTTTCCTTCACGCTATTGGCAGCTAAATACAAAACACTATATTCGATGTTCTGATATTCTCTATTTTCATTTCTCATTTCAGATGTAGCCTTTTGCTAATACTGCTCTCTGTGTAGAAAATACGCACATGCCTTCATTCTATTTTGAAACAATCCTTTATATTCAATTATAATATAGTGACCCCAAAAATTACCTAATGTTGAGGAAGAATGCAAAATGAACACAGATTTAAATTTCTTATTTCTGTAAAATCTTGTCTTGGCGCTTTATTTTAAGATCTGTCCAGCCAACAGCTTGTCTGTTTTATTTTTTTTTTTTTTTTACCCTTCTCTAATTGCTTCTATGTTCCAATTCAGCAAATGACTGTATTTATAGTTAGGTTTAATCAGCAGGATTCCCTTCATTCTTAGCTTTAAACACATGTAAGGATTTCCTGGAAGAAGGATTTTAAATATTGTCTTATAGCTGCATTTTCAAGTATTTTACTTCCTCCTAAGGATTGGAAGGAAACATAATTTAGTGCTTTCTTCATATTCTGAAAATTTTCACCTGGGATTTGTATAAAAAAAGCATGTCTCATACTGCTTCCTCTAATATTGACCTGATATACTCTTAGGTACTTCTATTTTCATTAAATTCAGGAAAAATAATAGTTCCTAAACAAACTTTGTAATTCTGCTACTGTAAATATACAAGCAAACATGGTTCTATAATAATATTTGCTTTTAAAGTGTGAAACTGGAAGCTTAAGTGATTGTAAGTGCAAGATTTGATTGATATATTAATGGAAATAGTTAATTTATATCCTTTTGAGTAGCACAGATCTCTCAGTAAAAGATATGAGGCACATACACAAGTTGACAAAAATGCTGTGCTGTGCCCCCCAAACTGGGGTCACTCTTTATGCCTGAAAATTATGATTTATGATCATTTTTATGATTGAAAATGTCCTTTATGGGATAATTTCTGTGCTCACTAACACCAAACACCACATTTTGCATTATTTTGTCCCAGGGTAGAATTTCCCCCCAAATTTCCTTTCTGACAACCCTTGCAGTGTTTGTGCCCACAGCAGCTGCAGGCTGGACCTCTTGACTTGCAGAAGTTAGAGATGGAAGAGATCTATTATGTCCTTTACTCCATTCCTCTGCTCATGTGAAATTGTTCTGTGCAATCTTTTTTGGGGAGATACTGTGCAGTATAATCCTGCCTAGGCAGGGGAATGGACAGATGACCTAGCAGGTCCTTCCCATCTGAAATATCTCTCCTGTTGTGACTAACTTCACTGTCCTCCTTATCTCCCACTTACAAAATGCAGGGACCAGGCACCTCCATGGGAGCTGCTCATGCCACAGGCTCCTGCTGCTGCAGTTTTCACTCTCTCTGTCAAGCTCCCTTCCATGCTGCCATGCATGAATTTCTTTTTCCACAATGTGTTGGAGCTCCTGTCTGTTGTGGGTGCATGGTGAAGTGTGACTTTTATTGCTGGGCCCATATATTTTTCAATTTTTTTTTGCCATTTCTCTCTGGAAAGGCTTCCTTTTTGCTTCTGCTATCATCCACTGTAAGAGCTGAAGCAAAGCAATGATAACTTTCATTCTGAAACACACAGATAACATCAATGAAAGGATGTTAAGTCATCTACATAATTAAATAGCAATTGGCCTTAGCCATTACTCATTATAGTGTAGCTTTTTGTCATTCTGTTTGATGCTAAAGGATGTTCAGCTGCTTGTAATTGATAGAGAGGTTTAATCTGCAGTGGTTTCACTGTAATGAGCCAAGCATGAAGCTATTTTTTATGTTAAAAAGGCTAAAAGACCCTTGTTTGGGAGTAGGCATGGGGACAATGCTTGGGGTTCCTCAAATTCTCCAAGTATAAAAAAAGCAGCTTTTCTTCTCTATTAGTTGATTTTCATAAAGTTTTAGTTGAGCAAAGATTGCTTTTGCTTCACATGTGAAAATGCAGACCTATTCACAGCAGTTGAATCACACTCAAGCTATCAGAATAATATGTTTCTAATCTAGGGACTCAGAATAGCAGAGGGCTAGAAAGAGGCACTGAGAATTTTGCCAGAAATTAATCAGGAAAGAGCTTTCCTTGGTCTCTAAATGAGGCTTCTGCAATTTGTAAAACAAAATGGATGCATTTGAAGAGCAATAAGTGGATTATGTAGTGCAATTGGGTTTTGTGAAATTTTAAGCAAAATCCATAAATATCAGGTTTGAGGGAAAGTCAACAAGAGAGCTTTGAAGATGGCTCCTTTTTTATTATTATTTTATAATAATATCTCTAACATATTAATGACCATGACTGGAAATAGCATTATAATTCACATTATCTTAGTTATATCAGCAGAAGGAGAAATATGCAGGGAACTACACTGTTCTGATCTGCTACAGAACTACAGGGTTCTGATCTGCTGTCTTTGAGCAAACATTTGCAGTGCTTTAAGTGGCACTCAGCTGTTTGTCACAGCTCTGATACTGATAGTTTTTGCCTCTGTGGCAGGAGCAGCAGAAATAGGTGATGTTTACTTACACCTCGGATGCTCCACTGGCTGGAATGTGAGTGTGAATCCACCTTTATCTGTGCAATAATCTAATACTCTGAGTTGCTGCAGCTCAGGCAGAGGCAAAGCTTTTGTTTTGCCAGCTCCAGAAAGGTGGCAGAGCAGTAGAAATGACAGCTGGAGCATAACTAGCAAGAGATAGTCAATGAGCCCTAAACCAGATGAAAGACAGAAGAACCTTTAGGCCAGTGCTAATGATCATCAGCTATCCAGGAGGCAGAATATCAATAAAAACTTAAAAGCACTCCTTTTTCTCCTTTACAAATTAACCCTGCACCAATGGGGAAGAATTCCTCTGAGATAAATGTGTCAAGATATTGGGAGGCTTGAAAAGTACAGGAAATACCAGAAGCAGAGCAAAACCCGAGAGGAGAACAAGAAGCCAAACTACAAATCAAAGCAAAGGCAAAACCACAAACAAAACCCCCCAAACAGACAAATAAATAAATAAACAAAAAACCTCCAGGCTTCCTCATCCTGAGCAGTGAGGTTGGTCCGGAAAACATTTCTTAGAAACTAATATTTAGCTAAAATTATAGATTATTTTAGTTTGGAGAGAGCTCTGAAGGCTCTCTGGTCTGCGTCACTGCTCTGAGCATGTGTTAGCAGATCAGGTGGGTTAGGTGTGGCTGGATCTTGAGCACAGGTGACAGAAACTCCCTGACAACCTGCAGCAATCTGACTTCTCTTATTGCCAGGCAGTTCTGGAGGCAAAATTGAGAAGAGAAAAGCAATCAAGAAAATGAGACTCGAAATTCTATGCAAGACCCGTGCTTTGCTCCTTATGAAGAGGCAACATGGGGGAAATCATATTTTTTGTGCATTTGAAAAGACTTTTAGCATCAGTGGATTTAAATGAAGTGTAGGGGATGCATTCCTAAGGTTGATCACTGAAGTGACTTGACTCAAGCAAAAGGCTAGAGGGAAATTAATTTTGTGATTAATTTGTGGTTATTTTGTTTTCTGCATCAAATGAGTACAAATCTGTTTGTGATAGCTGAAAGTTTTGAACTGCCCTCCAAGAAATGATGAGTTAGACTTTTCATATTACTGGGAATTTGCCATACAAAGAGATTTTTAACAGTTCTAGACAGTTTGTCATAGACAAACACATGGCTGTAAAAGTAAGAAAGGAATGTATGGGTCCAGGGAAATATACAGTGAGATTTACAATTTTTCACTTTCTTTGGTTGTGGGGTTTCTCTTAGAGAAAACATTAAAATGGCAATAGTATTAAGAGGAAAGAACATTGCTTCTTCATCAGCACAAAAGAGAAAACATTATTGTTGTTTTATACATAACCTAAAGGCATGCTTTCATGGGATTTTCCTGCAGCTTTGATCCTAAGATAATCACAATCACTAGAAAAAAACAATACAATCATTGTCAAATAAACCTTAATTCCTTTTGATGTACCAGTCTAATTAGTGACTGATTTTCCATTCCCTAGGAAATTTCTGATTTGAATATTTGATTTGATTTCAAATCAGTTTCATTTTATCTCATATCAGGATGAAAAATTTCAATTTAATTTTTTCTGCTAAACATGTGTTCTAACTCTTTCAAAACATTAGTTTTTCACTTCTCTACTATGTTGTTGAGTGATAAACTGATATATTTGAAACAAAATATCTCAGTAATATCCTACATAAGTTTTAAATTGAATTGATGTGCTCTAAGGAAACATGTTGAGATAACACAATCATCATTAAATAATGCACCCAATTAACTGTAAAGCTAAATTGAATTCTTGTCATGATAAAAGTGATCCCTGATCCTAAAAATCTTGTAAATCTCTGCTTCTAATCTGTAACAGCCTTCAGCACATGATTCTGTCAAATCACAGAAAACAGTAGCCAGCTTCTGGAATCATTCCTGCATAGTCTTGCTTTCGCCTTGCAAGATTTTATTTTTTATTAATGTGCACTTCCTTTTCTATGAATCAATAATGTAAATAAATATAATCTGCTGGAATGTGAATGAGTTATACACCCCAGTTTTAGCAATTAATCTGGTACAGGTATGAAAGTATGTTCTGCAATTTGATCCATCACTGCTACTCCACTTTGGGCTAGGTGAACGTGCATCATGATTTTCCAGTAGCTTCTAATTTGTGATTTTAAAAATCAAATTGAAAGAACTCACAATATTTTGCAGTATTCCTTCAAAATTTCTCAGCCATTCTGTGATCATCTAATAAAAAGGACAAGAGTGGTGTCCCCTTTATCAGGTTGGTCAGTTCTTCCCTGGGAGAAAGCTTTTAATTCCTTTTTAAAGAAAAATGAAGGAGAATTTGGGGATCACAGTAGATAGATATGACATATTACATGACCAAGTCCATGCTCCTGACAATTCAAGTTAGTCCTACTAATCAGGTATTAAACTGTTATTATAAATGACTTTAGGAGATAATTTAGCCTGTAAAATTTCTTTTAGAAGGTCATAAAGAGCTTCTGGGGATTTAGTGGATCCAAGGACCTCACAAATCTCCTGCATTCTGCTGTTGTTCCCTCTCTTAGCTCTTGCACAAGGAGCTGCCTTGGGCTGCACCTCCATGCAGCAAGCCTGGGCTGCAGGAATGCTCAGTCCCTGTGGTCCCCAAGGACACAGAACTTGGGCACCCATCCATGTGAATACAACCTTGCAGCTAAGAAGTGATACCTTTTATTTTCCTTTTTAATATTTTCCCTGTATACTTTACACCTATATTTGTAGCCTGTTGTATTAGTGGCTAGTTTTTTGTTGTTTTGGTTTTTTGTTTCTTTTTTTTTTCAGGATAATTTTCCATGGCCTTTTCCTAGGCAGAAAGATACAACACATTGCAGAACTCTAAGCCCCAGAGGGTGTCAGGCCCCTGTTCCTATGTTGATTCTTCCCCTGGCTACCAAGGTAGGGAAAAACTCCTGGAGATTCATTTCATAGACATTTCATAGTCATTTCACAGACAAAATACAGCTAATACTGAAGGGGTCAAAACTTAGAAAGGACTTGACTCAGAAGAAAAATTCCATCACCACTTGTCCTCCTAATTGATGGGTTTTTTTTTTAATGATGCTAATTTATTAAACTTCTAAAAACCACCCCATGTAAGTGGGCTTTTGTGAACATCTTTCCATAACAGCCCCAGAAAGCCTTCAATAAAAATCTATTTTTATATTACCTCCTTACTGAAATCATCTCAAATTTCATTTCCAGGTTGGGAAAAATGGCAGCAGAAGAAAGGACTGGATGTTTGCCCTGGAAATGAGAGTGGAGGGAAGAAGGAAAAACCGTAAATAGTGTCAGTAACTAGAGATGCCAGTTCACAGATTCTGTGAGTGAAGGTCTCCAGGGTCACACATCATTGGAAGATGTGTCTCAATAACCTGGTAAAGCATTGCAGCAGCAGGGAGCTCTCCAGGAGACCACCTCACTCCAAGGGGAAGGAGGAAAAACCAAGGTAGGCACTTGATTTGGTTTTGAATAAGTTTTTTGGGGAAAAACAGAACAGACACCAAGGCTCTTTTTTCAGCTTTAACACATTTTGTACTACGAAGGGAAATAAGGTACAAGATGGCACTTAGAAATAACCAGTCTGAAGAAGGAATTGAAAGAAAAAATGTCACATGTATGTGACAAACTATGTAACATATACTCTTCAACAATTATATCATGTCTTTATCAAATAATTTGTGATGAGTAGTATTTTTTTGCATTTGACTAAAGACCAACTTGCCTGCAATCTACAGAAGGAACAACTCTCTAGGTTTTAAGCAAAATAGAGATGTAGTTCACCTTACAGTCCCAGAGTTCTCTTTCTTTTTTCTTATTTCATATCTAATTCCTTTTTCCTGAAAGTACTAATGTAATTATTTCTTAAAATATTTTTACCTGTAAATCCTTCTTTTAATTTGAAAAAATGCACTGAAGATGTGAAAGTGAGATGTAGTGAAGTGTCAAAGAGAGATTGCTCTAATAAGACATTCGGGGGTGATTTGATTTCCCACTGCTGTTGCAGTAAGTCAGTAGATAAAATCATATTTTAGACTCTCCTAAAATTTTAAGACAGTGCATGAGGAGTATTGATGACATAGCTGCTGAAGTTAGGTATGTCCTTTAATTTTTCAGTGAAGAAAAACTGTTGCTACTGTTTCCACTAGAATACTAAAGCAGACATGTATGTTAATAAAGGAATTGAATTTAAGTGCCCTCCAACAGAACTTCAATGTTATTCAGGCCTCTACAAATTCAAAAGAGGGGCGATTTTTCCAAACTGAAACTCCAGTGTCTCTGCAACTGGGATCTACTTTTAGACCCAAATAATCCAAAAGCTTTTTTACTCTTTAAACTGTCATATATGTCAGGTATGCAACAATCTAATCCAAATAATATATGTCACATGTAGTCTTCAACAATTATTTCAGTTTTTTATCAAATCATTTATGTGATGAGTAGTATTTTGCTGCATTTGACTAGATTCTGCAGCTTTGTTAGACAAATTATTTAGCAAATAACAGAAACATTAATCAAAGAATGTAATCTGAAATGTTGGATTCTTTTGGTATTTGACTGGCATAGATAAAAACATATTAGCATAATGGAAGCTATGAAAGTATAGTGATAAGACTATAGCAGCCTCCCCAGAAGCTTTCGTGAACCACAATGGAAATAAAATAAACCAAACCCACCGCTCAGTGTTGGTGTTCTGTTTCTCCTTAATTTCATAATTATTTTTACACCATAGGCATAATTTCTTTAATTGGAACAGTAAAGAAATTTCGTTGTATAGCATGTCATAGTGGTAATTCAGAAGGTGTGCAACTGGCTACTGAAAAATGAAAAATCAAAAGACAATAAAAGATAGATTAAATGAGGTGATTTTCAGCTGTTCAGTGAGTCAAACAGCTTAATATTTATATATTTAGTGGGGCTAAGAAAAAAGATGTCACCGTCATATTTTCTGAAAAATCCCTTCACCAGGATTTCTTCTCCTGGGAAGCTGAGAAGCCTCAGAGAAATATGAAAACAATAATTATCTGATTGTCTTCTCCTGTATTTTGCTGCTTTGAAATGTGGTTTAGATATTGTTTACCAGCTGGTCATTGTTTCATTAGTTTCATGTGAATTGTTTTAACTTAATGGCCAATCATGGTCCAGCTCTCTCAAGGCTCTGGAGAGAGTCACAAGTTTTTCATTAGTATCTTGTTAAGCCTTCTGTCTGTATCCTTTCTCTATTCTTTAGTATAGTTTAGTATAGCATTCTTTAATATAGATCATAAGTAATAAATTAGCCCTCTAAAATCATAAAGTCACATTCTTCTTTCCTTCCAACGACAGAGACCCCAGAAAATACCACACAAAAAAAGTTTTCATTGTGTGCTGTATGGAAAAAATTGGTGGATGTTTGAAGTAGTTTTACTGAGGTGCACAAATCTGTGAAAAAATCTGTGAATATACATTGATGCTGTTTCCCCACAGGTGAAAATCACAAATGAGCTTAGAGGAATCATTCTTGCAGTTGATGGCAGCAGCTGCAGGGTGTGATGGGTTAGAGAGGTGTTCAGAGATGTGCAGAGAGAGGGAATTTGGCACTGGGCAGCCCAACAGAGAACATGTTTCCATGGGAGGAACCTGTTTCCTGGGCTGCCTATGTCAGCCTGAAAATGTTGTGCAGGTCCTCCCTCACCTGTGCAGAGCTGGAGCCATGAGCACAGCCTTTGTGCACCAGGGAACAATCTTCTTTGCCGTGAAAAGAGGATAACAGAATGAGCTCTAGGAATTTTTAGCTTTGCAGCCTTGATCCAAACCCCATTTGAAATCTTTCTGCTAATTTCAAGCTGGCTTTGGTCTGGTTACAGGGGGAAAAGGGATTTAATTGTCAAGGCAGCTGGGGGTGGTCTTGTTTAAAGTGCCTTTGTAAAAAGCTGGTGGCAGACAACAGCTGATGGCTTAAAGACATACTTCATCAAAGTATATGTCCACTTCTGGTATTAAAAACTAATGCATTTGTCACATGCAATTGGGCCTAAAGCAGGCAAAAGTACTTCACAGCATGTCCCCTGAGAGCTATCATAAATAGAAATCAGAAGAAATGCCAAAATCTTTAAGGCTTGACAGCAAATGATGTTTTAATTAAGTGGACATACAAAACTCTCTTTGACATCTAAATGGATGCTTGCCATTAGAAATCTCTCCCCCTTCCTTCAATATTTGTGACAAATGTATACAAATGTAATTGTTTATTTTAATTTTAAAAGCTAAATTTACATAGTACAGTAAAGGGTGTCTTTAGAAGGACTGAGCCCACATTCCAAAGATGGAGATGTTAGTAACTTGAGGAAAAAAAATTATCTCAGAGTGGAAATAGGAAACTTTAAAACTCGATCCCTTCTACAGTAACCTCAGCACAGGGTGGAGGAGAGTGGCATCCATAACACAAAGAATAAATTTTATGATCCCAATCCTTTAGCACAGGATTATCCCAGTGATTGTAATTACAGTGAAGCAGAAGGTCAAGCTCTTGGAGAGGGAATCTTACTGCTTTTGCAGCTGTTACCTGTGTTAAAATGTTTCTGTTGAATCTCCTAAAAACCTAACCACCAAGTTATTTGCGCTTCTAAACCCAAAGCTATTAAAAAGAGGGACAGGACAAAACTGAAATGTTTTAAAGCATCCTTCAGATTTAGTAGGAGCATTTGTGGTGCTTTTTGACCCTAAACTTAGAAGGAACTTTGAAAGGAGCAGAGGCAGCTCACTGTTGAAAGGTTCTGACCTTTCAGCAAGGTTGCTTGTTCATTTATATGCCTCCTGAACTACTCATCACCTTCATTTATGATTAATAAACTCCAGTCATCCTGTTTACACTGCATCACAGGTTCTTTAATAGCTTTTCTTTTTTGTATCCTTTGCTATAAATGTAGAGTGCACGGTTTGGGAATAGATTGGACTTGGATGTGAAAGATATGTGGCTACATATGCAAAAAATTAATCAGGTAGGGCTTTACAACCACAATCATAGTATTCTAGAATTGGTGATGAACTCTGCATGAGCTGTCTAGGTTATAGTAGTGCTGACTGAAGTTCTGATATTTCAATAGCTGGGAATGATTATTCATGTGAAGGATTTTTTTTCACTTTTAAAAAAATAGGATACCCTAGTCTGCTGTGCAGCTGCCATTCAGACAAGCACAATTGCAATGCAGGAGAGGAGGATTCAGGATTCATAGTTCTGCCACTCCCACTGGCACTGGAAATGAATGCAAAAAAGTGTTTCTTCCTAAACTTGTTGCTCAATGCTCTAAGCCTCTTTGGCAGAGTCTCCCTAAGAGGGACAGATATGCTTCCTACCTGTCACTTCTCCTGGTGGTCCTGTACAATTTGGAAGGACAGGACAGCTTGGAACAAAGCAAAGCAAGATTTTCCGTAGTCTCTTGTCAAAATCTGCCCTGAATTGTGCTTGCAGAGTGGACAGAGGGCTCCAAGGCTTCCTGCATCCTATTTGTAATCCTACAAGACATACTCTTATCTCTGTATGAATAATGTCTTGAAAAGCCACAAAAAAAGGGTAAAGGAAATTTTGATTTGCAGAAAAGGTAGGAAGAGCTGGTTTTTAGATTAACTGGCTTAGATATAGCTCTTAACTAGTAGTTAATAGAATTGCAGTTAAAAAAACCTCCAGCAGGTTTAAGACCTTTTGATGTTCTGATTTATGTTATTTCTGTGGGATGGGAAACGACCTCTGGTGCATTTCAGGTTTAGTGGCCTTCCACACAGTTGCTAGTTCATCTGTTTCATTTCATAAATGAATGTATCTTTAAGGAAATAGACTCTTTTGGACTCATTGCTTGTACTACACGTCCTCACAGGGTCTGCAACATTCTAGAAACTTTAAAACTCTTCTTTAAAGGTCCTCCTGATTATGTCAAATTATGTAGCCATTAACTCACTCCAGTAACCTTTTCCTGGTGGTTATCTGCTAATATTGTTGCAATTCATGGATGTCTCTGTGTGTTTTTTTAAAGGAGATGACTTTGCTTTTTATAAGGTCCCTATAGTCACATCTTCTTTCTATTAACTGTGCAAGTGAATAAACAAACATTATTCTGGTTAGTAGAGTTTCTTATAGCAAAAACACTTTAGCTTGCATAAATGTCTCTGCATATGAGAGAGGGAGAGGGATGAGAGTCTTGGGGTGAATTTCTTGTTTCAAATCAAAGATGGACAGTTCATTTCTTTGGTTTTGGAAGAGCATTTTTATACAGACAGAAAGACATTGGAGGCAGGACTGAGTTTAATTTTAGCTGGCTAAAATGTTGGTGCTTAATCTAAAGAAAATAGCTGGATTTCTTGAGTCAGTGAACGGAGATGGGCTGTAGAAACCTCTTTTAGTTTGGGAAGAGTCATTCCATGGTTGTTTCTTTCTGTCTCACTTTCTCTGTGTCTCTTTGGTGGTGGAGGAAATCTAGAGTAGCATCAGAGACTGTAGGACTTCAGATATTGCATCAAATAAGTCACAGCTTTCTCTGGGCCTGTTCTCCAAAAATGCCAAGGCATGTAGCCAGTCTAGGAAATAATTTTAACTCATTTAGAGTTTTAATAATATATATTCTTGCCCTTTTTTTTCCCTAGATGCAAGGAAATCAGTTTTCTGGATGCAGCTACAGAATTTATCACTTTTCAGGACTCAGGACTGTCTCCATGCCCATTTCCCAAACTCTTTAATAGTTCCTTCACCCTTCCTTGACTGAATCATCAGAGATTGTGTGGTCACCATGTACTTGAACAGTAAAATACTTGCTGGTAGCCCTGACATAATGCTGATATACAAACAAATAAGATAAAAATTCTTATCCTGCATCTATAGATAAAAAAGAACAAAAAACCTGAACAGCAAGCCCAAAGCCTGTGTTCTTTTGGGCTCAAATGGGACTCACACTTCAAAGCTGAGAATAGTTGTCTTAGTCCAGAATTCAAATTTACAAGTGAAGTTTGACTATGTCAGAGCTAGTTCTCTTACTCTACATGTTGTAAATACCTTTGAACTCACTCCTGTGAAACAGAAATGTTTTCTGAAGAAAGGAGTTGAAAAGATAAGTGGCTTACAAGCTACTGTAATTAAAATCTAAAAGATGCTTTCCCAGCTGTTGCTTTTGAAGTTATGCTTAGTTGGTGGCTAGGTGCCAGCATTCAATTAGAAATATGCATTTTTATTAACAGACTATCATGTGTTATATTATGTCAATAATTCCTTTTAAATTAGTTCTTTTTATTTTTAGCAATAGTCACAGGTGTCTAGGTCATTAAATATTAAAATGGGCCCCACTGACAATTGTGCAACATCCTAAGTTTGTTTGGTGTTTTATTTGCACTCCATTTGAAGTTCAAAATTAAAATATCTCTGAACTTGTAGAGAGAAGGGTTTGGCCAAGATAAGTTAATGCCTGAGGGGAAAAAATTAAAAAGAGAGATGCACAGCCTATGTGCAACTTTTTTTTGCCTGCGTTTGGGTTTCTAATTATCATGGTTTCATTTACTTACTCATCATGTGCATGCTGCAAGTGGGGGCCTCATTATTTTGATTCACTTCCTTAGATGTCAAAATCTCAGCCTGGAATTAGGATGGTGAGGGAGGAGTTGATATTCACAGTCTTTTAGAGGTACTCAGCTCAGTGTCAAAACAACACAAGAATCATCCTCCTGAAAATGGCCTTTTTCCCAGTTTCCCAGGATTTTTATTGCAGGATTCATTTCACCAAGCTTCAGTTGGCTTCAGTGTAGATACCTTCATCTAGGCTTGATGACTAATCTGCCTAATTGAGGCATTTATTTTGGGTTAAGAAGAATGAAGTCTGGAAAAGTCTTTTAGTCTTCCTCATATGTTTATAGGAGCTTTTAACAGCAGACAGAGGTTTTCTATCAGAGGTTGTAACAGGTATTCTGGCCCAAATTTTCTTTATTCATTATTAAAATCCTCCCCAGAGTGAAAAAAGGCTTGAGCTACGTTCGCTTCTTTCAGGGTGCCAGTGGATGTTCAGGATGCTATATCATTTGAACCATAATTTAAAGTACAGTGTTTTCTCTTTTTGTGCAGCTTAATATCAGGGAATTGAAGATCCTCTGAAATACTTTGTTAATTACTAGATATTGATAATGATCACAATACAATATGTAACATATTGGTGTTATATATATATGTATATATATAGTCTATAGTGTCCTTCATTTGGGGCTTAAAAATAGTTTTGCCAATAAAAATTAATTTATTCTTGCATAGCATTTGAGTAGCTGCCCTCTTTAATGGAAAAAAAAGCCATGTCCCCACAGTCACATTACTAAAAGCTGGTTGGAAACCCAGAAATCCTCATTTCTCTTCCTGCTTTGATGGATCTTGTAGGTCTTACTGACAAATGTTATTTCATGTGCTGTTCTGGAGTTGACCAAGTGGAAAGCAAGTGGTATATAAGCTCTTCTGCCACCCCATTCCAGCTTCTCATTTTAACCTCAGCTGAAAAGGACAAACTGACCTCAAGTTAATTATTGAAAAAAAACCCAAAAAAAAAAGAATAAGACATATGAAACCCATTTCTTAGTGAAAGCTTTTTAAAAATAATTTAGCTAATTAAAAAATATAGAGGTTGATTTGAACTATTACTCATTTTCCACTGGACTTTTAAAGTTTTGGATCATAATTTATTTTTAACCATCTGTAAATAGCTTAAGAAAACTGTACATGCCAAAACATTCGTTTTATATCTGAGAGCTTTCAGTAAAACCTGAACTTTCACATGAATGTCTACAAGTGCTGATGTTCTTTTCTTTCTCTGACCTACCTCTGACACTTCCAAGAGGAAATATATCACTTCTCTCCATTTATAGCCTGTGTTCTGCTGAACAGCAATTGGTAACTGGCCTTTGCCAACAGGAAATTATGAGTTTTTCTGCATTTTCCAGCTGTCTTGTAGAAAAGAAAGTCAATGTTTTGTTTATTCCTCATTTTTTTTTCTTTGTGCTGTACCTGTCCATTCATTCCAGAGAGGCCCAGCACTCTTCGTTTGAGACTCTCCAATAATCCTGCACTGTCAGTAGCCCAGAGGCGTTGGTCACTTGCTGTGGTACTTTTGGGGTCCCCTGACAAAGGGAGGAAATGATGAATCTGACTCTGTGTCTTTAGAAGGTTAATTTATTATTTTATGATATTATATCAAAGAATGCTATACTAAAACTATACTAAAGAATAGAGAAAGGATACAGACAGAAGGCTTAACAAGATAATAATGAAAAAACTTGTGACTCTCACCAGAGTCCCAGCACAGCTGGACTGTGATTGGTCATTAAGTAAAAACAATTCACATGTTGGATAAACGATCTCCAGCCACATTCTAAAGCAGCAAAACACAGGAGAAACAAATGAGGTAATATTGTTTGCTCTGAGACTTCTCAGCTTCCCAAGAGAAGAATCTTGGGCAGGGGGATGTTTCAGAAAATATGACAGTAACAACTTGCCATCCAACTCAATATCCCACACGTGAACACACGAGCCACTTGTGCCTACATGTGTAGGCTAAGTGATGGATTGCAGGATATAGCAAAATCTGCCAGGGACTTGGAAGGATTTCAATTTCTTTGGCTAGTCTGTGACCTATTTATGCGTGCTGTATTGATAAATGAAGTGAAAAATCTTTCACACCTTTCAATGAAGGGGCCGTTTGGTCTGGCAACAGCACTGACACTTTTAGTGATGTCCTATAGGAAACAGCTGGGATTATTAATTCATTTTTACACAGGTCACTAAGCATCCAGAAGTCAATATTTCTTTTAAATTGCTCTCAATCTGGACCGAATCCATTCTGAAGGTGAAAGGTTCCAGATATATACTGCTACTGGCCATTATTAGAGTCCTTTCTAAGTCGTGCCAATTGCTTTTCCTTGGTTCAGCCTGAGAATGACTGTGTTAGGATGAACAGAAAAAGTGTGCATGCTCTTTAACTTTTGTTTTTTAGCTCACAGTGTAATGTCTTGGAAATATACTTTATTTTATTACAGATGACACCAATCAGAGTGAAGAAAAGATGAGAAATACTTTAGATTCTGTGTCTGAAACAATTGCTCAGTGAGTCAAGACTCAAATGTAATGAGAAAGGAAGAATTGCAAGAAGGAGAGATTTACACAGACACAGTTAAGGGTAAAGCTGAGCGGAACTGCATGGTTTCGATTCCCAGGAATTTCTTCAAAACTGTAATTTGACTTTGACTTTGTGAGAAGACATACCTGCTGACTCTCACATTTGATGAAAGTCAAAGCAAAAGTACTAAACTTCAAGGTGCATGATGGCAAAACTAAGGGTTTGAAACGTGACCTGAACATCCTCTGTCTTTGGAGGAGAAAGGAGGTAAAATGAAATTTTTTTGCTGATCTCTGGAGTACTACACCCAGCTCTTCAGCTCTTGGCGCTTAAGCTGCTGCCTGGCTGGCTTCACACATTAGTGATTCTCTTTTATAGTCCTTTTTCAGAGTTGTGAGTGACTAAACAAGTCCCAGAGAATCATGTCCTATATCTTACTTGGATGTTAAACAGTTGGAAAGAGTAGGGAGAAGAGCTGCTCTAACCATGCAAGGACTGGAAATACTGCCTTGCAGCAGCGTGTTAAAAATGAAATACCAGCTCTTTAAACAGATTAAAGATTATTTGATTACAGTATGTAAACTCCTTTTAGAAGAGATACTGATAGAAGTGATACCTGAAATAAGAGAAAAGAGCAGCACAACACCAGGGGCAGGTAGATAAATCCACACATATTCATATTAGATTTTTAATATTCATATTAACAATCCCTTCATCTTGGGAATTAGAAAACCAAGGACAAAAATGGACCAGAGTGTTGGAGTCAAGCCTGCATGTGGTTGTGCATTCTGGCCTTCAGTCAAGCAGAAATCAGTCCCACTTCAGGGGTGTCTGGTCAATTAGTACAAGAGGTCACACCAGGTGGTTCTCTGTTGGTTTTGGGTTTTGGTATTGGCTGCTTGACAACCCTGGCTTTGTCCTTCCTCCAGCCCTGATGTGAGGTTTGGGAGTGCTCCTTACATGTGGCAATACCTGAAGGAAATTTGAAGACCAGTGATAGAAGTGGTCAGAAACTGTCCTTCATTAAAAGATCTTTCTTCAAAGAGAAGATTTTATAGGGAAAAAACCTCTTCCTTCTGCAGATAGTTTTTTGAGTTTTACATCAGGAAATCCAAGCCCAAATTATTTATTTTTGAGCTTGTTGGACCAGAAAAAAAAATCTTCTAAACTGAGGTCTCAAAAATCTCAGTTCAATATTATTGTTTGGTTTGTTGTGGTGGTATCCTTAGGAATTCTCTGTAGTCCTAATTCATTCCCACCCCAGTTTGTGGGGATGATGGGTTATTTGTATATAAAACAGCCAGATTTCTTCTGGAAGCAAGAACTGTGGTGCAGTGTGGGAGTTCTGTGGCATCTTATGGAAACCTCATCCCTGCAGAGAGCACAGGGGAAAAGAGCAGGCATGCCAAGGAATAATTTATCAGGAGTGTCTGTGCTGTGGTGTTTATGATCAGCTGAGATATTATTGAGAAAAAAAAAAGCAAACCAATTTTCCTTCTTTCCGCTATGATCACCTTTACCTTTATCTCCTCTGAGCTCTGTTTTACTTTTTTATCAGTCATGTTGAACACTGGTAAGATTCTTCTTCAGCCAACCTCAGGCACTCATTTTCAGGAAATTAACTTGGCATTGTAACAGCTCTTAACATCTGTGACTCTTGACTTGCAGATAGTTGAATAAAGGAGCTAGGCAGAGCTTTAATTTATTGCCAATAAATTTCTGATTTTTTTTTTTTAACTAGGACTTAACAGTTTGATTTTTCCCTTAATTATATACAGCCTATTTTGGGTTATAAAAATAACATGAGGGCATATAATGTGTTTTGTACTACAACATCTTTCAAACAGGCCAAAACAGAATATCCTCATATTTCCAGGAAAAAAAAAAAATTGTCCCTGCTGATATAAAGATATTTTGTTTCCTTTTTGGGCTGGTGCTGGTAAAGCTCTTGCTGTGAAATTTGAAGTGGATGTAAGTTTCTAGGAATATTTGCTGCAGAACAGATGTGCTCTTCTTTACCCTCCTAGTGTCAGTTCAGCATGAAATTCACCTGTGTTTACATCAGAGCAAAACAAAGCACCCCTGGGAGAAAAGCTACCAACCAAGCATGTTTTTACAGAATAGTGATACTGGGATGAAAACACTTTTGTTGCCAAGGAAGAGGTAAGGAAAACAATAAAGAGCATAATGTAACCCCATGGTCTACAGGTGAAAAATGGCAGCCACACAGAATCACTGCATTCATTATGGATCTGCACCTGATCCTCCATTCCTAATGTAATGTTATATTGGTATTTAGTTTGCTTTCCACATATTAGTCCTAGTAATCTTTTCTTATTCATGGTCTTTCGGGTCTTTCTTGATTTTATTTGCAATAATTAAGACAAGAAACTACATCAAAGCCTTTTAACATGGAGGAACTCTTCTGCATTAAAAACTACCTCTGTTTTTTTGTTTATTTGTTTGTTTTACATAATTTTAGTTTTATTTCCACTCTTTTCAATCTTCCCTCTTCCTTTCTTCCAATCTTCCTTCCTTCTTCAATTCCTATTACCACAATTTTCCACCTTAATTTGAAAAGGAAATACTGCAATTACTTTATAACAGTTGAGAATTTTTTGCACTGAGCTGCATCTACCTTGTTTGGCAGTCATACTCAGACACAAACTGAATTTGGTTTTAGAGTCTAAATTTCAAATGTTCTCCTTTTTGGAAATGAGCTGAAAAAAACCTTTAGACCTGACAAATTTGAATTTTTATATGTGGATCAACATGTAGAAGATGAATTCCATTCCAGCTTTTCCACTCAAATTCCCACTTCTTACTTTGTAGTACCATATTGTCTTCCCCTTGGTAGCTATTTTTTTTTGGATCATAATAAATTTGGTAGCTGAACTTCTACTTGGAATACTAATTTAGCAGAACACAAACCAAAATGGATACGTGGGAGGTAATAGTGTATATGAGTTTTAAAATTATCATATACTAAAATTGTTAAGCAACTCTCTTAAGAGTGGCTATTTGGGAAGTTCATAACTGAAGGGTTAAATTGCAGCCTGATTTTTCAAAAGTGAAAGCAATGGCAGTTCCCAGTAGATTTAAGTAAATATTTTAAAATATATTTAAGAATATATTTTGGTTTATATATTTCAGATTTTCAGTCTGAATCTGCAAAGTCTAAAAAGAAAGATCCTATGCTATCAATAAGTATTTAACAGTTCAATGCCAAAGCAGTATTAAACCGGCACACTTTGGCGTTCCTAAAACTTAATAGATCAATATTGGGTATTTTACATGTAAATGCTCCACATCTGTCTCTCTAATTAGGTCAACTGTACCCATCTTACAACTTCCCACTTATGAGTTTATGGAAATGGACAAACAGACAGTGCTTGGAGAAAATTTCAGATGTAAGACTTCTTTCACTCTTTTTTCAAATAATTTATATTCTAGGTCTTCTGCACTACAAGTGTGCTGCTGATGTGAGGGACATCCAAGGAGCTCTGCAGTCCTTGGTTTGCTTTGTTCTGATGCTGTGAGAGAAGAACCTTCAGCTTTGGTCTAGGCTTTGGTGTGCATTGTCCTGTTCAATTACCAGAAACAGAGAGATACTGGTATTTTGGCATTTCACCTTTTTGCTTTCTTTACTGGTTAAGTTTGAAACATATTTAATTCATCACCTAAAAAAAAAAAAAAATCATTGGTTTCTCTTGTTTAATATATTATCTGGTAATAAATATTTATCCTCTGCAGTCATTGCCAGTCCTATGGTGATCAGCTTAGTATAAAACCCAAGCTAGAAAAGAATGTGTGTTTATGAGGCAGCTGACTAGGGATTTAAAATTTTCCCTTTTCAGCTTACAGAAAATCGTGTAACCTGTGTGGGCCATCCTTTTAGGTCAATCTCATGCAGACTATTTTCTCTTTTTCTATATCAATCCTAAATTAATACAGTAGGTGCTCTGCAGCCAGCATGGTTTTGCATTGATCTTGGCCAGCTTGTTTACAGTGTTTTGGCAAGTTGCTGATGTACTTCTCCCTGGGGATAGAGCAGGGGTTAATTGCTGTTAAACTCTCAGTGCCAAGTAATGGTTCAGACTCTGTGCTACATTAGAGATGACACTAATAAGGAAAGAGTGCACTGGATTGCTCTGTGTTGAAAATTGGACTTGTGGTGACAGAAACTTGGAGCGGAGCTGATGTAATAGGGAGGCCATAATGTAATTATAACTGCTGAACATGTGTCATACCAAGTTAAATGATACATTAATGAATCAAAACAGGTGATGGAGTGTTGCTCTTTCAGCAGATAGAGGTGTTTTCAAGGTCAAATTGTCATTAATCTAATAATCTGTAAACTGTATATGCTTCAAATTATAAGAAAAATCATCTTTAATGGGTTTTTTGTGTATTTCTTGTCCTGTACCAAAGGGGTGACAAAACCAGAAGATGCTGTTCTCAGTGTAATTTTGTTTATCCCTCTGTTATTATATCTCTGTTATAACTAATACAATATCTGTGTACCTAACATTTTTCAGTCAGGTGTGAACTTCGGATCCCAGTGCTCTGAGGAGGCTGCGCACAAGCCAAGAAGAGTGTAGACATGTGAGTATAGCATGGAGCCAAATTAATAAGCTTTTCTGGGAGACTGAAGACAGTCAGTAGGTGGCTTCAAGTCAGCTTGAGCCATGCACAAAACCATCTCATTCCTGATCAGAGCAGAAAGGAGTGTGTGGTGCTCTTGTGAGTTAGGTTTTGGGTAAATTCTCTCTGCCTATTTTGTTTCTGCAGCAAATGAAAACGATCTCTCACCTCAGCTGGTTCCTGGTTTAAGTCCTGTTCATGGATGAATTTCCTGCCTTTTGGTTCTGGTAGGAACATTGTGTTCAGAAGGTAAATAAAGGTTTCTGTTCCAGATCATGTGGTAATCCAGAACAGAATCATACAAATGGCTCTTGGCTGCTTGAACACAACAGTATCTATCTCAACAGCAAGTCCTGAGTGCTTAAAGAAACCTATCACCATTTTTTTTTGTAGTTTTATTAATTAAACCCACAGCATTTTTACAAGTTAAAATGAGATCCCCAATGAACAAGGAATATACCCATTTTGAGCAAAGAAATCCTTTTTTTTAAATTTTTCAGTCCTCTGATTCCTGCCGTGACTAAAAAAAATCTGTTTATTTCACATTAGTCTTGCTTCTCGTAAGCTTCTCATTTATCCTCATGCTGTTAAAAAATTAAACAAAGTTTTTTTTGAGAAGGTCTAGCTGAGTCCATTTCTGAGTTTCTATTAAAAAATGGGATTTTAATGCCTAAATCAAATTGGGCCTTTTGACAATGTCATAATATGTCATACTTTGACTTTTTTTTAATTCTTAATTTTTTTTCCTTAGTATGGCCAGTAAATATTAAAAAATTGAACTTTGCAACAGATTCCTTGCTAAATGGTTCTTCTGCATTGTTTTTATCTTTTATTTTCCCACAGAAGATTTTGGGGTTGAATTCTTTCTTGAAGAAGATCTTGAACTTTACCTTATTTTCCTTCTGTCCTATTACTTCAGGGAGGCAGGTTTTCCTTTTGGGAAAGTCAAATACCAGTAGAACTACAGGCCCTCAGGAGACCTGCTGGGAACCAGATCCATGCCAGCTCTACTCATCAGCACATCCTGTCTTCCACCTCTGCTTCTTGGCAGAGGATCTCCAGGAAGATGAGCACATCCCAGGCACGACTTGGGGAGGAACACCTGAGGTAGGAGGAACTGTTCACTTTCTCCTTCTAAACCTTCCCTGTTCACCACCCTTTTTTCTGCTTCTCTTCCTCTCTCTGTGCTTTGGTGAAAGGTGTGATAAGCTATGCAGCTCAGTGGTGCCTTTTGTGAATGGATGAACAGAAGGGTAGTAACACTTGTGTTCAGCAGATTAACTCTGATTTGTTAAGTTGCTTCCAAATGCATTTTGTGGAATCATAGAATTATAGAATGGTTGGGTTGGAAGAGACCTTAGAGATCATCCAATTGCAACTGTCAACAAGCTCAGGTTGCTCAGAGTTCCATCCAACCTGGCCTTGAGCACTTCCAGGCATAGGGCATCCGCAACTTCTCCAGGCAACTTTTTCCAGCCTCACAACCCTCACAGTAAAGGATTTTTTTGCCTAGTATCTGATCTAAACCTGCCTTCTTTCATTTTGAAGCCATTCCCTCTAGTCCCATTACTTCATGCCCTTGTAAATAGTCTCTCTCCTTCTTTCTTGGAGGCAAGGCAATTTGCAAGACAATTTTATTCTTTTTTTCTTTCCACAAAGTTCATATTTGTCCTGAGTCATTTACATTTGGGTATTAATAGACTAAAGTACTTTCCTTTCAGAATTATAGAATGTCAAAGGAAATGTTCACAGAGGAGACATCACCATTGGGATCAAGAACACAAAGTATCATTTGTGTCATTTGGCATCCTTGGCTCTTGAAATGTGTGTTAGGGAGAGAGAGAAAAACAAATATTGCTTCTATGGTATGTGCTATAAGCCATTTGCCATCACTGTCAGGTCAGAAATTTTTTTCAGGTGAAATACCTGATCTACTATTTTTTTACCGTGAAGATTTTATTTAAAGCCATGTCCATCTCAGTGAAAAGTGAACATTGTTTATTGTGCTGGAAGCTTGCATTAAATATCTGTAGTGTATGGTCTGCCTGTACTCCATCTGCTCAGGTCTTCCTCACTATGGAGGCTTGACACTCCTGCACTTTCCTGTTTGGCTGGTCAGTTAACCAGATCGAAGAGCCATGGATATTTATTATGGTCGCCAATCTAAGGCTGAATTTCACCTTTGAGAGTCATAGGAAGTTTCATTGCCCGTTTTATTTATCACAGTGTGATATTGGAAGAGAATGGCTAAGCACTGTAATGCTCAAGATGACATTCTCAAGGAAAATTTGCTACCTTCCTAGGGATGAATTATCTAGAACATTTCATTAAGAAGGCTTTTTGCAATACTGAGAAGTTGCACATGTTCAGGGCAGGTCATTGTCTCTCCAAGGGGTAAACTCCCAATTCCTTAGTGGGGGAATATAAAATAATCCTTCACCACAGAGGATCTGATCAAAAATTTTAAATGGTCAGCATTGAAATGTTCTGTGGGAATATAGAAAATCTGCAGAGACATTGTGGGGGAAAAAGCATTTTAGTTTCAGAATGGACCATTGAAACTTTTGAATTTGAAGCAATGTCTTGTGTCAAGATGTATTAGACTTTGGATTGTTAACCATCATCTATGATTTAAAAAGTCAAGATTAGACTAAAGGATTTGAGTTTTATAGAAGCAGAACATAACCCTAACACAAAATTAATTCCCCTCATAAATTTTTACTTAAGTGGAATAAAATAAATGAGACCTCTTGTTCTGACTGCATAGAAGACATAATAGGAAGAGGAATGTGAACCAGAGTTGGAACCTACAGGGTCTCTCTCATCCAGCAGGGTGTTGAAGCTTTGCCTTCAGAAATCTCTCATTTTTGGTGCTTCCTGAAACAAAAGTACCTTGAAACCCTTGCAAAAAAGTTAGTGATTGCATGAGAACCATCAGTATCTGGCTCACCAGTATGTTGTTATTGATTCAGAATCAAAATAGATGTGAAAACCCGTGATATATGCTCCAAAACGGAAATTACAAGCTTCGAACCAAACTTTTTCAAAGAACCTCCCCATTCTGCTTCTCTCCAAATTTATTTTTTTGTGTTCAGCTGCCGGTCCAAGGAATATCCCACTCTTTGGTACATGTCATGCTAACATTTGTTTCTGTGTCTTTATCATCATTAAGAATTGCAAGTGTCTGTGGAGGTGCTCCCATGGCACCATTGTTATGTTACTTGTATGACATCACAGGAATAAGAATTATGTGTAGAATTAAAATGAAAAGTGCAGCAGGGCTTCTTTCGCTGACAGCAGTGGCAGTTTTTCTGTACTTATATAATAGCAGGGTTTCTTGCATTATTCCCATCTTTTCCCATATAGATCCTCTACTGGTTGTTAAACATAGCCTCACATGTTACAGGCCTGCTGTACTGTAAATTTCCTTCATCTATCAGTGACCCTTAATCAATCCCTGTAAAATCTATCTAGTGCCTAAAAGTAAACAAAGCACCAGGAAAAATTAGAATGCCTTGTCCTCTGCTACCTTTTTTATCTCATGTTTAGATGTTAAGTTATAATTTTGATGGAAGGATTCCTTCAAATATGTTGAACTGTGTAATGTAATTCAAAAGAAATTGCAATTGAGTTATCACCTGCTACTGATGACCAAAAAAAGAAAAAAAAAAAAGCTCAGATCAGCTATTTGAGGTTAATGTGCCTGAAACACTATTCAAATTTCTCTGGTTGGGTTGTAGAGTGATTAGGTCCTCATGATTTGGTCACACAGATTTTTAAATTCCTCTCCCCAGTAATCTATTTACTATGGTCTGAATCCTGCACATTTTGCTCTGGGGCACTGAGGCAGAATGATATACTTTAACATGTCTGAGGATGGAAGAAAATTAAGTCTTTGGGGCCATGCGAAGGTGGGCTTGGGTAATATGTCCACATGGACCATGATAATCTACTCCTTGGAGTAGATCAGCTCTCAGTATTTTAAAATTGCCTTTATTCTTGCAATGGCCCTTTCTACCAAATGTCAAATCTTGAAGGCACACGTGTCTTTTTTCAGGAAAAATGCATTTCAGAGGCACTGGCACATTCCCAGAGTCAAGGCTGTTTGTTCTCCTAGTTCCATACATCTTTTCACAGCAAGCAGAAATTCTTTGTGGCTTGGGATGGGTTATCAACATTTTCTGGCACCATAGTCTCTGGTATGATGGAGGCAGAATCTGGTATTTCACTTTGCTTATCTCTGTACAAACACAAAAATGGTTCCTGCCGTAGGGATTTTACACTAAAAGCATTAAAAATTAAAAAAAAATAAATATATATATATTTAATGGTTGAATTCAGGAGCACAAGACAGAGATACTGGCAGTTTCAGGACAGCTGGGACCCAGCACTTATCAGGCTCCATGGGCATCACACAAGTGAATTTTAAGACCAGGAAGATGAATGAGGAGGTGGCTTTACAGATGATAATAAGGCGCTCCTTTGAGGCCCATCTTCATCCTTTCCACGTTTTGAAATGCATATCTTCCTCCTTTCTTGTGTACCCTTTCTAGCCTGAGCAGAGAAGAAAGAGGGAGAGGTGCAGCTTGCAGCCCATAAGAAGAAGGAGACTTGTCTCAGGTATTGATTAGAGGTCAGTGTCACATTTCACTGAGCTCTTGTTTGCATATGAGATTACCCAGAGATGAAAAGTGGGCAGGAGAAAAAAGCCCCCAGTAGGACACTGGGAGAGGATGAGGAGGGTTTTCCAAGGAGTGCACTGGAGGAATGATTAGAAAACTCCAAGAAGGGAAGTGCAAAAGAAGAGGGTCACTGAGGCCAAAAGAGAATAGTTTCAAAACCACTGCCTCAAAAGCAGGTAAGAGGGCAGTGAGGATGAGAAGGAGGCATTGTCCCAGCTGTCCTCAATGTGAGAGAGAAGTCATCTGAAATTGTGATGAATAATTTCATTGCTCTGGGAAAAGCACGGTGGTTTTTTTGATGGGATTGTAAAAAAGTATAATCATCAAGTTCACAGATAAAAGGAGACTGCAGGCAGAAACCACAGCCTTAACACTGCCAGTGGTGCAACAGTGAGAATATTTAGTGAAAAAAACCAGTTTATGTTGATTTATGAGCTAGATGAAGTTTTATTTCACCCATTAAATTCTATTTATTGTATTTCCCTGAATTTTCCCTGAGTTCAAAGTACATTTTCTTTATATTTCTTGATGTTCATTTGTGTCTTTTTTTTGTTTGTTTGTTTCTTTACCATGACAATTTAGAAAATGTAAATAAACTAAAGCTACTGCAGCATTTAATGAGACACATGTTTACCTGAACCTTAATTTGATAGAAAGGTTTTTTCAGTTGTTTGAAGAACCAATGACACAATTATTCTTGCAAATTAGCTATTGAGCTTCCACTCTGATGGAGTTCTGTCTGGTATCTTCTATATGTCTCCAAGTCTCATTAAAAATTTTTCTTATCAGCCTTTCTCTAGATTTTCCTGAAACTACCATTGTTCAAAATATATCAATTCCATTTCCTCTTCCTTTGTTTAATATTATTTTCCCACTGTTGTGTTTGTTTTCATATGAGATTACCCGGAGATGAAAAGTGGACAGAAGAATATGGACATACACATTTTCCTCACAGGACATGTGCACTGGGATATTTTAACTGGATTTTTACTGTGACACCTTTTTGCTGCATGACTTTTTAAAGTGTCTTTATTTTAAAATTTGCTTGTATCATATGTTTTTAGTTGGGAATACAGACCTAAATATTCTAAAGAGTTCCAAAGGGTTTCATTGCTGCAGGTTTTCATTCATACCCTGGGGACTGCACAGCACAGGAAATAAAAGCCTGGGTTTATTTATGTATATCACTTTTTCTAGAGCTTTCTCTTGGCTCTAGGTGCAGTCATTAAGGGATTCAGTGTCCCACAAACCTGTGCACTGCTGCATAAAGAGGGAAGCAAACCAGCCCTCCATCGCCTCACTATTGCATGTGGTAAATCCATCAGCATTCCCTTTAAAATCCCCAGCTGCAGCCTCCTTAGCATTGTCTGGGCTGCAGAACTGCACCTTAAAGTGTCTTACACCTGTAATATTTAGAATTTATGTGTTTTAAACTGGACAAGTATCTGATTCCAGGGAGAAAACATGAAGAACATTCCCCTCCTGAGTGCCTACTGTTTCACTGCAGCAGGGACCTGGCTAATAAAGTTTTTTTATATTAAGGGAGTTATAATTTGCTAGCAGGATCTCGACAGTTGTCTTTAGAATAAGACAATATGCCTTTCCCCTCCCTACCAGGCCTAATTCCCTGGTAACCTTATTGAAAATGTGCATGGGCTACAAAACTAAAGATTAACTGTCCAGGGACCTGCTTCCTGGAGCTTATTTGAAGATTAAATCAAATGGCAGGCAATATATATTTGGTAATTCAGCTTTGTTTCAGACTTTTCCAATCTAGTGGCAAGTATAATAGAAGAATCTGACACTCAACAGCACTAAATGGGTTTTTCTTTTTTTTTTTTTTTTTTTATTTGAAAGTGCCTGGTATTTCTATCCCTAGCAAAATTAGAATTAATGGTTTATTTCTCCATGTCTGAAGATTCTGCTCTTTTATTTTTGAACATGAAGCAAAGCAATTTTAATTACAGATTATGTGAATAATTTTTTCTCTTTCTGTGACACACTGCTCTTTCTTTTTATTCTGCGTAACAAATACCAGCAGAAGAGTTTTAAGAGAAGCAATAAAATATCTACTGTAGCATTGCAGCATTCATTTAAGCAGAAAAGGAAACACACATATTGTTTTTTAATTCAGTGTTTAGACTATGTATTAGTTAAACAAATTTCCATTCGGCAAATTGGATTGAGATGGATGGATATGTTATGCTGTTTTAAAAAACTGTATTTAGAAGGCACATTCAAAGACACTGAAGTGTGATTTGTCCTAGTAGCAGACATCTGAAGAACAAGTGACATTCTTACACAAAATCTATATTGGTGATGTATTTAATTACAGAGTTGATTGAAATTGACAGCTCCAGTGACCTATGAGTGCACTGTTACTGACTGATGGATGCTTCAAATCTGGTTACTTTTAAACCAATTCACATTCTGTTCAATAATATCCTGTCAAACTGCAAACTGCAGTTTTGCTTGTATATGGACTAGGCAGAGAACATTTTAATTAACAGAAGGTAGACATGAATGATGCTTAAAAGTTGATGTAATTTTTAAAAATATGATCATCATGATTTGAATAGGAGATAAAGAACTCTCAGTGTTATTCAGAGTGGCTGCATTCCCTAAGTAACATATATTTCACTTTCATACTCACTCCTATCAGCCCCAAAGCTCTCAGCACAGATGAGCTCTCCAGGCTTTCCTGCAGGCAGCTCTTCATCAGGAGATGGAGAGAGTCATTGAGAAAATGGTGCCTCACCTTTCTGCTGAGATCAGATCTGCTAAAGGAGACCCTGGAGTTTCTGTAATCATCTTCAATGCAGGGACCAAGTCCTGCAGCACCAAGAGGTGGCTCCAGCGGCCACTTGGCTCAGCCTTCCTCAGCAGCATCAGTCATAGGCTTCACCCCTCTGTCTCCTTTGCTTCCACTTCTCTGCAGTTCTGGGAGGGTGGGTCATGCTTTTCTCAAGCTGTTGAATAATGTCTTGAGTCTCAGCAGGCAGTCAGCTATTTCTTAGCAATTTGTAGAAGCAGAGCTTCTCTTCTGGAAGAGCAACCAAGATGTGAAGTTCTGGCTGAAGAGTTCATGTTCTGATCTGAAGAAAATGGCACAAAGGATGAGCAGGTACCTGAGATATTCAAAAATCAAGTAGCCTGCTAGCCCCATTTAGTTAATTTGTACGTATATCATAGAATCCTATCTTGGCAGTAATGGTAAAAAAAAAAAAAAAAAAGCTTTCCCTCTTCCAGGCTTTGTCAAAGTGATCAATGACTTCCTTAGTGCCAAATTATCCTGTGGCAGCTACGTACATGATTTAAAACAGAAGCAAAATAAGGGCTCCAGGATGTGATCTGGTTGCCATGGTGGTGTTGGGTCATAGGTTGGAGGCTCAGAGGTGATCCCAGAGGTCTTTTCCAGCCCCACTGATTCTGTGAGGAATATGTCAGCTCACATATCTGGTGGCACCACTTCTCCATGGAGGAAATCCAGAACTACCTGAAGAATCATATTTCTACTGATCATAAACGCATTTTCTGAAAAAGCAGCAAAGGTTAGAAAGCCCATGTGAAACAAATATGATCTGGGTGCAAAGTATCAGGCTGAGAAAATAATTTTCAGTGGAGATTAAGCTCCTTAAAAAATCTATAGCCTTTCTGCCTTTGAAGGTGCTTTCTTAGTGTAGCTAAAGTTATTAACTTTTTACATAAGTGATGAAGAAATCAGAATTCCCATAGCCAAAATCTACATTTAAAGGAAGAGTGAAATGCTTCCAATATTTAAAAAAAAAATCCAATTTACTAGAATTTTTGTAAAGCTTTTGCATGTAGTACTTTTTTAAAGTGTAGTAACCTCTGTGTACAAGAAGTTTAAAATATTCTTTTTTCACTTTTGCATCTGTTTCCAACACAGTTTTGCATTTTAATCGTATAAGCAGAAGTAATAGATTACACACTACACCCTGGAAAACATCTTACACTCCCTGAGATGGGGTAACAGAATATAGAAATATTAAAACTCTTGCAGTTATCCAGAATTTTACCAGTGCAAGCAAACTTACTTTGTCTTCAAAAAACATTGTGAAAATATCCTTTGAGTGGAAAAAAGAAAAGCAAATAAGAGTATTGAGCATTAGAATGAGTTCAGGAGGTGCCAATGCTGCAGCACTTTCCCATCTTGTATCAGTTATAGCTGATATGTAATTCATGATAGATTGGAGTTTGCTGTAGATTAACCAAAGGATTTATCCCATTTCTCTGTGGCCTGCACTGAGTCCAAAATTGTCCCTAGGGATAACTTAAATTAGAAGTTAATCTTTACATGCCTTGCTTCATGGTTCACGTGCACCTAAAAGCTGGAGGATAACTTGAATTTAAGCATGTTTTCTGTTTCTTCATTCTTCTTCTATGTTAAATGCTTGTACCCAAGACTAATTCTGGCTTGACCTCGTTGGTTCAGTTTTATGCAGCTGCCCTTGCAATGAAAGCTACAAAATGTTTATATTTTTGTCCATGCATGAGTGGCCTAAGTGGAACATCTTAGATGGAACATCAATGCCTGTAATTGCTTAACAATTGCTTTGTAATACAAGACACCTGTTCTGCTGTTTGCGACTTTTTAAGACTCCAGAAAGGTTTGGCTGAAATTTTCTGGGTCGAATATCTGCCTGAGGCTGAATGGGATAAAAGAGTTGAACTGTTTCTAAGAACAAGATTAAGAAAATAAGCCTTGTTTTCTCATGTTTAAAACCATTGTTTGAGCTGGTTTGAGATAAAGCCTTGCTAATGTCTGTGTTTTAATGACAGCAGGAGCTGGGCAGTGAGATCTCTGAGCTGACAAGTCAGAAATTCAAAGCACAGATATTGCTCTGTTCTCTCCATGCCTTGCTTCTTTCAGCCTGAATTCAGTCTGCCAAGCACTCAGACCTCCTGTCCTTTCTCAATGTTCCCACATTTAGGTATTTCAAACTGCTAGGAAAAGCTTTACCTGAGCTAATTTCTGCATTTATCTTTTCCCACCAATCTAGCAAAGATGAGTTAAGGCAATTCTAGCTGCAATAGTCAAATATGAAGCCAACGCTCCATTTTTTTCTCATCAGCTTGTTCACTTGGCTGTAAGTGCAGCATTAGAATAATCTCTCCACATCAGGAAAAGAAATATAATGACGTGAGTATTACACAAAATTTGAACTGAATTGCAGACTCAATGCAATTTTAGTAGTTTTTCTCTTCATTCTCAACTTTTCTATTTTTCTCTCCAGCATTTCTGGATAGACACTCTGAAACTATCAATATGAATAGGATGTAACAACAGCCATCTGCAGGTCAGATAAACCCATCCATCAGCACATCAGCAAGTGGACCTAAAATATTTATAGAATTTTTATTCATGAGAGAAAGAAAACGTTAATTGGTGATTAACATAAGAAGGTAATAATGAACTCAAATCTGTGTAGTGCAGTTTTGTTGTTACTCATTTTCTGCAGGCAAGATAAGAAAGCAAAATGAAGAAATTAGTTTTCATTTGCCAGAAAAGCTATTTTGTGTAGATTACTGATGAAATGTATTTTGAAATCTGATGCATCTGTACATATCAAGATTCATTTCTCTGATCTAGTGAAATATCACAGATACTTCCCAAAAAGGGAGCTTTATAACAAACAGTAAAATCTCTATCAATCACTGTGTATTCATAATAACTCATAGCCCTGATACTTAATTACAGCTAAATATAATTTCTGACTTGAAACATTTTCAGCATAGCACTCAGCATATTCCTAACATAAAATGAAGTTTTTTTGTATTAGAAGTTCAAATACTTTAATGGATTTGAGTCTGTCATGAAGTTGTCTATATAGTCAGCAATTACTGTATGTAAAAGTGTGAAAATAAGTTCAATTTCTACAAAACAAGCAACTCTCTTGGAAGAAAGGTAGTGTTCCTTTAAGTAGTCTTCTTTACAGAAAGAAAAGCTGAAGTGCCATAAAAAATTATATCCATTGCTTGTCCTCTCCTAGTTTAATTTCATTTTAACTTAAATAAACATTTCTTTACATTTAGTAACATTGGAAATAGCTGTTCTTACTCATTTTGGATGATTAAAACTACATTAGCAATATAGATGTATTAATTTACAGATACAGCTACTAATTGCTTAAATATTGAGTTCAAAACTAGACACTAGTACTGGGAAGGGATAATTGGTTCTTGCCGTGGAAAAAAAAACTATAATAAAGAACTTGAAAGTGCTGTCACATTTCACATAACAAGCAAAATCTCAGAATATTTGAAAAATATTCTGAAAGAAAATGTCTTGGGGCTTTCTTAATGAGAATGAATGTGGTTTGAAAAGATCAAATAATATTCACATATGTCAAATACAGGTTCTAATAACAGTTAGAGATAATGAATAAAATTAAAGTAGGCCATTTTTAGTCACTTAGGATCCAATAGGAGGCATACCTCTTCCTAACTGCTTGTTAAAATATAATTAGAAGCATTTGCTGTATTTACCAAAAAACTCTGCATCAAAGATTTAAAAAAACTAAAATTGGATATTTTACCATTCTTTAATTTTCTGTTTTTGTTTTATTAGCATTTAAGTAGCAAATGGCATATAAATATGTTAATATTGTAATAACTGGTATAATGCAGTTATAACCATAACTAATATGGCAGCTATAAATATTCTGATAGGAGAGATGGGGTTTTTCCTCTCATCCTGAATATGATGGCTGTAGCAACCTGCAATTATCTGCAAATATATGGAGCTGAATGTACAGAATTGTGGAAAGAAAGGTCCAAATTGCAGCATTGTTTGGACACCAAGTATTGAATTTTGTATTGAAAACATATGGAAACTCTGAAGAGGAAAAAAGATATCGGGGTGAGGACTGTGATGTTGTTGCCTTTGAGTCTCAGTTGTCTCAGCTCAGGTGAACTCAACACAAGGTCAGCACTGATCATTTGTCCATAGTAGTCATAGGGGGAACACAAAGGCTTTTCAGAGTGCTTGTTTTAGATGTTAGACTGGATCCAAAGTGGATCTAGCCAGTTCAAACTAGATCAAACCAGACCAAACTTGATGCTCTGTGATCAAAGATGTCCCAGCTCTTCCAAATATAAGCCTTCTCTGCAGGTTAGGCTTCTACTGAGGCAGTTATGCACAAAATGGACACTAGGTTAATAATATTTTTCCATCTTATTATCTATGGTCAAACTGATGAGGAGATATTTTTACCAACACACAAATCCTTGCATTTTGTACTAACCACCTCTGGTCTGTATAGCAGAACACTCATTTTAAAATCAGCACTTTTATTTATTTACTCTTTCAGAGGCAGCATAAGCTGCACTTAAAGTCAAGCCCTCTTGATGACACAGAACCTTTTACACCCTTCTTTTGCTAATGTATTCTTCAAGGGAAGACTTGCATGTTTGAAGATTACTCTCAGACATAATGAAGAAACGTCAGAAAGCCTGTTGGCCTAGAAAAGAGCCATTCACATCCACTCATTTATGCATATCCCACTCACATGCTGGTAGTGTTTTGTGACATATATTTCTATCCCCTTATCCCTCAAGTTATCAGGCACCATGTGTAAGGCAGGCATTAAAGCAGGAACATCACCCGTGACACCTAGTTAGTTGGGGAGAGACAAAGTCATTTCTTCTTATCTCAGCAGGAAGCCACACTACTTTGAGCCCAAAGCTTCTTGGTTCAATTTCTTGCTGGAATTGATTCCTTATAAATATGAATTACTCTTCATTTGATCTTTTCTCATTTGTGGGCAGGGCAGCAGTGCCCCACAGATCTCTGTGTGGAGGGTCCACACACAGATTTTAGGTTTTCAGTGTTTTCTCTGTGGAAAGCAAGAAATAGAAATTGGGTGCTTCTCTACATGAGACTTTGGAGGGTGCACTTTGTTTGGCATCACCTTATTGGAATGGGAGCTTAAAAGCTTGGGGCAGCAAAGGGAGGAGTATGTCAGATATGCATTCTCACCTTCTAGAAATTCATCACAGACACCAGGGAAAATCTTTAAAGGTAGATCTCTGATTTGAAGTGGGTCCTCTTCTGTGAATCATCACTACACTGTCATTCCCCAGGTGTGCAGGGTGAGGCAGGAGGTAAACAGAGCTGTAAAACTGATGAAATTTGTGACATTGTAATGTTGATCCTACATTTTCAGGAAGAAAGGAAACAATTATCTGCTTATGACTGAGAGAGAAACCAAGATAGTACCTTAGTCACCTTCCATGAGTTAAAGAGTACCAGACCAACCTAGCCCTTAGCCACTATTTTGTGCTGGATGAAGTTAGTGTTTATCTTTGGGTTTTATTTTTATTCTGGACATAATGTATGTGTGGACATCCCTGTTATGCACAGTCAGCTGGAGTAGATTGCCCTGGACTGTGTTCAGTTGAGTTTTGAACACCTCCAGAGATGATGAATCTCCAGCCTCTCTTGACAACATCCTCCCAATCACTCCCACTTTTTTTTCTGATCTTTAAGAAGAATTTACTGTAGTTTAGCTTGTGCCCATTGACTCCTAGCCAGTCACTAGGTACTACAAAAAGGGTTATGTCTCCATCCAGTATTTATCTGCCTGTTTTCCTGTGTGCTAGGTTGCACTGGTCCTGAACTTGCAGTAGCTGATCCTACGTAATTAAACAGTTCTCCTGGAATTCTGATGCTCTATGACCCTATCATGAGGGATTCTTCCAGTCTTTATTCTTCCTGAATAAAGCAATTTGCCCTCCTGAACTGCAGGGTTATGTTCCTGTTTGGCTTTGTCTCTCTTCTCTCAAGAGCCTGAACTCCACCATCTCATAGCCCCAAATGGCTCATGATCCCAGACATTTCTGTGCTCCCAATGGGATCATGGCTCTGCCTGTGCATGCAGATCCCTAATTCCTGCTGTGTGCATCCTGTGACTCACATGTTATTTACAGTTACTTTGGAGAGGCTGCCAGCCCTGCTGGCTTCACAGAAAAGTGAATTTTCTGAAAAGGGAACTTTTCAGAAAAGTTCCCATAATGCTGCCCTACCAGCCCTGCTTTGTGCACCTCTTCCAGCACTGCTTAAAAGGTTTCCAGTGGTGCAGTTGCATTTTATATGAAGTTTGAAAAACAATTGCCTTGTCTGATTAGTTGTGATCATGCAAACAGATTTCTCAGATATGTAACTTGTTTGAAAAAGAATGGTACATGACATTAAACAGCACAGGATGTCTCCATTACAGAAGCAGTTAGATCACTTTGAGCAATTAAATGATGCTGTATGTTGCCCTCCTTTGGGTAAGAGGTATCTTTTTCACTCCTTTTTGGTTCTGTTTTTTTTTTTAGGTTGTGCCCCATATTTTGGCCAACATTTCTACCACTTCTCAGGGATGTGATATCTCGACTGTGCATGATCTATTGCTGAGGATGTAATGAGAGTCAAGTTTGCCAACACAGTCATTCCATTATCTAAGTCATTGCTCCATAAACTGCTTTGAGGTACCTTGAATATGAAAGGCCATATATCTCCATAAATTCTATTTTATTCTGTAGGGTGCCCAAGCTGTGCCAATGCATATTCAGTGTTCTGGGCAATGGGAAGAAAATGGGAGGGGGAAGAGGAAAAAGACCATTCTTAACTGTGCTTCACTGGCCTTTCCTTCTTCACTACAAAACTATTTTTGGATGTTTGACACTCACTCTTGAAATTGTTTCAGTAGAGTTATAAGTGTGTAATGAAACATGGCAAAGAACTCCTTGTGAGTAACAAGTCTTAAAGGACTGCCATCAAAACAGCAGTTTCTTGCTTCTAGAGCTAAAGCTACAAGCCATATTTTAAACTTTGGTTTTGGGCATGTCATATTTACTGCACGACCAGAACTTTTCAAAGGTGATGCTGAGCATCTCCTTTTACTCTTCCTGAGCACTGCTAAGGTCTGGAAGCAGTCACACTATTCTCTCAGTACTCTTGATTTCTCCAATCACCTTTTTGGGGCATATTAAGCTGTGATTATGTTCATTTCCTATGAGTCATAAGTGTGCTACAGGCTCTTTAAAGGTGTTTTTTGTGGGTGTTGGATTGTAGAAATGGGACAGATGTTCTACAAGCTTTTCTGATTAACAGCCCTCTGTTGCATACAAGACCAGAAGAACAAGAGATGTCTCATACTCCATAAAAGAATATATGACCATAAAGGAGATAAAATTTTTGCATGTAATTTGATTTCTGAGCAGTTTTTTATATACTTTGATAAAATGAAATTAAGAGGGACTAATGTCAACTATAGGGCTGCTCCAGCATTTCAAAATATGGATAATTAAGTGAACCTCAGTAAATAACATAATCATCCTGAGGATGCAGCTTGGCTGGAAAACGCTCAAGATCTGGCATAATATTTTGGCAAGTGTGTTTCTGGCAAGGGGAGAATCAGAATGTGTAAAATGCAGGAAAAGTTTTTTAAAAATGGAAGAAAAGTAACTTTTTCAAGTAAGGTAATTTGTGTGGAGTTGATTACAGGGAACATTAAGTTGGAAAGTCAGGAGATTATCTGGTTCCAGTCACTTCAGTATCTGAATCACAAGTTTATGTTACTTCATTGTAGGGAGAAGAGCCGTGCATCTGATTTTGGACTTTGTGTTATGTGCGGTGACTGTATAGAGAGTTGCACTATAATGTTGCTCCACATTCGGCTTTGTATAAAAATATTCAATGTATTTCTCATTTTTCTCTGTCTAGTTCTTCCATCCCTGGTCTCTATTATTTGTGGCCTAAGACTCTTACAAGCCTTGTGCTCTTCTTGTGGATTATCTGATGGATTTAGCATTAGAGAAAAGCAGACATCTATCTTGAGGTGCATTAATTGTAAGTTGAATGGATGGCTGCACACCCTCAGTATTCTGTTTTTAATGTTGTCATGGGTGTCATCTCTGTTTCCAGCTTTTTGGGTTTATTGCACTTCTATTTTCTGTAATTTTCTTGAAAGGCAGAAGGTAGAGTTATGCTGTGATGAATGAGTTGGGGAGCCTATAGCTCAGGCAGTAGTTTGTTCAAAGATTGACCATTGAATGTAAAGTATGCAAGGCTAAGAACAGGTTTGATATGATCCATTGTGGAAGGTGCAGTGATTCATTTTCCTTTTCCAAATATGCTATCTTGGCTGTAGTTCTGCCATTTGTCACATTTTTCTATTAATAAGTACCCAGAAGGACAAAAGCATGAGCAGGCTTTCCAAAGTTCAGGATAAAATAAATTAGTATGTAAGAAATATCTTCTTGACATAACAGAACACACACCTGACAGCATACCACGTAAATTAGCAGCTTCTGGGATGGTAGCTGCAAAATGATAGCACATGGAAAGCTTTTCCAAGAGGTGATATTGAGAGCTGAATGGGAATTTCAAGAGCATTTGGGAATGTTTGGCTCTCATTTCAGGTTATTTTATTCATAGCTCTGTCTGTGATGAGGCATGTGCCTATATTTATAGGGACATCATATTTAAACCCGAACAGGAACTGTTGCTAGTCTCAGGTGAAAAAAAAGTAGGTAAACATTTACTTTATATTGCCTCTCTTCAGCAAAGTTATAAACATATGATAAAAGTTAATCACATGTGTATATTCTTTCTTTATATTCTTTACTGGATGGTAATCTGGGCTCTCAAGCAGATGTACGGTTGCACTGTTATATGGCCGTGGGCTGTGAGGTTCATGGCCAAGTTGCTCAAGGAATTCATGATCTTGAAATACTGCAACACACTGGAATCTGCAGGATTTAAAATAAATTAAAGGAAAGGAAGAATTTGTGTGTTTTATCCTAGCAGAGCAAAGCCTCCTTACTGCTGATTCTACTGTGAAGATCGGGAGGGTGTTGGTTGCTCAGGCAGTGACAGCGCTGGATTAAAAACAAGCCAGGTTGGTACAGATCCAGGGTAAAGAGTGCTAGCTGAGAAAAAATGAAAAGGTAAGCACATATGGCTGAACAGCTGCTTTCAAATTTATAAAATATCTTCTTTAATCCCCACAGCTTTCTTGGCTTTTTCCTCCTAATGCTGTTCCTTTATAGCAAACACTGTGAAAATCATTCTGGTTTTTTTATTGTAATTTTTTCCCTAATATTAAATCACTTCCATTTCAAGTTTATAGTTTTGGTTTTCACCCAGAATACACCGAATGCAGAAGTAAATAATTCTAGAGGAGCCAAGCAGAGTTTCAAGTCATAAAATGGAGAGACAGTGAAGGAGAAGAAAAATTGTTCTATAGTAAGTCAAATTATTTATTCTTGTATTTGTGGCATGATTTTTTTTTTCCTTACTGCTTTTGCTGCAGCAAACTTCAAATATATGCATGATTTTATACTTAGTCCAAATAAGGGAATTTTTCTTGCCTCAGTCTTAGGATAATAGTTTTTAACAACACTTTCTCTACTTTGCCTTGGAATTCTCAAAGCACATTTAAGATATTAACTTATTAAATTTAACAGTATACCTAAAGGGAGGGAAAATATTCCAATTTTCAGCCATGAAATACAGTGATTGTTACAGTGCTCATACAATAAAATAAAGGGAGTGTAGGACAGAATAGGGGAGTGCGTCCTGTCTATGATAATCTTAATCCATTAAAACTTTAATATAGTTCAATTTTTATAGGAAATATTTATAACTAAATTGTCTATCTCTACAAGAGAGCCTTATTTTTCTTCTAATATACTCACTTTTATTTTGATTTTTATTAGTTTTCGGAAGTGTAAGTCAAACAAAAATTCTAATATTTTTTCTGAGAAAAAGGTCATGTTTCAGAAATAGATTTTCTTTTCAGGTTTTCAATAAATTAATTTATTTCAGATGACATTTCAAAGAACAATAAGTTTTTCAGGATTTTTCTCTACAATTGGGTGGTTTTGGGTCCTTCAACCAAATTGATGAGAGAAATACCAAACTTCAGCTTGTATTTTCAAATTTAGATGGGGATGTTCTTGACTGGGCAGGCTTTTAATATTATTTCTGTTTTACTGCCTTCTGAAAAGAAGCAAAACTAAAAATGTTGCCCCAAACTCAACTTTCTTGTGCTAGAATTGCTCTGGAGTCCAGACCCAGATGCTAATTTGGATACGGGAATCAGTACATTTGCATCATGATAACATTTCTTTTGGCCTTCTGCTGCTTTTTTATGGAGTCATTGATTTGAGCTCGCCACAAGGGCTTTGTCCAGCACTTAGACATGGATATAAACTCCTGGGTCCCAGGATCCCATTTTTTTTGAAGTTGTTTGAATGTTTGTGGCCAGACTTTTTTCCGTTTTCCCAAAAATACCTGGTAAAACAGACAGGAAGCCACCAAGACTCCAATTGACTTCATGTGTGTTTAAATAAATCTGTTATGGATTGTAACAGATGTCAAAGAGAAAAAGCTCCAGTTAAGTGGCTTTTTTGCCCCTAAATACCTTTAATACCTCCACTTTTGAATTTAGAACTCCTAAAGGACTTCAGGAGGGGAAGTCCTTTCACTGTTTAATGCATCTCAGTGTTTAAGAGGCGTTTGGACAATGCCTTCATTAGCATGCCTTAGCTTTTGGTCTGCCCTAAAGTGATCAGGCAGTTGGGCCAGATGATCATTGCAGGTCCCTGTGAACAGAATTAAATTATTTTATTATTGTTATTCTTACTATACTGTAAAATCATATTAATGTGCTATCAGAAGTGATAGTAAAGGTCATTCTTTTATAAACAGAGAATTGCAAATTACTTCAAGCTTTGTTTCCCTTTATGTAGTAGTCTTTTATGTGTGTTTTTCTATAGCTGGACTGAATAATCTTAGTTTGACAGAACAAGTATATTTTGCAGAGGGGAAAAAATCTCCAGAGTTATGACCACGTCAGCACTTGGCAGCTCAATAGATCTGTATTTTCCTATTCTCTTTCAGCACACACGGGTTTAATAGCTTACCTGTAGAACAGGAAGTTTAAACCTGGTCTTTAAAGACCTGTGTCTTATTCCAGAGGAGACCTCTATCATTATTCCAGCTAGGCTGACAACACAGAACACACTGTCAAAGTCCTGGAGGTAATACCCTTATTACATGTGTCATTAGAGGATGTTTGCCATATCTGCTTTAACACCGCAGACATTTTAAGTAGGTTATTCCATCACTTTGCCATTTTGATTATGACAACAAAATGACACCATATTGAAATGGATTTTGGAAAGAAAGGCTAACTGTCCAAAGAGGTCCATGCTCGCTCTAATTAAAATTGGCTTAGGTGGCACAACCTTCATAATTCAGACTATGGCTATGAAGGATATGCATGTTGAAAGCGCTCTTTGCTCATTAGTGCTATTTCTGTCAGACACTGCTACCTGCTCTTTTCTTAATGAATGCTAAGCCATCTCTTTAGAAGATTGTGCTGCTTCCCTGGACTGAGGGAACTGTCTTATTTCCTCCCAAGTTCGTTGAGAGTAAAATCGGGGAGTCACCTCTTTGACATTTCCCAACCTCTGTACTTATTTATCTCTTTGAGACCCTGCGCTCCAGAGATATCACTGTCTTAATTAAGAAGAAGGATGTGACCATGGTAAATTGACTGATTCCATTGATTAAGGACTAGCTGTACAAGTAACATTGATTTTAACAGTGGGTCTACATAAATGTAATTGTTCGAACATGGGGCTGCATAATTATGGTGATGTACGAGAATAGTTGGTTTGTCCTTTTCAACCTTCACTAACATTCTTTTGCATGGTAATGTTCCTCGTTCAATTAGCAGAAATCTTAAATGTTACAAAATGTCTTTTGTGAAGGCACACAGTAATCATTATAGTCTAATTTAATCTAACAGCATCAGACAGATACATCTCTTTCTTTTCCTTTCTTTGTTTCTAGATTTTTCTCCTCTACCCTTTTTTTTTTTTCTTAGCTCTTAGGAGCACTCATACCCCCATAAATATAAATAATAAAAAAAAAGTAAGAAAGAGTCTTCCTTGCTCTGCTGAATTTGTAAAATGTATGATTTTGAGCAAGAACCCACAGAGTTAATTTATGATTAGAGACAATTTGTTTTCTTCTTTCCCCAGTTCAATTTCCTATGGGCCATGCTGAACATGTTCTTAATCTACCCAGCAACTTCACTAGCCCTACCTCTGGTGGAAAAATTGCATTTTCCCCAAATGTGGACAAATATCATGCCTTTTTTTTTAATTTACCATCCACCTGTCCATCTTTCATCTCCATGCTCCCCTAAAACCCATGCATGCTTGATTGCACATCTCTGATATTTCTTTTTGTGAAGAATTCATAAGGGTTTAGTGCATGCCTTACTTTTAATGCAAGTCAGCAAGCAGAATCTGGAGAGCCAGAAATTTAAGGAAGGAAATGGAAGAAAGCAGCACAAAAGCTGAAGTTTTAATTGCTGCAATAAATATGTGGACCACTTTCAGAGTACAGAACTTGTGCTACCAGTTCATAATTATTTTTTATGGTGTATTCTCCAGACAGAGCAGAACTCCATGGGGCATTAGGTTATTAAGTCTTTTGGGCAAAAACTGTCTCTTGGCAAAGCGTTTATATGACTGGTGAGTAATTCTTGGTAAGAAGTAATAACTTAGTTTTGTAGGGTTGTTTATTAGCTCAAAAAACTCTGATTTTGTAGCACCATAACTTACTTGGAAGTCTGAGTCAAAGAGCTCAACCACTGGTTTCCCTTCTCCCTCAGTGTTTTCCATGTCTATTTTCAGTAAGCAAAAAAATGGGAATTTTGACATTCCCAAACTGCTTTGAGTTTACCTTTTTAATGCTACTTATAACTGCAGATACAGATACCCTTGAAGCTTCAGTTCAATGAATAATTAGCTTGATAGAGGAGATCCATGTGGCTTGAGGGACTCACTGGATCCATGCGGATTGAGGGCCAGTTTTGGATAAAGGTCTTGGTCATTGATAGCCCAGCCCTTGGATGCGTGCTTAGGTAGAAAGTTCCACCAGGAATTTTGATATCCCAGCCCTTGGATGAGACCTTAGGCAGGAAATTCCACCAGGTAGGCTCAACAAAGAATGGTTCAATGGAGGGTTAGGGCTGCCAGACCCAATATTTCAGCTTACTTGCAGAAGCTTTCTCCTCTTCACCAGCCCAGAGCCGAACAAGTCAAGCAGCACTCCAAAGGATGGATATAAAAGACAGTTAAAGATGTGTCCTGCTTGTCCTGAAAATGTTCTTTGTTGAGATGTGCTTTCCAGTTGATCACTGCCTAAGTTGTCCCATGTTCCTAGACCAAAACTTGCTGTCAGGCTGGACACTCCAGATAATGCTGTGGTCATCATATGGCAGGTGTCCTTGAAAAGTTTAGTTTAACTTTTTTTTTTTTTTCCCCTGCCACAAAATGCATCAATATTTATTTCCCATATCTGCAGCAGGAAACACTTTGGATAATCAGTCTCTTCCATGCTATCAAAAACAGGCAAAAACTGTCCTTGCAGTACGTGTGCATGAGTACATGATATATCTAAATGAGAATGAAAGCCCTCCAGCAATCAAGTATGCACACAAGTTAAGAGAAGTGACACCAATACACACACTTCAGCACATATACATGCATACTCACAAAAAAATCATATCCTGGATTTAAAAGGCTTCAAGATTAAAGGCCCAAGGGGCTTAAAACTTAAAGAAATATTTCTTCCACCTCATTGCATATTCATGAGTGAGTATTTTGGCAAGCAGACTGAGCAAAATAGCTTACAGAATTATGGAAGGAAGATTATTGTTGATTCCTGTGTGCCACAACAGAGCTTTCACAGAGAGAAAGGAAAATGTAAATAATCATCCAAATGACTGCATTGACACAGGTGAGTCTGAGGGCCCTATCCAACTTGGGTTGTTACAAGTTTTTGACCCATGTAAGCTGCAAAACTTGGAAAAAGGGTACCCCAGGGACCAGCCCTTTCTGGGGACAGGTTAAAAGGTAGGAGGGGAACCTGCCCTGCACAGCACGAGGTTGCAGAGGCAGCATTCACAGCTTTCTCTCTCTGCTGCTCTTGGTTTGGCCCAAACCTAAAGCTCCCAGCAGACACCAGGGGTTTGTGTCAGGTTCTCGTGTATTCCACCACGTTTGCTCTCAATTTCTGTGCAAGATGAAGACTTGGCAGAGGTTAGTTTTAATCTCCAGGATTTTTGTTTTTTATGACCAACCACCTCTGCTGTGCTGGTAACTCACCTGGATTTTTCTGTCGTTCAGTGTTTTTTTTTGTTGTTTTCTTTTTTTTTTTTTTTTTTGCCAAGACTCTATGATGTCTGAAAATCTTTTGGGGCAAAAAAATATTTTTCTCTGTATCACTTTGGCAGATACCATGAATACACATACTAGGGCTTTATATACCTGATTAACAAGCAAGAAATTTCAGTGATAAAACTGAGCAATATTAATGAGACAAAAGTAGATTCTAAGAACAATAGGTAAATAATATGATTAAGATAGCAAGAAAGAAACTCAGTGAAGAAATAACAATACAAAAAGCAGTTTGCCACTTGTTTACCTTTACTCAAAGTGACTTAGTTTACATAAAAGCAGAGTGAACAAAGGATGGCTTGTTCAAAAGAGTACAGTTTCCCTGTATCCTCTGGTAGCAAGCAGACAACATTGAAGACAAAATTACTGCTACCTTTGAAAGCAGAAATTGTGCTTGGAAACGTGAAGAAGGTAAAAATACAAAGAACAAATGCATGGCTACATCCAGCACATGAGACATACCAGGACTCAATATCTCACTCTAACCCTGATTTCTGACATGAGAAATCTTTGCACATGTTGCAGTAAAAAAATATGAAACTTTTTTTTTTTTATAAGCAAAGGAGTAGCTCTCATGGAAGTATGGAAGTGGAATTTCAGTGTTGCAGAGATATATAGAAACTTGCAGACAGGAGAAAGGTCAGAAAGCCTATTTTTGGATTAAAATAACAGATTTCACCAAAAAATTTCCTTCAATTTAGCGTTTATCTTCACCGTGAGACTTAAAAATATTTATATTCTACAGAAATAGTTCCAGTTTGTGCACAGCCAGAGTTCCTTAACCCAGCCTAGTTTTAGAGTGTCATGCTTCTCTTTCTCTTTTTCTTTGTATTTTTTCTACCTCCCTAGTCTGGCATCTTTGTAGGCTGTATCCCTTTCCCTTGGGAAAGGAAGGCTTGACGCCATCTCTCTCTGGGTCAGTTAAGCTTGACCTAATTCTTGTCTGGGGAGACAAGGTGAGCTGGTGGGTCCTTTTTCAGGAACACCAAACCCATGGTTCTTGTCTGTCTTTTAAGGCACAAATTCAGCTGCTGCCTGATCTTCGCAGGGACTTGGGACCCTGAGGCATGACAGGGTAACAGGGCACTGCTGTGAACAGGGACATGGGGACAGGCTCATCTTTGACAAGGTGGAAGTGTAAGTTATGATGTCATTTTTAATATTCTCAGTAGTCCTGAGTCCCACCTTCCTGCCCTCTGGCATTATCATTGGAGACAGAAGTGCCTTAGGAAACCTGAGGAGAGGGGGAGAAGACACATAGCCAGAGCACAGCCTTGATCTAAAATGGTGCCTGGCCTGAGCAACTTTTAATTGTGAAATAATTCAGAGGTTCTCTCCACCTCCCTCCCATTATACAGCTGGTTAAAATCACCAGCGCAATGCATTTCCCTGTGTTCCCTCTGTGCTTGAAGCAACAGCACCAACTGAATTTCTACTGACAACCTGCAATTACTTCAGCAGAGAGCAAAGCACAGCCCAAAACATCAGGGAGGTATTTGTATCTCAGACAAGGCCATTTCCCACAGGCCACAGGATTAGTGTGTGAATGAGTGGAAATATGGCTGTGGGCTATATGTGATGACAATTCATAGCACATCCATCCCAGAGGAGATTTATGGATCTGCAGTGTACAATACACTACCTTCAAATTTATTTTGCTGACCCCACTTTGAAATAAAGTAGTATTGTGAATATAACACTCATGCTATTCAAAATATCCCTAATATTATGGGTCTAAAACCATATTTTTTATTTTAATGGGTTTTTTTGGTGCTATTATCCCACTGTCTTGAGCTTTTACAAGAATAACTACAGTATGCATCAGAAATGTCTCTGGTCTGTGTCTCACTGACACTGAACAAGGACTGGGATGGTTCTGTGTGGAACTGTAATGCTGAGCCCACAATTAACATTTCTTACAGTTACAATTAGATGCTACAACTTGACCCTTCTGCCACTGATTTTATTACCAATCTTCTCTTTTGCCTTTCTGAAAACATTCCTGCTCGTTCTTAAATAAGAGCATTGTGAGGACAGCCCATTTGTACCCCTGTTTGAAGCACTGGGATCTCAAAAAACTGTTCCTATTTCCTGATGGGCTTCCATTTTCTCTTGTAAAAGCTTCAAATCAGACTCAACTTTTCCAAAAGAAATACTTCTAGGTTAGTTGTAAATCTTTGAATGTGTTAGATATGAACTCGGTTTTTAGGAGGTAATTGTAGGTCTGCGAACATTAAAAAGTTTAGGAGGTAGCTAGTAGAATTCACTACTAACAGAAAAATGTACAGTTTTCAGAAAGTGGAATGAGATGGTGAATTCTTCCTAAACTACATTTTTAAAAATTATATCTAGCTGGTTGATGTAATATCTTATCATTCTCAAGTATTTAATATGCATCCTGACAAAGTTTCATGTTAGTTGATCAACTGTTTTGAATAAGGCGAAAAAAGTTTTCATTCTTTGGAAATGTTTTAAATACTGCTCTGGTTGCACAGCTCTAGCATTTTGAGAATTCCTTCCACAAAATGCCTTTGTTAGAACTCTGCTTTTTGTATATTGGTGGTTTTTTTTTTTTTTTTTTTTTTAATTCAAAGTCTCTAGGCTAGTATTTCCAAAGGCATGTAGACCAAATCTCTCCCAGTGCACCTCAGAAATGTCAGATCTGCAGAAGAGCTGACATATAAAAAAGAGAGTTCAAGGGAAATTTTTTGCTCTTCAGTCTAACTGATGAAACAGTAAATTCAGGGATGAGTATCCAGAAAGCATCTTATTTCCTGGGTCTTTTCCTAGTTCAGTTTGCCTTTCACCAAGCTCAAATGTGCATGAATAAATGATGAGGACAAATTTCTAATAACCAAACTGGCAATTGTGCTTCTAACCCATTTCAGATTTTTTTTTCTCAAATGCCATAAACTTTTTGAAGATGCTGAATTTGTCAATGCAAATAACCTTAGATCCAAAAGAAATTCCATGGTTTTTTTTATTTTGGCTGGTTTTGTAAAATGTCCAGTTTGAGGAAATTAGCTAAGCCAAACTTGTCTTCACACAAAAGTCACACCAAAGTAATTTGAATCGCTTTATAAATCGATTTTGTTAAACCGATGTGAACACTTGTTTGGACACTCCTAAATTGATTTTGTCCTGGCTTATATTGATTTAGCTAAGTCAGGGAGGAATTCACTTAAGATAAATTAATGCAAGTCTGAAATAAAAAGTGCCCACATAGGGTTTGCATGGGCTTGTTAAATTGATTTAAAAATGCACTTTTAATTAAAGTGATGTAACTTTGTGTAGGGTAGGCCTAACACCACAGAGAGAAATCATTGGCTTGCAGAAATGATGAGCTCTGTCATGTTCTGAAAGGGCTTTAGGTCTAGTTCAAGGTATTGCAAGGTTTCTACATTGATATTTGAAATAGTCTACAGCAATTTTGCAAATTTGTAAATCTCCCCACTCAGAGAAAATACCTCTCTCCTCACTCTGACAATTTGCTAATTTTTCCAATCATCAGTATTGTTTCCATTAAGACGAAAGATTAGTGTGAAACAAAAATCTGATTTCTGAATTTACAAAATCTGCACACATATTTTAACTTTTCAGCTCTCTGCTTCCTTTAAGCAAAGCCATCTCCAAGACAACTTCCTTCATGTCATAAAGACATTGATTTTGAAATAGGCAAGCACCTCTTGCATATTGGGGGCTAATTTCATGTTGAGGCACAATAGGACGTTTTCTGGCTTCATAACTAGCACTGTCTTGCTAATGTAAAGCAATCAGTTTTCATTGTACTGCTAATTGTTGAATTTCCATGTGCACTTCAATACACAATTACCAATTTTTCCTCAAATCTATTTGTCCAGCAAAGAGGGTCTAGACACCAGTGGCCTTGCAAAGTAACCCTGAATAATGATTAGGAAAAAAAAGGCTGTAGCCTTCACGATGCTGCCTAGAATTGGCAATCAAAATCTGAGATTATGCAGAAACCTCTATCTCAGAATGTGCCTTGTTTGCTGAACTCTTGCTTGATGCAAAGCAGAGTTTGAGGGGATTTGCATTACACATTGGCATGTAGAAATCAAACCCATATTCAAATCCTTGATCTCCCAGAAAGAGAAAATAGCAAAAATTACATGTTTTCAGAGACAAAGCTATTCATGGGACAGTAATCATAGCTGGTGTTGGATGGGACACCGCTGCTGGAGGGCTGCTCTCCTTCCCATTCAGAGATCACCCTCTGCAATTGCTTTGTTCCTGTGGTATTCCCACTTCTTCCCTTTGATTGCCCTGCAGGGAATGTGATGCCTTGGATTCCTGAAGTCCAGTTCACTCATAAACCAGGAGCCCTTTGCTAACTGTAGACCTGGCAAAGTGGCTTTGGCATTGCTGAACCAACCAGCTGTATTTTCCATGGAAGAGTTGTCATCTCTCTGCTCTCATCTAAATAAGTAGCTGAGCTTGGCCAATACCCATTTCTTTCTGTTTCTCCCATAAATAGGGAAAATAAGCTTCATCTGCATAGTCCCTGTAATATCCTATCTTAACTTTTGCTTTTCTTCACACACACACACAAAAGTAGTTTCTTAAACCTTTGCACTATTTGTTATTTGTATTATTCCACTTGGCACTCTAACTAACTTACATCTTTGCTAAAGTCTAGAAGGCAGCTGGCAACAGTACTTTGGAAAGAGTGGGATTCCTGTCCTTTAGGTAAAGCATTCCTGCTGACACCTTTCAAAATGAGATTTACCCTTCTGTCGCTGCCAGGAGTTGACAGGTTCCATTTGTAATGCATTTCTGTATCAGTGCTTTAGGAGCTGTCCCTCGTTCTGTAGCTGTGTATTTGCTTTCTCTTTCCCAAGAGCTCAAGTTTGTGCCTCTCTATATTTAATTTCATCTTGGTCCTGTGAATGTTAGAGAGCTCCATAGAAAGGTCAAGTGGGACGGGTCACTGAGGCTAAACTGCTTCATTGCCAAATTTAGTTTCAGGCACATTTGTGCAATGGACTAGAATATTTGCAAAATATTTATTCCTGTCACACCCGTGTTTTTTCAAGCATTGCATTTCTAACATTGGACTGTATTTTACCAGTGGAAAAAAAAAACTGTGCTGAAGTCTTAAGCTTACTGAAGTGTAAGAAAATGACTTAAGAAAGAAAGGTACACTTACTGGAGGAGTCACTGGCTCAGTTTCCACTGCCTGAAGAGTGCCTACATGGCTTCAGTGCCCTCTTGAGCTTCATTAGTTAACTGGACTGTCTTGTTCACACTTTTGTTTATTTTTTGCTGTTGTCTACAGGCATTTATGTCTTCTGGGGTTGCTCTATTGCATCTAAGCAAGTCTCATGGTAAGTCTGAGGATTTTAATTTCTTATTATTGACTTCAGGGTCTTTTGGAACAGGTTCATCTATTTTTAAAAGGCATTCTTCCAAAGTTTATTTTCACCTTGAATGTTGGGATTCTTCCCTAACCATGTCACACCTTTTTTACAGACACCCATAGATTCCACAGTTAGGCTTTTCTTTGTTATGATTCCTAATAGCTCTGTAATTTTGAACAGCAGTAGCTACCAAAGGCATCACTTTTGAGAGTGGTGGTTAGCTGTGCACATTGAAGATGTACAAATTCAGCTACCATCAAAAAAGAAGTAAAAAAATAAAACTATGAGTTGCTGCAATCAGCAACAAATAAAAAAATACATAATAAAAAAAAAAAGGAAAGAAATCATAGATGGGCCCCTAGAGTACAGAGTTTGTTCAGAGAACATGTCCTGTACACAGAGGCATGAAAGGCAGTACAGAAATGAGTTTCAGCAGTTAAATGGAATCTTAGAGAATGAGATGTCATGGAAATGAGTGACATCAGGAGTTAATCAAAGTGCACAGGTAAGAAGGGAAGGGAAGAATTTCAGAGAGGTGGCTGCACATGCAGTGTGTGGCAAGGGACTGTCTCCCCATCCAGCTCTGTCACTGCAGGAAATAAAACACAATGTGGAGCAGGAGGAGAGGGATGAAAAATAGGACATTATCAGTGTAAAGCTAAGGATAATGATGGAAACATAAATATAGAACATGAAAATATTCCTAAGAACACACAAACACACCTGCTACTTGCTTGTGGAACTCATCTTTCCTTGAATATTGTGGCAAACTCTCTTGCAAGGAAACATTTGGTCTATTTTTTAAGTCTTCATATAAGACTTTGAAGTTCAAGACCATGCACCAGATTTTTATTCTATTCCAACTACCCTGAATTTGGAGAAATTGAGGTCAAATGCTACCTGAAAGCAGAGGAAGGAATGACTAACTTGTGGTTTATATTATAAACCTTCAGAGTCTATAAATGTTAAACTTGATCTGATCCATTATCACTTATTCTTTTCTTAGAGGTCTCTCTGGTCACCACTTGCTCAGTGTGAGAAAGGCTAGCAAAAAAGTTGAGAATCAAGGTAAAATGTGTTATTATTTAAGGTTTTCTTAATTGTGGTGTTAAAAAATAATTCTATGCAGAACAAGCTTAAGAGCAGCAGATACCTAAGAAACTGTCAAATAGCACTGTTAACTATAATAATTTATCCTATAATTTAATGTAGCCCTGACCCCTGTCATAAGTTAATACACCATGAAGAACAGTGTGCAAAAAACATGCTTATTAATGAATTGGAGAAATAATGTGACATTGTTTTTTGCCATTTCCCAGGAAATATCTTAATATTGGAGTTAGCAGAGCCTAGACAATTTTTGCTATGTAATTATGTCTGTCCATATCTTACTAACTTGTGCTGTGATTAAAAGGCTTGTAATATTAATTATTCTATCTGACTCCAATTGGTTGATTCAAGCCAAAAGCAACAGTATGGAGGAACCCTGCATCACGCACTCTTATTTTCTCTATTTTTGCCAATGTTTTAGTTAAAAATTCTTTGTAAATGCTAGCTACAGATGTACACATTCACAACTAGTGCTATGAAAAATACAAAATTCCTCAGAGAATTCAATTCTTCTTTTACTAATGATCATCTCTTCTGGCTGCTGAGTGGCACAAGGCCCTAAATACATTGGTGCTGTTCTAGAATTTCTCTGCAAGTAGGCAGGGGATTTATATGAGGATTGACATGCAAGGGGAAAGGCTGCCTAGTGGTGCTGTGATATTCCAGATATTGCTGTATCCTGTCTATTTTCTGTACCATTCTTGCAGCTCATGTCCTGTCATTGCTGCTTTGGCCCAGGAGATATGCTAGGCTTGAATTACCGAGGGAGAGCGTTCCTTCATCTTAGAGAAGCTGTTTGAAAATACCTGTCTGTGCTCACATATTTTAGTCATGAAAACCACAAATTAAGACTTAGGATATTAAATAATTTTCCTTCTGCACTATATCTGGTAGCATGTTGGTATTAGTACTGCAGAACTCTGTCTAAAGACTCCTGATGCTGAAGAACTACATCAAAATTGAGGATAAGTTCCTTCCATAGCTGGTCTGGAGCTGTACTCTGAGTTTTTCTTGAGATTTTAAGTCACGCGTGTCTTAAACTGGGAAATTGCAGTCAAAATGAACTTGTGCCAAGAATACTGACAGCTGTGGAAAGGTGCAGCTTTAGGACAATGAGTGTCTCCAGAAAAAGGAGACCCACCCAGCAGACAACTTCCTTGGAGGTTCCTATTACTGTAACCATAGGGCTGGAAAGAATGAGTTCTCTCCTCTGAGGAAAAAAGATAACAAGTGTTTATTGGCATCTAACAATACTGTAGAGTAGTTACACTATAATTGGAGAGAATTCCCCATGCAGCTTCATTTTTCAAAAACTGAGACCTTAAATTTTGTTTTTAAGTATCTGATTAGAAACCTCCACTCTTAGATTCAACAAAATATGTTTTTACGATAAATAGCTTCAGTTTTCAATCAAATGTTTGGACATCAAAGCCAATGGAACTCTTGGACAAATCACAAAGGTTTTTTTGGGGTTTTTAGTTTTTTTTTTTTTTTTTACAATTCCCATGGAAATGGACAGCCCTATGTGGTTTGGTTTTTCCAGATCAATGAAAGCTAACAAGTTCTCCCTGATATTGTATCTGACTACTTGCTTAACAATGGATTTGATGGGGTAAATTCAGAGGAGTTTTAAAAGGCATTGCTTTGTTTGCTTGAGCGTTTAGTAGGATTTTTTTGACAACTACTTTCCTAGTAATCTTCCTGTTGAAATGCTGGGTCATTTTACACTCAATTCCTCTGAGGTTTTCTAATTTGACTTGAATACCTTGTTCAATAGCAATGGAAGGGTTAACTGTCTGGGTGTTTTTAGGTTTGCACTGTACACAGGGACTTGACATTTTCACACTAATTAAAGCAGGCTGCCTCAGTCCCTCTGTACATGTAACTCATATTTAATTCAATGGAATCATTGAGTGTGCATTGGTGGAAGAGTTGGGTCCATACTTGTCCTATTGTGATCATCAGGAGATGTCTTATCCAGTGGTATATTCCATTTACCCACAGCCTGACAATGGAAATAGTCATGTCTTTGAAATATTTCACCTAAATTAAATATTTGTATCAAAGAGAGAAGCCTTAAAGACTTCCTTTAATCCAAACTTTCCATAATTTGGGACTTGAACAAATACAAGAGCACCACCTCCAATACAGTAATGCTGTTGTTGCAGTTTTTGCTTCTGGCATGCAATATAAGCCATAATCATCTTCCAAAAGCATGTGACTTTATGGATTATGGATATGAAAATATTTCATGGATTTAATTTCATGTTTAAGTTCATGTTTTCTGGAATGCCATGTAGAAGTGTGTTCTTTTCCTTTTAGTTGCAGAAAATATGAAGACCTGGTGTCTCTGAGGTACCTTTTATATGTTTGCAAAACAAAAACCAGGTGCTCTGGCTACCTCTGGACTTAAGGTAGGACTCACAACTTAATAATTAGAGAACCATGGAATGCTTTGAGTTGGAAGGTATCTCAAAGGTCTTCTTGTTCCAACTCCACTGTCATGGACAGGGACACCTTCCACTAGACCAGTTTATTCAAAGCCTCATCCATCCTGGCCTTGAACATTTCCAGGCATGGGGCATCCACAAATTCTCTGGCCAGCCTTCTCCAGTGCCTCACCATCCTCACAGTAAAGAATTTTTTTCTTAATATCTAAATCCACCCTCTTTCAGTTCAAAGCCATTCCCTCTTGCCCTTGCTAAAAGTGCTTCTCCAGCTCTCTTGTAACCCTCTTTGAGGTACTGGGAAGTGCTATAAGGTCTCCACAGAGCCTTCTCTTCTCCATCTGGAATCTCAACTCTTTAATAGAAGCCTATCTTCATAGGAGGGGTGCTCCTCCCCTCTCATCATCCATTTCAATAGGTCTGCGACCTTATGTTGAGAGTTCCTGAGCAGAACTCCTGATGGGAGCATGTTTTCTTTTTATTCCTGGATCAGAAGCTCTTGGTTGGCTGGTCACCCACCCCCAGGTGGAACACCCTGCACTCCAGAGGGGCTTAGAGGACGACAGGCCCTCCTCATCTTCCCTGCCTTTTCTTTCCAGAGAACCCTGGTTTTTTCCATTCCAGTGGAAAAGGAGCCATCCCAGGAGCCATCCCACCACATCTCTGGAATGCCAGTGAGATACCAGCCCTGCAGGCACGTGCACTCCTGTCCCAGTCCTCTTACTCCCCATCCTGTGTGAGTTTGCACTGAGGCATTTTGGCTGATCCGGCTACCTTTACCTGGCAGAATGCTACTTCAATTCAAGCTTATTTCGAGCTCTTTAGGTACAATTTCTGCCTTGATCAATAGAAGAAAATAAAAACTGAAAGAACCCTCTGCTGATTTCCATTTCAATATAAAAACATTTAGTAGCTCAATGACCATCTATTCCATCTTGAGACTGCTGTGAGCACTCACTGGTGTATACAATTTCTTCCTTAAAGTCTGTGGAAATGTTGAACTATGTGTCTTTATATAGTTTCTTATATTTTAGTGAAAAGGCAGCTGTAGATGTCATCATGACTATGGACTTTTATAGTGCTGTAAAAATTCAGTGTCATCATAAATTCATGCTGCTGAAAATGTCGACATTTATGGCAACTTCTACAAGGGCATATTTTAGAATTATATTAAAACTTTATGCAGCAACTTTTATTTAGTTAAAAAAGTAAGATTATAAAGCAAAACATTTGCTCTCATTTTAGAACAAAGAGGTGTGACAAATAGTTTATTAAAAAAGAGAAAAATGAAAAGGGTTTACAAAGCAGATCAGTCAGACTCTCAAAAAACAAGACTTGAATCCTGTTTATCTGAAACCACAGAATTGAGGCAAAAAATAATATTCACATATATTGTCCTTAACATAGGTTGTTTATCATTTGGTCATGTATCAAGTGTAGAGAAAATATGTAGTAGAGCACTACTTTGAGGGTTCAGCATCTCTTATGTGATCAGCACTGAAAAATCCTTAGTTTTACCTGGTTTTTAGGACTTCTGAAGCAAATGAGCTTAATTATTCTTGTAAGATTAAGAAATAATGGAAATCTGAATTCCTAAATCTGCTAAAATTTGAGCTGTGATGCTGCAGTCCTTTGGGAATCTTGCTGAAAGGAACTCCGTGGACCCCAAATTAGGATAACCCTGCACACTGAAACTTCCCATCCAGGGACAGTTGCTTGAGAAGCTCCTGATCCAGATCTCTTACACTCAGTTAAACCATTGATTTCAGACAGGTTATTTCACAGAAACTAGCCAAAAGAAAGTGTGACAAAAGCGGGGGAAGGTGAATTGCCTTTTGGGTTTGATTTTTTTTCGTCATTGAAAATATTCAGAAAGTATCAACTAACTTTTCCTGAGTTTCCATCAACTTTCGTTGAAGCAGCTTCAGAGGCTGTTGTACCTCAGAGAACAAAATATATTGAGTATTCCCTCAAAACAGTGACATTTATGTTTCAGCAGCGCTTTGGGGACTGAGTTTAGGGACTGAGCATATTCCTACTGAAGTCAGTGAGATAGCCCTATTAATTTCCTTGCAGCAATAGCTGCCACTAATGCTGAAAAGAACTGACTCAAATGCTTGAACTTTTATACTAATGCATAAAGAAGATGTGGAATGAATTTTATGACCCCTGTGCTCAGATTTGCCTAAATATTATATATAGGGACAGTCTTTCTCTAAGTTTAATGGCAGTTTTACTCATGCATCTCTACAGTTTTCCATGCACACCTCTCCAGCATGTTTGATTCTCTTCTCAGAAAAAAAGGCCCAAAATCAGAGTCTCTCTGAAAGAACAGCTAAATAGTTGCAGCAAAAGAACATAAAAGAGATGACAAATATATATCAAATAGTCTTCTTTCTCTAGGGGTTATCCACAAAGTTGCCTTGCCAATAATTTCAAAAGCTGGGAATGTGGAACAATACTTAGTTGGCTTAATATCTTAGATATTTTTTAATGTGATATGGAGTAGTAAAATACAATGAAGAGGACTTTTTTTCTCTTACAGTTGTCAAAATTTGAGATAATTTTTAAGTAAAGGAACAAAAAGACATAGAATACATAAAAAAATTATACAGAAAAAAATGTCTGTTTGCATCTACTAAATTATAGAAAAGTTCAAAGACAGCTTAACCTTGTAAAAATGTTACCTCTGTAATGCTGCCAAGATCAGTAGCTGTACGAATTATTACTTTGACTAGCACACATGACTTTTTTCAGATTTTATCAAACTTATGCATTCCTTAATTGGTGATTTTCATATGCTGGTGATTTCATAAATTGGTAATTCATTTCCTCTTTCATTCAAAATCCCAGCTTTTAAAAACCTCATGCATTTTTCTGCCCTCAGAATCATAACATTCAGCTCAGGCATTATCTGGTGAATATTCCAGATTCAATGCATCCCAAATCAGAATTTATTGGAAAACACTAACAATTATTTTATATTCGATGTCTAAAATGAAATATAGCACCATAGTAATGGCCGTCTGTTAAGGTTGCTCTTCCCATTGTAGCAAACAGGATGAAATTATTTTCAGAAACAGGACTGATGTCCACATACATAAAAAATAATCTTTGCAAAAGTGGACAAAATGTGTTGAAGTTAAATTGGTAGAGTAGGTAATTATGATGAAAGCTATTTTGCTCATTCTTGGGAGAGAGATTTTTTTAAGACCATATTTAAACTTTCACCTGGTATCTTATGTATTAGTATTATTTATTGATTCTAGACCCTTTGCTCACCTTGGATCCATGTGAATATTTGGCCTTATATGACAATGGATTTTGAAAGAAACTTTTACCTTTCATTAAACATCCCACCTGCCTGAGTTTGAAAATTCACCTTTTCTGCATTTTGAAAATGTGTTTCAGTTGGACAAATGTACCTCCTCTGCTGAAAGAGAAAATCTTCTCAGCTGCACGGTGAGGCACATAAGGCATCACTCCTATTTTTTGAAAAGCTTCTGCCTTTATTAGCTATATGAAATGCAAAGATATAGGAGCATGTAAACCAGTAACAGCTATTCAGCCTAAACTCTAAGGATAACTTACTATGGGCACTGGAGGCTGAGATAGGATGTTGTATTTGCATACATACAGTATATGGAGAACTGTTCTGTTTTATGGAGCAGCAATCATATTTAGTTTAATGTCTTATAAGTCCCATAAAATGACATTAAGAAATTTTGCTATTTGGCTGGTGAACAATCTAAGCAGTGGTGTTAACTCATCATAACACCCTTACTCTGAAAGCTCAAGCCTCATAAAATTTGGGATATAAATATGCCAGCTCAACTAAACGAGATCAGAGATCTTGCATATATTCTTTCATGGGGTGGCATCCAAAAATCTACTGTTCACCTAAATCTTTTAAGAATTTCTACCATTTTTAGGTTGCTGGGGAGTCCTAATCTCAGAAAAATCACACTCTTGCCCTTTTGTTTCTAGACATATCCAGTCACTTAGCAGACAACCTAGCAGGCTTTGGACAGTGCTGGTGGATGTGACATGACCTCTGAGAGTCCTGTGCTCTTGAAATGGCAGGTAAGTAATAGGAAACATTTCTAGGTAATCTAAAATGATATTAGATGATTTCTGGAGTGGAGGAGCAAAAGCACAAGGTAATGACAATAACACAACTGCAACAGCACGTTAATCACTTTTCTTTTCTTTTTAAAGGAAGATGATTAATATTTGAGATTGCCTTTAATTTTTACTTGTAGATTTAAGGCTGACCTGACATAAACCTGAATAGTGTCTGATGATGCTAATCATGAGCTCTGCCAACCCAAAATAACAGCAACGTGAGTTCAGGATTCTTTTTTATGCTCATTGTTCATCTCTGTTTTGATTTGTGTCCTTCTCCTGCTACATTAGTCTCTTCCAGGTGGTAGCAGGAGGAGTTACAAATGTTCCTCAGCAAGGACACAGATTTTGCTCCTGGCTAGGCTGATAACCTACATTTGCAGTGTGAAACAGGCTCTCTCTAAGCCTGAATGCACTGGCCTCTCAGTCCTGCACCAAAACTCCATCTGGGCTCTGCTTTCTAGTCAAACCCCCCCAAAGTCTTTATGGTGGATGTTGACTCCATATGGGTCTTCTCTGAATTTTTCTGTGGTTTCACAGATGAGTAGAGGTGATATCCAAGAAATCATTCACCCATGGTGAAAATTTGCCAGAAGCTGATAGTAACCTTCTGGAAAATCTGTGATTTTATGCAAGAAGGGCTCCTCACTTGGGGCACACACTCTTAGTTCACCCAAAATATCTTTATGTTTAATGGAAGCTAAAGGTATGAGGTGCAGGGAAATCAGCTGGGTCTGCTGTGCATCACTTTGTGGTCTGTGGCTTGAACTCCTTAATGACATTCTCTTTAAAAGTTCCTGCTGCCAAAGGCTGTTTGGTTTTGCCTTTGGAACTGTCTGCATTGACAATGAGAGACTCATCTTGGAAGTTATCTACATTTATACAGGTTGTGCCAAGGATGGGGCCTTGAAATTCCATCTAGGTTTTGTTCTCCAAAAGAGTTTCTAAGATCACAAAAATATTTTGGATTAAAATTTTCAGTCTGCATAGCAAGTTTTCTTTTGGTGCTGCTTCGACAAAAAACACATCTGGTTTCAATAAGTTTCATTAATTTATCAAGGATTTCAAATTTATCAAGGATTCAAAAATTATACATATGCAGGCTAATTCAGATGAATATTTTAATATCAGCTATAAGTTCATGACTTTTCTGGAGATTTTTAAGAGGCTGAGTAACTTTATTCTTTCTATTAGGAGAAACAAGAAAGTGCTGTTTTCACTGTATTTCCAGTGCTTATGGGAGTACCAAAAGTCTAATTTCTGAAGTGTGGACTTTCATGTCATCACTTTTATTTCCTGAAGACCTGCACTAAGTTAATCTCAACTCAACAGTATTTAGACATTCAGATAAATTTTAAATAAGCTTCTACACTTCTGGTGATCATTCAAGCAGTCTCTCAACCTTTTGTGGTTCACCCATCACCAGTTAATATCACATTAAAAACTGACAAATAATGTTGCATTTCATTGTGGCTTGTACAAGCTAGGTAACCTTCCCATTAATTATCTGCTGCTTCTCACTTAGCATCATTCTTTTCCCATAATAATAAAAGGACTAAAGATTGGATGCAGCTAAAATTAGTTTTTTGTTAGTAGACAACGGAGTCTTCTTCATACTCTGTAACCTGGAGGAATAGAAAAGCATTTTGATTATGCACTGTGAAAAAAATTATTTAATTAATGAAAATAAAATACCTTTATAAAGCAGTAAATTCACCTAAAGTGAATCAATTTTGTTTTCTCAAAAAATACCCTTTTCTACAACAAATATACTCTACAGGATTTTCCTTTTTACTTCTGTAGAAATCACTTGAAATAAAAGAAGGAAGTGATTTCTTTAGCTTCTCTTTCCCAAAAGCCTAAACTTTTTCGGTTTTCAACAGCCAAAAACATTGGATAATGTTTTTCTCTAGGAATGAAAAATATTTTCATTGAATTTCTAGTGCTAATCTTCACTGGGAAGAAGATGGTGAGATTTTGGCTTCTATAATGGCACTGCACAAGGAAGATGGAACCACAATCTATCCACTGTGAAACACTCCTTCTTCAAAGTAAGTGTTTTTCATATTTTTATCAAAGACAAAGGCTCTTGAGATGAAAGATCTTATTCTCTTCTGTTGCTCCATAGACTCACTGGCACAAGCACAAAGCCGTTGCAACATGATACTAAATGTGAATTGTATAATTTGCACTCATTTTGCATTTCTGATGAAGGGCAATCTGAAGAAAATTAACCTGGGCTTTATTAAAGCACACATACAATTCTTATCTTTGTAGGTGGGAGATAATTGTATCTTTATGGGTAGTTTTGATACACACACAGAGCCATGAAAAGCAAATTAATGGGGTTTAAGATGCATTTCTAAATGAACTGAACAAAAGCCTTTAAACAGCTTTGATCCCTCATGTCCTCATTACATCAATTTGAGGCTGATGTAACTGGAGGGGAGGGCTGCTGATCACGAGCTTGAGGCTCAAGGGCCTTGTCCTTCAGTGGGGCTGTGCACAGTGGGGAACCACAGGGTGAGGTGAAGGCAGCTTTCCATCTCCCCCAGAGTCCCTGTGGAGCACGGGAGCACATCCCAGCTCCCCCAGCCATGCCCCAGGAGGCAGGGATGATGGGGATGCTGCACTCAGGTGCCTGGGGAGGGGCTGTGTCCTGTCCCAGGAGCTCTCCACAGGGTCAGTCCTTGTTGGGAAGGATGAAAGTTTGACAAGAAAGTCTCACAGATATGTGAGGCTATTGGCAGAAAGATTTTTAAATATAGAATCTGAAGGAGGAATAGAGATGGAAGCAAGTTTTGATATAGAAAAAAGAATTGCTGAGCCAGTCTTACTGGATAACCAAGGAGGCAAAGGCTATATTAGTTAGAAGGGGTTTTTAACTCAGAGCAAAGGATAAACCCACCCCAAACAAGATAATGTTTTTACCAAGCAGAAAGCACAGGCAAACAAATCAGCAAATGCTGCAAGTAGAAAAACGGTCTCAGAATTTTCCACTGCAAGAAAACTGAATAACAACTTCTAGCTTAAACTGTAATGTACTAACTTTTAGTGGTTGGAGAATAGTTACATGAATATGGTAATTATAGTAGTTATGATAGGCTGTAGATAAAAGTTAAGGTGTAGATTGGTTCTACTGTATTGAGATGCTCAGCAAAGAAAAGTACATAATGCATTGTAACCAAAACCAAAGGGTCTCCAGGCCTGCCTGCAGCTGGAGCTGACAGCTGTGGGCACAGGCTCTGTCACCCACAGCCCTGGACTGCTGTAACCTCTTGGATGGAATAAACTGCATTTTGGAGAGCTGCCTGGAGTCCCACATCTCTGATTCAGGCTCTTACAAGTCCTAGCTCCAGATCAGGCACAGAAAAGCTCCATGGCTTCCATGCTATCAGCTGGGACGGAACTGGGAACTTCCAACCTCAGTTCCTCACCCTCACAGCCACTGTGGGCTTCAGCTGTCTGCCTCTTGCTTATCTTTGTCCTGGTGGTTGCAGGCTGGGTTCCTTCCCTCTTGGAGATGGTCTGAGCGCACAAGTCCCCACTTTGTTTCAAGAGATTTTGTTATAACATTTTCTCAGCGAGCCCAAACACCCTAAGACTCTCTCTGGGAACAATTTCTTGTTATTGTTGGCATTTATGCCTGATAGTTTCAGCCTTTTACCATCTTGCTGTTTACAAATGGATCAAAAGGAAGTGCAAATCATTAGAACTAGCAGCGCAAAGTCGCTCGTTTTGGCAAAATCCCGCCTGCTGTCATTTTCCATAGTTAAGACTTTTGCCTGAAGCCTTGAATGTCTCACCCTGACACCAGCCTGCAGTAATTAATCATTAAACAGTGATTGAGGCAGTGGACCCCAGAAAATATCTTCATATTCTACCATATGCTGGAGCCAGCTGCAGCAAGCACTTGGAGAGAAGCCGCACAGAGGAAAATGCTGCCTGACAGTCCCCTGCTGTGAAGTCCAAGCACAGAGAGCCTCTAACGAAGGGCCATAGACAGACTGTTTGCTTGTACTGACCTTCATTACCTGAGATTGTTTAGAAGGCAAAATGTCAGTGTTAATGTGCTAGAATTTTAAGCATTATCGCATTTTAATGACCATTTCCAGCCTCTTGCATAGCCGCAATGTGGAACAGAAATGTGGATTAGTGTAAGGAAAGGTTATAACAACAATAACAGCAACAATAATGAGGAATGGGCAGATGTGCTTTGCTTAATTTCAAACTCCCCCAGAGCATCTCAGATTTGGAATTAAGAGCGTTTTTCACCCACCCGAGGTTCATGTTTTATCTGGGGCTGGCCCAGTGCCACGGCTGGGCAGTGACAGGCCACAGCAGCCGTGCAGAGCTGGGAAGGAGCCTGCCTCCAGCCCTGCCCAGGCTGGCAGATCCCTGCAGACATGCTGGGATCAACAGCAGGGTGGGGGAAAGGCAGTGGGCAGCCTCTGGGTTATGGATCCAGGGCAGCACAAAAGCCCAGCCAGGGCTGCACCCAAGATGAACCAAAATGGTCCCAAGATGAACCAAAATGGTCCCAAAATGCACAACCAGGCACAGGGTCTCTCCCTGTGATCAGTTCTGCTCCATTTGCATCTTGCAGTTCATTGTCCCATTCCAGCTTTAGCCCATCCAGTCCCATCCTGCTTGTTTTTCTCTCTCCAGCCCACGGGGTTTGTGCTCTTGGGGCTGAGATTTGGATCATTTGTCCTGGGTGCCCAGCTGGGGCAGGAATTGTTTTGTCTCCCTGCTCTGTGCACAGAGCTCAGCATCCCCTCATGTGAAGTCCAGATCCACACACTAAAGCAGCACAGAATCTGAAAAATATAAAAGCTAAACCTGAGGCATCAATACACCTTCCACATGTTGTCTTCTTTGTGTGGTCTGCCCTCCACCACATACAAGCAAACAGCCAGCTGTGAAAGACACACTATTTAAGGGATGTTCCCTTTTCAAATTACAGGCTTTGATATTCTGCTCTTTGTTAGAAGACACAGAATGTTTGCCATTTGGGCTACTGACATTTCTGCAGACACACTAGAAATGTTTTAAGGGCTGAGACCTGTAACATTTTCTTTCAAACTTGCCTCCTAGGCTGCACAATGGCACCTCCCTTTGTCAGAGTGCTGGAAAATGTTTTTCTCTGACTGCTTGGAATGCCTCTGGTTGCTTATGCAAACATAAGTCTCCATTTACAGCCTTCCTTAAGAACAGAAAAGAACTTTAAGGGAAATGTGTTATGGGGATCCCACAGATCTCACTTTTCCATTAGAAATCTAGCAAGCATTTTTTCCTTCTCTATTCATGCTTTGCAAAAGAAGTTAGTCACACCTACATGGCATAAAAGATCTTTGTTTCCAGTGGACCTTTCTGTCAACCAGAAGAGCTATAAAACTGAAGGAACTAATTTTCCATGCAAATTATAGCTATACTGTGATTATTTTTTGCCCCATGACATTGTGACAGTCAGAAAATATAAATGGCTTCAAAATAAATTCTGGGAAACTGATGTAAGGAAAGTTCAACTGAAACTATTACAGAGTCAGAAGAACTTTCTCTGGATGAGAACTATAGTTGCACTGCATTTTTTTGCTGATCTAGGAGGAAAACCACCATCCTGGACCTGTCCTGTGTCACATTCATATTTTCTGAAAAATCCCTTCTCCCAGGATTTTTCTCCTGGGAAGCTGAGAAGCCTCAGAGAAAAGGAAAATGATTCTTATCTCATTTGCTTCTGTGTTGTGCTCACATGTGGAATGTATTTGGAGATTGTTTACCCACAGGTGATTGTTTCATTGGTTTCTGCTGTGAGTTGTTTTCACTCATTGGCCAATCAGGGCCAAGCTGTGTCGGGACTCTGGAAAGAGTCACGAGTTTTCATTATTATCTTTTTAGCCTTCTGTAAGTATCCTCTCTGTATTCTTTAGCATAACATTCTTTAATATAATATTGTGTCATAAAATAATAAATTAGCCTTTTGAGAACATGGAGTCAGATTCATTATTCCTTCCTGCCATGGGGCACCCCACAAATCCAATATCCCTGCTCCTTCACTGAATCTCTAAGTAGTATCTACAGGTGCCTTTTATCCACAGGGACTTCAGACAAACTCATCTTTCTCTGCCTCACTCAAATGTTCTTCAATGCAGGACAGTTCCAGATCATGGCTAAATGCAGAGAATGGAGGCTGCAGCAGAGGACAAGACACTCCTATATCCATCAGTCTCACCTGTGTGGGGTCAAACCTCAGTCCCCCAATATCTCCACCCAGGGAAAATTTACCAAACTATGTGCACCTGGCATAGCAAGGGCAAGACTGCTTCTGTTTTGCTGGAAGAAGGTAAATGCTTTTATTTTTAAATTATTCAATTAATGATTAAGCGGCATTTTTTCTGTGCATACTCAAGGGAATAGGATTTCAGCTGGCCTTCCACTTTTTTCCAGACGTCATGTTCCTTAGAGAATTTTCCATAATGCAATGTGAACTTCTCTCAGACCAGTTTTTGCCCAGGGCATAAAGCAAATTTTGACTCTGGAGAAGGATGAGGTCCAGGGTCTCAATGAAAAGTGGCTTTTTGGGTTGGTTTTTTTTTGTATTTTTTGTTTGTTTGTTTGTTTTTTGTTTTTTTTTTTTTTTTGTTGTTGTTCTTGTTGTTTTTGTTTGGTTTGGTGGGTTTTTTTAGAAAAAAGTTAATCAAGGCGCTTTGAGCTGTCTCATTTGTCAAACAAGGAAAATTTTATAAGTAGTTATGTTCTGTTACCAGATGTATTTCAATTTGAGATTAAGAGCAGCTTCATTGGGCAGACACTGGCACTCTGGTACTTTGGTCCTCCTATCTATATGTGTATGGTCTCAAATGAAGCAGAAAAGTTTAACAGAAATTTCTTTGTCACTAAAGTGATTTACACCAACACAGGTGCTCTCCATACAGTTTTTCCTGTTCTTTTGAAATTACTGACATTAAGACTATGATGCATTTTTGTGTTCTTTTTTAGACAGAGGAAAATATTCTAGTTCTCATCTTGTTCAGCTAAGAATATTTTAACAACATTACAAAAAGTAAGTGAAGAGATACATACATACTTAAACACACAAGTCTGACCTCTGTGTCTTCAAATAATTACAGAAAATAATCAGTGATATACCAACTCTATTTTTCAGTTGAATAAAATAAGCTACATAAGATGGCAGTACAGAAAAAAAAATATCTATAGAGATAAAATCTCATTGTTTCATGTCCAGGATCTGACATGATATTTGCATATTCAGAGTAGGCAGTATTTGCATTAATGGCATGCACTTGTTTTTAAGTTTATTAGATTTGAGATTAATTTGATAGGAACTGGTTTTTTGGGCTATTTTTGCAGCATTTCAAGGTTTATAATTATTGAATTTATGTATATTTTAATGTAAAACATGTGTACACCTATATTTAAATTCACACATATAAATATATGATGCTTTATAAAAATTTATTGTTATAGTTTTAAGTTGTGTATACTTACAGTATACATGTTAAGTTATGAATACTTACTTATTTTAAATAAGAGGTTTGGAGACTTCTTTCAATTACTGTTATTACTACTATAACAACACTATGCACTGTAATGGTGACCAGCCCACTGCCACATTTAATACAGAAATGTTTTTATCTCTAAGTTTTTACAATAGGGGAAATAATAGAAGTTGAACTGCTTAATGGGAAAAATCAGATTACAACAGGCCACTCTACTGGCCATGCCTGGGTGTCATCCTCAGGATATCAGCAGTGTATTAGGGAGTCTGTCCTGGGTTGACTATATGATGCTTTTATCCCCAAATCATCTCATTTGTTTATGCTGAATAATAATAAGTTTTACACCTTTAAGACTTGTTGCAGAGAGTGAAGGGGGGGAGAGAAGAAACGCACAGTTGTTTTTTTTTTTCCCTCAGACACTGCACTTCTCCCCTGCATTCCTGCTGCAGGAAGCAGGACAGAGAGCTGTCCTTTTGCTTTTAGTTAGTTTTAGCTGGCTGAGGCAAAGAAGAGTCCCTGGACTGTGGTTGCGGGGGAGGGGCCGATTGAATTTATCTTCCTACCAGAGCCCCCTTTGGGGACTCTCTCCCAAATTTTGCTCTAAACCAAGACCGAGTCATTTCACAAAGATTCTGGCAATTCAGACTTTTATTGAGATATCTAAAAAAAATGCACTGAGGTAACTGAAAATATTTTCAGGTTTCTTCTCCTGAAGACAAGGAGCAGCTTCGAGAGGAAGGCCAGAGGATCTTTTGCAAAACCTGCTTGTTGAGGAGAGATTCAGGTAGGATGAGGTGGGCTGTGGAACATCTGGCAGAGGGGATGCAGATGTGCACCGTGGCCAGAGCAGGACGCTGGCAGAGAGCTCTGCAGCATGGACATGCACAGCTCTGCAAAGGCAACACAGCCACAGCAATCCAAACAGGGGATAATGAGTACCTGAGGAAGATATTAAGCTGTCTGTTTGGGGAAGGCAGGTTGTATCTTAAAGATATGATAAATATCCAGCTGAGTTGGATTTAGCCTGTACCTGAGGAGATTAGCATGAGGCTGACTATATTGAAATAACTATCCACTAATTATTTTTATTTTTATTTTTTTGCTGTAGAAGAGGAACACTGGCTTTGGCCCAGGCCCCTTGTTCTCATGCTTAAGAATTAATAGTCCTGACAGTAGAATTTAGTATTTATATTAGATAGACTGAATGCAGAAGGGAGAAAATAATACTGTCAACCATGTTTGTCAGGCAAGGTACAAAGGAAGAAAAACTTCTACAAGGAAGTATTTCAGTGTACAGCTAATTATACCTCTCTTTTTCTCATTCTCACCCCACTTTCCATCACACAAGGCAGAATAGCAATGCACTTTAAACACAAATTTATCATAAGTGTGCTGGTTTTCAGTTGTGTGCAATAAACAAAAACATCAAATGCCAGACAGAACTAATTGAAAGGGTTGATTAAGATTTTGTAGCCCCTTCACTTATTTTTTTTACTCAGAAACTGCCTAATTCACAGTTTGTTGAATTTGGTAATTCAATAGAGAAAAATTGCTAACAAGCTTCAGAGCAGCAATGACGTTGGCTTGTGTCACTAGGCATAAACACACTGAGGTGTGAAGAGGCCAGAGAACTTGAAAAGTTCTTCAGCATTCCTTACCAGCATCTGATAAGACAAATGAAGGAGACCACAATGGAAAACAATGATTTATTATCTGATCTGTGAAGCAAAACCATTGCAGCATTACAGAAGGGATGAGTTACTTTGGGGTGTGATTGTCGCTGTTAGAGGCCATCGTGCGCCCAAGGCCAGAGCTGAAGGGGGAGAGAGAAACCAGCAGGTTTTGTTTATGGGTCCCCATCTCTTCTTTTAGTCTTGATATTTTACATCTGAGGGCAGGACATTCCTGGGCACTGTGACTTTGCTGTCACCAGCGAGGGAGAGCTCTGTGAGGAGGGAATAACTGTACCAGGTTCTCCACTACTGAATAGTTCCATGTGTGTGTTCCAATGTGCCCATTTCATTCAAAAAGTTTCCCTTTGTCTAGAAATTCTGGGTTATTTCAAACTAGCCAGCAATACCACTACCACGAAAACAATAACACAACAACATGGTTTTGGTGCATTACTCCACCCTTACAAAGATGGCCACCACTAAAGTGCTGATTCTTCCCCAAATTAGATTCTGAATCTGGATGTACTCATCTACAGCAGCATGTTTTGGAAAAGGAGGATGGCACACTCTGAAAAGACTACATGCAACATAATACAAGACAGGATATAAAATACCTTTGCCTGAAAAAAAGGAGAAATGCATTATTTTATGTCATTTCCAAAAATGGGCTTGATGGGGCTCATCAGGAAAGCAGCTCAATTGTGCTGTTGCCTGATTTGTGAGAGGCACACTGACACAGAGCTCCTTTTTCAGGGGAGTAGACTGTGAGAAATGGGTTGTAATCAACAAGCTATAGGTGTATCAAAATACATTTGATTGTGAAGGAGCCACATCAACTAAATTCATTGAAACACCCAAGAGGTGAGTAGGGCTTAGCAAAACATTTAAGCAATTTGCTTTTTTTTTAGTGTAGGGAAAGGTGAAAGTATGAAGATATGAAGGTGCCCCTGTAATCCTATTTTACTGGCTCTCAGCTGCATCTTTTAAAAAAGTAGACTGCTTCCTACTCTTTTTCATTATTTTAAACAAATCTAAACATAGAATTCATGCTTACAGGAAGTAAAGGCATTTTGGGAAGAATGCAGTATGGAGACTATGGGTGGGGCATTTCACCCTTTGCACTGGAAAGTTATTAATGTTTTCTGGTAAAGCATCTAAATTTATGGTGCCTGAAGATATTTATATATGCTCCCTCAAAGTACAAATTACAGCAGTCTTGAGCTTTTTTTCCTGAGGTCTTTTTCATAGCTCTTTATGCAGATGATATCTAATAAATTGATTTCTATTTCTCTGTTTCATTACAGAATTGCTTATTGTAAAAAATACCTCTTGTCTTTGGAACACCTGATTTTATAAACAATGAGTCAGTAAATGTGAATACTTAACAAGGCAGACTCTGCACTTCCAAGGAGAAGTCATGATAAACTCTCTTTTAAAGGCATCTAGTTAACAAATTGCTTTAATAGAAAAACATAATGAGTTCTCTTGCCTGTTAATAACCGTTTAGCTGTTCCCCTTTTCTTGATTTTGGAAAAATTTTGAGCTTCCAACAGAATTATGTAGCTGCAGTTTCCAGAGCAAATAAGACTTTGAATGACCTAATCAAAACAAACAAACAAAGAAAAATGATTTAAAACCCAAACCAAAACAAGCAAACAACCAAAACCCCAACAACTTTCTCTGTTTGTGCTCAGCAGTACATATTTTGTCTGAGGGAAAAAATGGGGCGAAACCTAGTCCTTACCACAATCCCCATAATCCTTCATTTTAAAGGTAAATTTAGCTGCTCTGAGTGGACCCTCATCTTAAATCATGTTCTTCACTGTCATTTAAGAGTTGCTCATATACCACATGTATTTTTCGCCTATTTATTTGTAAATTGTCTGCATTAGAGGGGAAAAAAAAAAAAAACAACGAAAGCAAACACACTCCAAACTGCTTACCCCAATTTGAGCAATCTCGTATTACAGGTACACCTTGGCACTGTGAGCCCCACATTAGTATTCCCACATAAATATATTGTATTTCTCACATGGGTGAGAAATATTTGGAGTGACACAAGCCTGTAATATCTGCCTACCTACAAAAAGAAACTGTAATTGCAATATTTGCTGTAGGAACCAATGCAGTGAGGCACCCAAACTTTCCTAGGGAAATCAGCTGACTATTCATGAACATCAGAGCTTTACTGCATGAAGGTCTAGACTGGCACTGAAAACTTTCCAGCTGCAGGAAGCAGCTGTTTGGAGCTGTCTCTGGGGAGCTGTCTCCTCTGAGGGATGATGAGAATCTGTGCTTCAGCAATCCAGATGAAACAGGTTTTTCAGAGGATGGGGCCTGGAGAGAAGGAAAATAATGCAGTAGCTTGCAAAAACCAACTCGATGTGCTGTGTTTAGCAAAGGGGCTAAGTGTGCAGAACTCTCCTCCACACAACAGCAAAGGGCATCTTGGCTGCCTTTGAGTTTTGATTTATTCATTCCTGCAGCCAAAGTTGTACATCCAAAATGTTGAGTGATACCTCCCCTCTTCCCTCGCATAAACCTGTGGAGAAAATCTGTGCCAAGCTTCCAACCAGGTATCCCTGGCTTTATGTAGCATTTCCAAGGATTCTCTCCATCTCACATCTGAAAAGAAAAAAATGGTGAAAAGAAAGCTTTAAATTACCCCAAAAATTTTACCATGGGACTACTCAACACTGTCCTCAATATTAATGAGCAATTAGAGCGCAGTCCACTTGTCTTATCCCTGAGGCAAAGCCAGGTCTGGGTCCCAGGAATGTTGTGTCAGGGAGAATGTCTCATCCCTCCTCAGAAGACCTCATGGTGCAGAACTTAGAGGGATCCAAAGTGAAGTGTTCACATTGCTGCCACTTTACAGAGTAGAAAAACAAAAAATAAAAAATAATAAAAACCCCAAAACAAACAAACAAAAAACCTCAAACCAAACCAAAACACAACGAGACCATAAATTTATACATATATTACATTCAAAACATAAATTTATTACAATTTACTTCCCAAGTATGGAGTGTAGTCTGCAAGGTTGCCACTGTCCACAGAAGAAATAATATAATATTGGTAAGTGACCTATGCTTTTATGTGACCTGTACTGTTAAGTGCCTTAATTATCTTGTGATCTCATATGGAACAAAAAATTTTCTTCTTTTGAAAATGTAAAGGGTTTTTTTTGGTTTGTTTTTCTTATTTGAGACCAAAAACTATATGTATTTTATAATTTTGTACCAGAAGGGGAAAGGAAAAAAATATTTGAGACCTAAAAATAGTCTTTAAATATGTAATTCAATTTGTCTAAAGTCCATTGTTGAATTTCATTAAAATATTAAATAATATCTATAGATATTTTTTAAAAATTTAATAATCTATCTTTTGACAGGAACAGTTCAGCCAAAATATGTTATCATTACTACCATTTGGATTGATATTCCTTTAATACCCTTAGATGGATGATTAATTTCCTGTCAAATTAATAAAAAGTTTACATATCTGGTGAAGAAAAAAACATGCATATTTAATACCCATTATAGTGTCAGATTCCAGGCTAGAAAATACACAGCTGAGGCCTACTATATTCTGATACTGCCTGTAAAATTCTAGTTATTTTGGGGCAGGGACAGGAAAGAACAGGTAAATACACAATTTTTTTTCAAAATCAGTTATCACTGTTTAGAAGAGCAGAGAAGAAAAGTTTTCTCACACCAGAGCTGGCAAAACAGGTGTGAGATGCTATGGCAGAAGTCTTGATTTTAAAGAGATGGAAGTTCACCATTAGATGCTATGGCAATAATGCCTGCTGTGGTATAAAAAACAAAAAGAAAATCCACCTGAAAGCAGCTGAATCAACTCAACTCTGCTGGATCTGTCCCAGGTAAGAAGATATATTTTTTCATGTTATTTTTTGATAGGATGGCAGGGAATTTATTCATTTATATTTTATTTATTGATAGTCTACAGGGAACCTGAGAATTGCTTCAGTCCTTTCTGGTAATCTCAAGAGAAATGTTGAGGGATCCTCCCTCACTCTGCTGCATGAAACATCCTGAAGCTGCCAAATTTGCACAATACACTCTTGCAGCCCATGCAATATCAATTTACAGTGGGTTTAACAGTAAACTTGACCAGAGCCTGTTGAGTTTTTAACTTAGAGTTTTAGCTAAAACAAAAACAGTGCTGAAAAAAAATAGGTTTTTTTGTTTGCATGTTTTTCAGTTCTAAATTTTTTTTCACATTTTCACTGTCTTTTTTTAAATGGTCTTTTCTTTGTTTTTTCCTTTTTTGTCTTCTGTCTTATTCAAAGCAAAAAGAAGAGAGAAAGGTACCTGGAGTCCTTAAAACATATTATTTTCCAAAACAAGGCCTATTGGTTGAAGGGCAGAAGTCCATTTCATGGAGCTGAAAAATATTTCATTTTTGTGTTCCTTGCAGATTTTACATGGGAGAATATATCTATGATTTGACCAGTGTTGCCAGAGAGTGTGAAAGAATAGACACCTTGATGATATGGCTGAACCATTTAAGGCAACTTTGGTCATATCTTGAACATAGACATCAGGCTTAAAAAGAAGGAAATCGTAGCAAATTTACCAACAATGCAAATCACAGAAGATGGAAAAATCTGTTTCCTTGACAACATGACTGCCCCAGAGGATGCAGATTTTTTTTTTTTTTTTTTGGGCAAATGGGGCTGGGGGATGGAAGATTTTAACAAATGAGCCTTGAAGAATATCATGGTGAAATCACTACAAAATTTTTTTTTTTTTCACGTTATCTCTTCTTTTTGGTGGCTGACAATGGAATCCCTGAAATGGAGCACATCCAACAGCTGAGTTCTTCATGTTTAAATCTGATAATGGAAATATATTTTGATGTGTGAGTTCCATTTCCTCCTTGCCAACAGCAGCCAGCTCCTAAGCTGTTAATTAAAGCATGTTCCACTGAAAACCTGCAGCACAAACTCACCGTGGCAGAGCATGTTCTGTGTGCTGTTCCTCCTCATGTGATAAGCAGTGCATTTCCTCAGTGGATGCACATTGCTTACATTTTTAGAGCTATTAAGCCAGGATAATTATGGAACAATCTAGGCAATGTTCAATAGCCCATGCAGATGCCTGACAGGGCATGTTGTCTCTTAATTAGGAATTTGAATGCCTAATGCTTGTATATTAACTGAAATAATTGGATAGATGTTTTACATTTTCTTCACTTTTACTGACAACCAAGCAAGGGACCACAGGAATCAACATATCTTCCTAAAGCAGCTCATTTCATTTGCACTTTCTACGTGATCTAATCTGTGGTTTAAGTGGGATTTTTAAGAGAATGGATGCTGGCTACTGTGTAAATATATTCTCAGATGTTCCTCAGTAAGTCCTGCAGTTTTAAACTGATATATTGTTGCTTCCCATGCTATGATAACCTACACAGTGTAATTGCCTGGTTCTATCCTCTTTGTTCCTCAGAAGTCAAGTAAAATCACAATAGCTGTTATCATTCTTTTATTTTTTCCAAGTGCTGATAATGGGATGTGTATCATTTCAAACAGAATTCTGATGTGACATGAGCACAGTTGCTGCTATTGATATGAAAATCTGCTTTGTTTTCCACAGATTGATGGTGCTTTTGTGGGGCTGGGTTTGTTGGCCTGGATTCTGCAGCACTGGCTGCAAGGGATGGATTTTGCTTGGACATCCCAACCCTTGTTCTCCTTTTCACTAAACACAGGGAGAGCCTTAATGGGTCTGACTGAGCTGTGTGCAAGCAGGTAGGACCCCGATTTTTGGATGCTGTGGTACCTTTCATTAGCCCATTTCAGCAGCTGAGACACCATTCATCTCACACAGCAACCCAACAAAAACTGTCCAAAATTCACTCGAGCTCCATGGCAGCAGAACTGGTCCCCACATGAGCAACTCCTTTAATCCATGTCTGCTGTGCTTGCCAGTGTATACATTGTTTATATTTAGGGTGTCTGATAAATGTGTTTATTCACAACTATTAGTATAAAAGCTCCTTTAAAAGCAACAAATTGCTCTCTATTAGTAATGTGCATAATGACCTATTTCCATAAACATTTTTAGTAAGAGAAATTTTAATGTGCAAAACCCTGCAGACATTTTATGGAAATTTGACTGTATTCTGCAGAAGTGCATCACAGTCATATTTTGTTCTTTAATTTTTTGTTTTGAGAGGTGAATTACTTTCATTCTGATATATAGCACAAAAGAAACAACCTGGCATGGGAAAAAGGAAAATGAGTCTTAATGTGTTTCCTTCTTGCTAATGTATATTTGCTTGATTGATGTAAGAATGTTTTCTTACAAAACATGTACAGCTCTTGTTGGTTGGGGGTTTTAGTTGGTTTTTTTAAGGTTTTGTTTGTTTGTTTGTTTGTTTGTTCTTTGTCTTATTTAAAAAAGGGTAATGGAGTCTTTAAAAAAGTTCTTTAAATCTATTCATTATGAAAAATAAAAATGAAGGAAAGTCTTTATGGTCAAAAGGATAAATATAGCTTCAGAGTCTCTATCTGTTGTACAGCATCTGATTTCTACACCTAAATAGAGGTCAGGTGTGAAGAACTGTATTCAGAAAATATTTTGATGCAGTTTTAGAGGCATGCCTTAAAAAATTAGCCCAAGAGGGTTACGCATGTACCACCTTTACTTTTTTGTTGTTGTTTGAAAAGCATGCAGACAAATCTTCAATAGTCTGTGGAGTCTTAACATCATTTCTGTATGTTATGTACTAAATGAAACCTGAACATCAGCAGGGTTGTTCATATTAATTTACTATAACTTTGGAGTAAATGATGCTTTTTTCTTCCATGCAGAGCTTAAAGCTCCAGAATTACCAGCAATTCCAACAAAAGTCTGTTAAAAATAACCTAACTCATGTCAGGTGAAAGCTGTCTTGTTTGTAGTACCACCAAACCGTATTATTATGAAGAAAGCAATGTTTTATTTTAAATCAAGCTAATCACACAGCCATGCAGAGGAGGTAGAAATGGCAAAATTAAAATAAAATCCATGGATCTAATAGTAAAGAAGCTGTGCAGTATTTTAGCTCTACTTTGAAGGCTCTCTAGGCAGCCATTTTTTAAGGAAACCTCTCTCCATGTTGAGGCACAGACAGAGCTCGTCTTTGAATCCAGCTTTGCCTTTGACACTGTGTTAATTTGGACAAACCCCCTGAGTGACATTTTTAAGCTGGAAGATGTCAACCTCCAGCATGGTTACCCCATCCCTACTGCACACAGAGGGCTTCGTTAGCTGATAAAGTCCTCTGTAGATGAACAGAAAAACAAGAAAGGCATGATGAAAGGTGTCAAGGGTGTGAAAAAGTCTAAAACATGAAAGCCTTTAGAGATCTCTATGAGAAAAGCAGGTCCCTATATTTCTGATTTTGTCTTAAAAATGTTGATGTACTTTGCTATGTCCATATGTTCTATGTGAAGAATTAAGGGTATATCTCAGCTGGAAGGAAAGTCTAAATTAAACCCTCAATTATTGAGGAGGCACACAGAGTAGAAAGATAGCCTTGGATCATCATATTGGTTAAGTGGCTTGACTCTGAGCATGTGCCATTGGCTCCTGTGGAAGAGAAGAGGTCAGAAAGGTGATAAAGAACTTGACTGCCCTTGGGTGTGTTGGGAGGAGTGTGGCCAGCAGGCCAAGGAAAGTGATCCTCACCTCTGCATTCAGCTCTGTTTAGGCCACATGGGCAGTGCTGAGCTCTATTCTGGTCTCCACAGCTTAAAAAAGACAAGGAGCTACTGGAGAGGGTCCAGAAGAGGCCATGAAGATGAGGAGGGTCAGGAGCTGGGCCTGAAACAGAAGATTGAGAGGGGATCTCACTAGTGTATATATTATCTCAAAGGTGGTGCCAAGAAGGTGGTGCCAGGCCCTTTTCAGTGGTGCCCAGTGACAGGACAAGGAGCAGTGGCCATAAACTAAAAGACAGGACTTCCACCTCAAGATGAGGATGAGCTTTTTTGCATTGAGGGTGGCAGAGCCCTGGGAGGGCATAGAGTCCCTCTCTGGAGACATTCCAAACCCCTGGATGCATCCCTTGACACCTGCTCTGCGTGACCCTGCTGTGCCAGTAGGGTTGGACTGGGTGATCTCCAGAGCTCCCTCCCAATCCTGTTCTGTGAATATCCTACTGAATATGGGGCTGGAGCCTTCTGAGGGAGGCCAGCTGTAGCACATCAGTGTTGCAGCTACAGTAAGATGTTTTTTGGGGTTTTTTTTCAAAGCCCTGAGCAGCTCTTGCTGGCTCCACACATGCAATGAGAGCTGAGCACTCAGATGTGCCAAGGCACTGCCCTTGTCCCCTCTCAGTGCAGTAAATGGCCAGCTGTAATTAATATTGGTAGGATCAGGACTGTGCTCCATAACACTTCCAGAGGAACCATCCTTCCTTCTCCCAGTCACTTTATATGATCTTTTCCTGCCATTACCACTGCTGAATGTTCATGTAATAGACAGATGTAAAATCTTATATCAGAATGAATGAAATTTTAAGTGTTGAATTAGTCCAATGAGTTAATGACCATGATTTAGTGTATTTTTGCTGTAGGAACTGTGAAGAATCAGTCAAGATTTTCTCCTGTGAGGGCTGTATTGTATTGATTTCTTTTTCAAATCACTGAGCAATTAGCATGGCAGAAACCTGGGTGCTCAGCACCTTCTGCATTAAACAGAACAAATGTCAAGCCCTATTAGTATAGTCAGCTGTTCCATAGTGGTTGATCAGGTGATATCTATCATTATACACCTATTATCTTGTTGAAATAGTGTTATGAGGTTTTGCTGACAATAACTTTGGATGATGCACTCTTCTTCATTTTAATCCTTCTTTGTTGTTCAGGCACAAACAATTTCAACATGTCCAGGCTGTTCAACTATTAATTGTGATAGTCCAGATTTTCAGCATTTTGTGCTGGTGCAGTAAGTCTTTCTCCATCTTTTCTCCCAAGTGAAAAAAAAAACCTCTGTATTTTTAATAATAATAAAAAGACATAATCACTTAATGCAGGAATGTCCACTGCACCCGAACAGCAAACCCAGCTTAAGTGGAAATTTACACAAAGAATTATTTATAGGAATCAATCATAATTACATTTAATGCATGCTGCAGCTGTTTATAATTGTGTTTTTCCCAAGGTTATTCTCCTCCTACTGCCCACCCACACACACACGAAATTTGTTTCTGTGGAAATGCTTAGGAAGCATTATAATTTTCCTGTAACTTGTTACAATGGCAGCTGACTGTTGTGAGGCAGACTAGATCCTGATCAGTGAGTGCAGTAAAAAAAGAAAGGAAAAATGTTTTGCCCACCAGTAAAAGCCTTGAGAAGCTGGTTGGAAATAACTGTTGAGACAAATATTTTCCATGTCATTCTGTTTGCTGTTTATTGTGACAAGCAAATCTGACTGCTGAATTTGAAAGTTCATTTTTTTGGTAAGTATAAATTCAAGGTAGTGTGGGCCAAATGGAGAAGACATGCACAAAATAATGTAACAGGGAACTTCTCACACTCAATTAGAAATTTCTTTCACCTAAAATTCACTGCTATAGAACTGATTGTAAAATACATTTCTTTTTTCAACTACTTGTGACTTTTCATAGCAAAAGAAACATGAGACTAAATTTGGAGTATTTCTTTGCTCCAGCTATTGGATTAAAAAAATGAAGACTTTATATGAAAGAAAATACATGGGATACAGATTTTTGATTGTGTTGAAGGCCTAGATGTCCAACCAAAAATTCTAGAAGGGGAAAAATTGAGTAGTCACTTGATGTAAGATGCATGGTTACCTGTAGAGGACTCCACACTGCTTTCTCATGCATAGTACGAGGAAGGAAAAAATGTGAATTTAAAACAGTCATTCATTTTGCTGTCTATTTTTCTGGTACCTCTGTCAGTGTGATTAAAATTTTAAATTATATTGCATGTCAATAGATTTCCTGTAATGGCAATTGGTTCTGAGGTAGTTCAGTGGAAAGCAGGATCTGTGTTATTCTATTGTTTTGATCCCTCTCAAGTACACTCTGTGTCTGTGATGCTCATACCAGGGTTAGACCATCTCAGTTAGCCCAAACACTGCTGAGGGAAATCTCTGTGAAGCTTAAAATGTAAAATCCTCTGGACTTCAGGGACAGTGGTATTCATACTGTTGTCTGATGGGTTTTATTTTAGCCCATCTTTACAAAATATCCCTTTGACACGTAAATATTTGGTTTTAAATGTTCACCTAGGCACCTGACCTCAGCAGTGAGGTAGGTGTAGGTGTCCAATAACATCTTTGAGTCATTTAAAGGAGAATTCCTGTAGTAGTTGTAGGGATGTTTTGATATTGGCCACATAAACTGGAATAAAAAATAAAATCTGAGGGCAGAAATGGTTCATCATTAGGTATGATTTTGGTTTCCCAATTCAGCTTTAACTTCTGGAGCATAATTGAGAGAATCTGTAGTAAAAGGCCTGATACAGATATAGGTAGATATAGCTAGAGATTATATAGATAGATATAGATATAGATGATATAGATATAGATATAATACCAGATTATATCTGGAAAATGTCTGGTGATTAGATCTGGAAAATCTTGAGTCCAAAGTTTGGTCATTTAGTACAGAGCCTTTCACCAGACACAATTAACTGAGAAGTGGCTGAGATTTGCCCCTGATCTTCAGGAAAACATTCGCAGGGCTGCAGAAGGAGTCAGATGTGTTGCTGTTGCTTGGGTGAAGATGCTTAAAGGAGGTTCATTAGTGAGGGGGGCAGGGAGGGAGATGAGGGTCCCAAAACCCATCCTGCCCCTGAGATGGAGAAAGTTGAGCTCCTGGTGTAGGAGTGCAAGAGCTGCCTCACTTCACAGCAGAGTTTTTTGACAGAATCCCAACTCTCAGGTCACTTTGTGGAGAGCCTTGAAAATCCCTCAATTTCTGCAGTGTCCTGGGGCATAAAAACAGGTTCAAGCCCATTCCAAATCAATGCACTCACTTGCTGTTTGTGCTTTTATTCCTCCCCACACACCTTGTAGCATAGAATTTTAACTGTAGCTGAGATAAAGCATAAGTAAATAACCAATGGGGACCAATAATAATTGCAATAAACCTATAACTTTGATGCTCCAGTATTTAACATTCTGGATCAAACTCTGCCCAGCCTTACACTCTGCAGAACCCCCCTGGGGGCAGTAGGATTTCATGGGGTATAAATCAGGGCAGAATGAGGTGATTTCAGAGTAGGTGAAATTGCTGATTTAACTTCCCCATCTTAAAGAGACTTCAGCCAAAAAGTAGGGTGTGATGACAATAGGAAAAAAAGGTCACAGAAATACCTTTAAAACTTAAATAGAAGAACGGTTTGTTGTTCTATTGGTACTGATCTTTGTAATTATTAGACCGGTTTGGCAAGGGAAAAAAAAAAGAGTTATAACAGTTGTCATATAAAACATGTTTTCCAAAACAGGTGCTTGATTTTTTTCTCTTGCTGGTGATACTTCATCTGAATGAAAAAAACAAAAAACAATCTGTCCAGCATGTCTCAAGATAGCTGCTGTATGAGGGGTTATTTCTTAGCATCTCAAACTGACCAATTTCAGGGCATTGTAGCAATTTAGCATAAACTCCAGAAAAAATCACCATGTTTTTACTCTAACAGGCAATAAGACTTGAAAATCTACAGAAGTGAAGTGTTTGAAATGGGGGTGTAGTTCCGTGAAACAACAGTGTCTTCTGCAGAGAGGCAAATTGAAATTATCATTTATTCCAAGAGAATTTTCAAGACTAAGCATGTATTAAAAACCCCCCAGACAAACATCTTTGTTTTTTCAAATGAGGTTCTCCTTAGGAGAAAACCACCACCAATAAAAAAGTCAATAGAAAAGTAAGTTTGGTAGAAAAATGTTTAGCTGGAAACTGAAATAACAGACTTCTTTGGCCCCTAAAAAATTGGAGGAGAAACTTGCAGCCAAAAGATGCCATTGCTATAAGTCATACAATAGAAATAATTAATTATATTTTCCATGGCTTATTAGTACAAAATTGCACGTTTCAAGAAAACTCACGGCCTGCAATTTGTCTTGTGTGTGACACAGCACAACTGCTCTTATTCAGCTTCCTCAATATTAGCACTCAGCTTCTTTATTTTCTCCTCAGGTAAGATTTCCTGCACACTGGAGCAGAATTGGGCCTGTGAGCTGAGCCATGGACCTCTTCCATCAGCAGAAGTGAAGAAAGAGCCTTTGGTGAGTACCTGGTGGCTTGGGGAGAACTCCAGGGGAGATGGGGATTGTGCACCCCAAATCCCCAATGCCCACAGTCCCCATCACCACTCACATTTCTACAAGAGAGGTTTAACACCAGCACAAACAAGGAGACTGCTGAAGCAATTTTTATATTAATTTATAAAGCTGCACAGCGCCCAGGGTACTGAAATCAAATAATGCTTATGAGCCAGGTACTAAGCACAGCAGTTATGGTGAGTAAGAAGGTGCCACAGAGGCTTAAAATGGTTAGTAGAGCAAATAAACCTCTCCAAAAGAAAGCTCTGAATGTCAGAAGAATTGATTTTCAGTGTAACTATCCATATGCTGAGAATCCCCAAAGGGGCATTTTCAGCTGGGGTTGAAAAGTGACTATTTTAGTGCGACGATGTATTCCTAAGCATTAAAAGGAAAAGTCCTTTATTCATGTAAAGTGGTACAAAACCTCTGAAAGTCAGGCTCCAGACACTGATTTTAGGACTGGATGCCAGGTAGGCTATAAGCCAGTGACAAACAACTCTATTTAAATGATCTCTTTGTCATATTTAAAGGTGCATTTCTGTAGCTCTCTGGTGCCCACAGACACACGGCTGAGTGGCACAGTGAGCGTGCAAACCTAAAAGTTGCCACTTTTGCTCTGCCTAGAACTGCAGTATCCAAACTGCAGATTGAAATTGTGTCTTTTGTTTTATAGAAACCTTGTTTAGCTCATTTTCAGGGGAACTAGAGGAAATTAATAGTGACAGTGTTTCCTATGACTGTATTAACACTTGGGGCCTTTCACACTGCCCTTTAATTTTCAGACCTGCATTGTGGGGACAGCACAAGACCAAAAGCTTGCAGCCTGATGCTTTTTTAAGTTCTCCTTCACCTTTACCAAAATCTGCCCTGCCTGGCTGCTGTCTCTTCCCAAGCTGAGAGCAGTGTTTGTCTGGCAGGAATGGATTTCTCTCCAGGGACATTTTCCCATTATAGATGTCTTTAGACCCTGGGCTCAAATCAGACCCAGTTTGTAATTTAAATGCCTGTTTCTGCCAGGTGTACAAAGCCACTGGTAACAATTAAAAGAATGGTATCTCAAGATTTTCAAAGATATAGCCATTGCAACTATTTAGCCCAGACAGGAGAGGCAGCTATAGATTAATTAGCTCGTGTACCATTAGCTGTTCCACACAGAGTAATCAACGTGAGGTAAATTACATAGGCTCTTAAGCAGGTTTTACAACCCACATTGAAATTCCTGCTGTTGAGTAGGGGATGAAAACCAGGTAGAAATTGCCATGCCTCAGTAAAAGTTTGGAAGAACAAGAAGTGACATATGTAAAGTTGTTCACTGTGGCCTTTCCTTTAGTTTCCCTGAAGAAATTTGCCTTCACAGATTAGCCACTGGGGAAAAAAAAATTTTTTTTTAAAGTTAGCTTGCACAATGATTCTTCTTAAAAAATGTAAACAATTCACCAATGTTGAGTTGATATTCAAAGGTTAAGAATGAGAACATTCCATGTGGACTAAAAAAAAGAAACCAAGCTGCAAATGGGATTTTTCTTCAGATATGTAGACTGAGACAGAGGTATAGCATGTAGCCAAAACCTTCAAATAGTCCTACAGGCTCTGAGGTCTTAGCATCAAAAATCTGACTTATACCATTACAACAGATTTTGTCTCCCTCAACTTCAAATTAAGGGTTTAACCTCCAAAATACATTCACCATATGCATTGTCCCTGCATGAAAGGAAAAGGTAGTGGCCTTGAATACACAAAAAATTTGGGATGTTGAGCTAGGAGCTGCTTATTGTAACAAATTAAACAGTTCAGGACAAGGTTGTGATAGACTCCACTTTTCTCTCAGGTGCCCTCCTTGGCAATGCTCAGTGCTCTGGTTACCGGGGCCTTTTCCTTCAAAGCAACCTCTGTCTTTGAAGAATATGGTGGACAAGGAGGGGGGCCACATTTTACACAGATTTTTAGGAGTCAGAGCATTCATTCCAGCCATGGAATATGCAGATCCATGTCTCCTCCTCTGCTGAGGATTTCAAATATACATCTATGTCTGGTGGACTGACTTAACCACTGGAATACAGGCAGGCTAAGGGAGGAAGGGGAGGAAGAAGAAAGAATGAAAATGTTGGATTTTGATTCCCAAGTCCTGCTCTGTTTTGGCTCCTAGGCATAGGCACTAATGACCAGATTTTTAGGATGTGCTGGAGTGGATATAAAAGCTCTCAAGCACCTGCCTTCCAGCTGTGAATCTGGTTCACAAATTCAGAGTAATTTTCAGGTCTGAAAGCAGGATAAATCCTTGTCTTCCTATCTAAACTTCTGTAAGGCCAGCATGACTTGATGCAGAACTCCTTTTCAGGTGTCCAGCTCAGGGAAGAACACATCATCCACCTGCTGTGTTGGTAAATACCAAATCCCTGCAGGAATTCTGGCATGTTCTTGGTCAGCAGCCAAGGTTGCTAGCACCCATTTTTGAGAATTATTGATGCCTTTGTGTAGCACAGGCTGCTTTCTCCCCAGGCATGTTCATGCACAAGCACACATGGGCTCTACAGCTTGTGCTGGTGTGTTGGAGACTGCCTGAGTTTTTAAGTTTGTTTTTCCTGAGATGAAAGCTGTTCCAGAAAGTCTCTCACTCTCAGCAAATCCAAGACCAAGGCTGGAAGCCGTAAGAATTAGCTGCAGGTGCTGAGGGTTTACAAACCGCTGAAGGGACGAAAGACCAAGGTGTTGGCTCCAGGTTAGTTCTTATGATCAACTATTCTTTTTATCTTCCCTTAAGAGCCCCTCACTCTTTTGTTGGCAAGGGGGAGGGAGAATGGGGCAGGGGGGGCCAAAGAAGAGTTAGGCTGATTTCAAATGGGAGGTGAAATTCCTCAGAAGATGAGCCTGTAGTGATCAGGAAAAGCAGATTAAGAGAAGCAGGTGTGGGGGGGGAGATGGGGAGGAGGGGGTGGATTTATTCATGCAATTTAGGATATTAGCAGCAAATTGGGAAGGCAGTTTGTTCTGTGTTTAGTCTTATACAAATTCTGCCCCCCTTCTCAGCACGTTTTCCCTTTGTTTATCTCCTGAGAGATGCCCACATGTGTACAATACAAAGAATCAAGTCATAAAAGCACAGGCCTGTCAGCCTCCCTGAGGACCAATTAATGGTGTTCCAAATCTTGTGGGCAGGCAGATGAAAAGGATACAGATAGAGGAGGGGAGGTGGATGAATACTCAAAGAGAGCAAGGCAGGTTTTTTCAGATGTTGGTAGGAAGTTCTTTAGGTATTCTTAGCTAACTTATTTGGGGTTTGGGCTTCTCTCCTGATTCTGCAGTCCCCTGGTCATTGATGCAGCAGAGGGAAAAGCTGCACTTCAAAATATAAATTATGCTTTTATCCAAACTAATAATGGCACAATGCCAGTGTAGGAGAGGGGGCAGAAAGAGGCCATTTAGCATTTTTCCAACCCTCCCTTCACAGACTGGCAGTCTTATTGGTAGGTACTTGGGTTTATATTATCATTTGTGTCTCTGAGCTGGGTATTGCTCTGAATGCAGCAGGCTTTGTAGTGCAACCTTTTCCTCCTATCTCACCCCCTATGTGTCCACAGGCCTTTGAACAGCGAGCTAGTGGCACTTTGAAATCAGGAGTTGAAAGTGTTTGACATGGAAAGGGGAGCATGAAAGTCTTGCTCTTTGAACCTTTTCTTTTCAAAGTCCCACAGAAAGTAGAGACAGGACAATAATGGACAGGCTGGGAGCTCTCAGGGTGAAGTGGGGATATGTGGTAATGAGGTTTTAAGTGTTTTAGCAGCCATTCCACCCCACAGTTTCCTCCCCTACGTACTCCCAGTGAATTAAATTTGCTGCAAGTTACCACAAAAATCCTCAGCTAGATATGTATTCTGTCCCTGCTGAATTCATTCCATGATTAAGTCCTGGAAACAGAATTGAGCTGATGAAAAGAGGAAAAAATGGTCAAAATTATCATTAAGTTGCTGACTACTGAAGGAAGATCAATTTTTTTGTTTGTTTTGCTTTATAATTAAACGAAGCCAGATGTACAGCAAGTGCAAGTTGCATGAGAAATGCAGCCAGCTGTTGCATCAAAAATCAGGCTCAGGCCTCTCAGTGCTCATGTGCAAACTCACATCTCTCACCTGTTGAGGTCAGGAGGGTGAATTAATAACCTTGGCAGCCGCTAAGATTTGCTTCCGTTATTTCACCTGCACGCGAGACCGGTTAGTGGGGGAAAAATGAAAGAAACTTGGAGGTCCTGAAATGAAACATCTCATTGAAGAGCCTCATTATGTTTAAGAAGAGAAGAAGTAGAAGGCTAAGTTATTAGTCTGTGAGGTCCATGAGCTGTTCTTTCACTCTTTGGAAAAAGGTTAAAAAAACCCAAGCTCAGAAAACTCCTTATAATGCATCTTCTCAATTGTGTAATCCTCTACCTGAGAAGAAAAAGAAAATCCTTTCTGAGTGATGTAGCAATCATTTTACACACTCAAGCATGAAATTTCATCACCATTACCTTAGCTTGGATGGCTGTACAGATGTTGTTTGGCCATAAAATGCATTCAGTGCTTTTTTAAATCTAACTGCAGTATCTGACTCGATGACCTCTTGCAGCAGTTGGTTGCATGGGCTTGGACTACATTGTGGTGAGGAAAATTTGTCCATATTGATTATAAAATTAGCCAGGGTAGGAGAGGAAGAGCTGAATAAAAACTCACTGCCAAAATTGCCTCAGATTTTTCCTGATCAGTCTATTTTGTATGACCTCTCGTGTCATAGTTCTGCCCAACACAGCCCCTTTTTGGAGCTAGATGCAGAGAAGGCAAAAGAAGCCTTTCAAAAAGGCTGAACATGGAATCCTCCAGCCCAAAGTCACTTTTTAAGAAAGAGAATTACCCTGAATTTGAACTAGATGGACTGTTCCTCTTTCCCACATGGAGCAGGCATAATGCAGACATAAATCTGATGTGATTGTGGCAGGAGTTGGCAGTGAGTCCCAGTAAAGCTGGTGCCACCACACTGCTCTGAGTGTTGTGCACACAGCTCCAGCCTCCCTGCAGAACCCCACCAATGCCCACAGGCACCTCTCTGCTCATGGCAGGATTAGTCCCTGAGAGGCTGATTTGGAATCAGATCTCCCTTTTGGAGCCCACCCTGGAAACCTTCCTGTTTCAAGAGTTAGAAGTAGAAAATAGATTCTTTTCCTTTTCTGGACATGTAGTTTCAGCCATTCTTCTCTTGGTACAGTGAGGTTTGAGGCAGGCGGAGGCTTCCCTCATTTCTGGGGCTCAAGGATGTCTTTGGGGTCTCAAGGGTACAAACCCCTGACGGCTTTTCAGAGGGCTGCTTACAATTTTTGGTGAAAGATGTTCTGTCTCTCTGAGCATCCAGAGGTACAATTCCTCTCATGCCTGCTGTGTGGCTGCATGGGAAGCACAAAATCTTGTGAGGTGTAAGATGGAGTGGGGCAAGAGAACCAGCACAGGTCCCTCTGCAGCTCAGATTATTTTGTTTTACTTGTCTGCCTGACTCCCTCCAGCCCTCAATCAAATGTAATAGTGACTGTCTACATTATAAACCCAGATATATTGAGAAATATATCTATTGGTCTAATTGACTATATTGATTAATTGGGTCATTTCTGCCTCTACAAGGGTATGTCTGCACACAGGTACCCAAACCATGTGGCTGCCACCAAGGGGGTGTCAGGACAGGTAAAGGTGATACAGAGACTCCATCATCAGAAGGCAAGAAAAGACATTTTATTATTAGAAATCTACAGTTCTTATAGAAACAATGGTGGACCTAAGGCCTGATTGGCTTTTAGCAATCTTCCCTCACACCATTGGTGAACTATGAATAGCACACTATGGAGAGTCATATCTGTAAACAATGGTTACAGAAAAAGATACAATAATTGTTTGAATTCTTCTCTCTAAGTTTCCCATAGCTTCTGACAGCTGTTTCTCTCTCTGTTCAGAGAATATGTGATTACCACATGTGACAACGACTTCATCTGAGCTGGGCACTCCTGACCTCATGGGTCACAATTAGCTTTTCTTGTTAATCCTGTTGTTCTGAAATACTCCTTATGGTCAAGGACTGGTGTTTATTTCCTCAGAGATCAGGGCCACAACAACTATACATTATAACTCTTTAAATAATCTTGTTTGAAAAAAATGTGATGGCTCAATGACTATTTTTTCTTTGGAAAAAGTTATAAGTTGTTCTCGTCTTTTTTTTTTCCCTCAAATGGGTTTGTTTCAGCTATTCCAAAGAAGACTTCCACTCAGCTTAACCCCTCCAAACTACCATTTAGATTGAAAGTGGAATCTAAACAGGCTTCTCTGGCTTCATCCCACAGGTAAACTTTCATACAACCCTGGCAAAGGAACTTGGTCCTTTCAGAGCCCATTTCAGAGCCTGACCTCACTGCCAGGGTGCTCTTCTGAAGACCCAGGAGATTTTCTTTTTCCTTCTTTACTTGCAGCTGGAGTTATAACCTCATATCCCATTTAATTTGTTCCTCCCCATTCTCCACACAAGATTAGGAACACTTGCGGAGTCTTAACATATATCCTCTCTTAATTATACCATAGCTGAGCCATACACTGATAGCTCTTTTTATCTTCCCTCATATGTAAATTCCTCTGGTCCCCTGAACATTTTTGTTTCTCTTCTCTGAACTGTCTCTAATTTGTCAATATGTTTTTGGTAATTAAGATTCCTGCAACTAAATGCAAAGTTCCATATGCCTTCATGCCAGATCCCCCACAGATTTTCAGGAGAGGTCACTGCTCACAGCTGGGACCAGATTTCCAAAAGCACTTTGAATGTTGAGAGCTTTTGAAACTATGGCTGTAAAATATCACTATGGGAACTTCTGCTTAAGGAAGCCTTTTCTGTTTTGTAGGTATCTAAATGAAGTTGTTAAAAATGTGGTGCTGGTAAAAATCTTGTGCCAATGAATGTCTGCCTCCAATACCTTTAAGAAATCTGTCCTACAGGAGAGAAATTGTTGGTCCTTCTCAGCACCTTCTATTTCTATTTCACATAATTAAGAGCAGTGATTTCTGTAAAACTCCATATAATTTTAAGTAAGCAAAGTGAAGTTTTAAAATCAACCTTCACACAATTTTTAAAGCATTAAAAATTACAATAAAAGTAATTAATAATCATGGAAAAATGCTGCCTGAAGATGCTCACAGTTAAGGTGGATATCTGGACCAACTTGCCAGTTGTCACAAATAATGTAGACATTGAGCAAAACTGTGTAAATAAATCAGGCTGAAGAAGTCAGTTCAAGGGTTTTTAACCTATGAACAGTCACCATTTTTATAAATCTGTGTATTTAGATATTTTCTCAGTAGGAAAAGGCAAAACTGTCTCTACTCTGTTGAATATTCATGGGTTAACCAACATGTCTGGCAGTAAGTTTTAGAGTTTCCTACAAATGAGTTCAGATCCTAACTAGGTTCTTTGGGATCAGTTTTGCTTTATAATTAAACATAAAATCATAGGAACTTATGTTTTTTATTTGGGGGAAGAGAAAAATTATTTCAATCCCTTTTTCTGACCCTGCAGAGCACCTATATCATGGCCAGAACAGTTTGGGCCACAAGTTTTTTAAAATCATGTGTCTAGGAGCCAACAGTGATTGATGTATGGTTTGGAACACAGTGCTTCAATGATAGTGTTCACAGAAAAAATATTTGTTTTCCTTCACAGTTACCTCTCCAAAGCTTCATACTGGACAGTTCTGAGAGGAAGGGAACAGGAGAACTTTTTTTATATTTGGGGAGGGGGCTTAAAATTGCAAAAGAGCTGCAGTTGAAAAATAAATTACAGAGCTTAAATAATCTGTATTCATTTCTGTGCTGCAGTAAACATATTCACTAGACAGTTAAAAAAATTGTTTATGATGTGCCTAATAGAGCCATTCTAGTTTATCAGTTAAATATGTATTCATAATTTTTTAAAAGGAATATTATTTACCCAGAAGACCAGAACAGTTTCTAAAAGAGCTTTTCCAGTCCATAATGTAAATATGTATTTAGGACAAGTGCTGTGTGTACAGTATTAAAAAAAATCCTCTGAAAATCTCTTTGAAAAGTTATTACACATGTCCACTGCTGCAGCAAAGTTTTAAATATTCATATCTCAGCTGTTTTCTTTTTCAGATTTCTCAATTTGGCTTGAATATATTGTGGGTGAATTGCTCTGCAAGAGCTTCATTTGTTGAATGTTAACAGGCCTGTGTCCTCAAGGACTACTCATGTGTGTTAAGCTATATATGTGCTTAAATCTCACCAGATCAGGGACCTCATTTTGTGAGGGTAACTTTAATACCACATTTATGTAATGTTATGTAAAGGAAGGTCTTGTATTCTTACAAATCAGTTGGGATGGCTCATCTACCTCTTGCCTGTCTCTCCCCCCCACCCCAACATTTTCCCTTTGGCAGATTATCCGCACACAACGTGTCTGCACTGTTCAGACTCTTTGATCTTCACAGAGAGCCCCCAGTGCCCTGATAGCATCACCAGGAGTTGTTTCCCCAGCCCACAGCCCACGGTGCTGGGAGATGCTGGAAGAGGAGAGGGGGTGTCCCTGCTCTGGTGAGGTTTGGAGAGGGATTTGCCCTTCTCTATGACCCCAATCACACAATGACCAGGCAAAACCAGGTGACAGCAGGAAGACTTAGAAGGGAGAAAGAGGGGAAGGCACCATGAATTCTCCTTGTGGTTGTCCTGGGCACCAGAGTGTCACATCCACATTTTCTGAAAAATCCCTTTGCCCAGGATTCTTCTCCTGGGAATCTGAGAAGCCTCAGAGAAAAAGGAAAACAACAATTATCTCATTTGCTTCTTCTGTACTTTGCTGCTTTAGAATGTGTTTGGAGATTGTTTACTCACAGGTGATTGTTTCACTGGATTCTGCTGTGAGTTGCTTTCACTCATTGGCCAATCAGGGCCAAGCTGTGTCAGGACTCTGGAAAGAGTCGCGAGTTTTCATTATTATCTTTTTAACCTTCTCTAAGTATCCTCTCTGTATTCTTTAGTATAGTATAGTATTCTTTAATATAATATAGTATTATAAAGTAATAAATTAGCCTTCTGAGAACATGGAGTCACATTCATCATTCCTCCCTGCCACGAGGCACCCTGCAAATACAATACCAGAGAACTGTCTGTGCAGAGCTGTCACTTCCAAGAGGAGGTGAGAGGTGCTCAAGGAGATCCCTCTCACTTCCATAACATGGTGGGGGTTTGGAAAATTTTAATTTTTTTTTTAGTTTTTTTTACCACAATCAAAAAAGGTGAAATTCTTGCAAGAAACACAAAACTGCTGTGTATGGCCTTTAAAAAAAAAGAATACAATTTTTAAAAAAAGGAATGAGAGCCCATCTCAGGTTTTCCTCACCATGTACCTTGCATGAGCTTACTAGAAAGTCAGTTTGTAATTAATAAAGCTGTATGGGATAAAAGGGGATTTTATTCATGTATTGCTTTGCATTAATATTTTTGTTTGCATGATGAGGGCACAGCAGTAGCAAACTTGAGTAGGGGTAGGTTGTAATAATTTGGCAGTCTGGAAATGGCTCTACAATGTGACAGATTAAATAGAAAATCATCACCATTACAAAGGATTCTTTTCCCCAGTAACAACTCTAACACAGGCTTGAATACATGTTAGACACAACTACTTTTCAAATGTCCAATTGTATGCCAGTGAAGGATGCTATTCATTTTAATTTCATTAATTGAAATTTTAAACTTTATATAATTTTTAATTGATTTGCATTTTCCTAAGTACTACAGAGATTTAAGGATCAAAAGTTAAGTTTTCTTTTTATCTTCACGATAAACTGGTTTGGGTTTATTTTTTTCAGTCAGTAACACTGTAAAAATTTGAAGCTTCAAGTCATGGAAGCAAAGTTTTCATTGACTTCACCAGAATTTTTGGCTGTTTCAATTATGTTAAGGTTGAAACCAAACCCAGCAAGCACAAAATCATCAATATTGGGTAAATTTAAATTTATAACACCGTGTCAGATACAAGGAGAAAGTATGGTGTGCCTAAGCAAACATTTATCATGTTTTTATTATTTCACTCTAAAAAACTGTTAAGTTCTCAGTAAAGGAGGGTGGGCTTTTTATATGAAAACTGACAGCTGTCTGAATTTCAAAATGCAAATATAGATCCAAATTTTGAAATAGTCTGAAGTTCGTCCAATAAAACAAAAGCAGTAAAAACTGCATGTGCTTATTGCAAAACAATCAGCCTGAACCTTTTTCAGAACTGAATATATTTGCATACAGAATTCCCATCTTTTCCAAAATTCTTGTTGTGGAATCTGCCATGATATTTTTTGTCAACATTTTTTATTGAAATAGCTGTGGAGGTTTTTATTGAAAATAAAGCTTTAATGATATGAAAAAAAGAAGATAAGCAATAATTTTATCAAAAATTCAAGTTAAACCCCCCTGAAAATCTTCTTAAACTTTATGCAAACATCAGCATCTTCTTCAGAATTGCTTTTTCATTTTTGAGACCAATTTCAGGTGAATTTTTCCTTTTTTTCTGTATGTTTACCTATCTGGCTTCCATCTATATTGGACTGACCAGGGTTGCAATGAAAGAACGGCATAAAATCCTCAATTACGTCCGGGCTTGTTTACTTATTTTATTGTTTTAACTGGTATGATCTCTTTGTGCAAGAAATTCTCTTTTCTGAATTTCATTTGGAGAAACTGATTAGGATATTAATGTTTTATTCCACTGACCTTTCTTTCCTGCTTTTTTTTGTTTTTTTCTTTGGGAATGCATGGCCAGCAGCACCATCTGGGTTTGCTCTGTGAGTATCTGTGCACCTTGTTTGCTCTGCCTTGGATGACTGTTCTCATTCTGCTCTGCTCTGTGCAGATCAGAGGCAACAGTCTTCTCTCTGTGGACAAATGCAGTATTTTTTTAGAGGCAAATATGTATATAAGGCAGTGGCTCTCTGCTGCAAATTTAAGGGCTTCCAGTAAAGCCTTGTGAAGGCTTTTTTTTAGCTAATATGAGCACTGTGCCCAAATCTTTCTCCTGTCTAGAATTGTTCCATTCATGTACCTGAAGACCCGCTTCAAAGCCACTTTCTGTACGTTGCATGGAACTTTGTTTTGATGATTATCTTAACAATTAAATTTTAACCTGGGGATTATTAATAATGCTGTTAGCACCTTAACATCTTGATGTTTCTGTGGCCCTTTAAAACTTTGTTAGTGCTCTTCTGTTTGACATTTCAAATCTCTTCCTCTCCTGTGGCTCTTGTCATGAATTTTCTGTGGTGTTGTCCACTTTTCCCAAAGGGAGAATCTGCTTAGTTATTCCTAGGAGGCTGCTGAGCCTGCTTAAACACAAACATATTGCCCTATTTAATCAGTTTCTTGATCTTGTATTTCTTGTTATCTATTTGTTTTCTACTTTAGTAGTTATTGCAAGTAGCCCGAGGAAATATTAAACTGGTGAAGCTCTTCTGCTTCTAGGTCATTGGTTTTCATCTATATAAAGTTGATCAGCATCAGACAGTAAATCTATACAGAGAAAAGGTGATTTCTAACCAGTGGACGGTGTGAATTTATATCTATTAAAATATACATGTTGACTGTAAGATCTAAAGGGGTTACATCCACAGTCATTGAATTTAATGACAGAACTTCAGTTTCTTGTGCTGGGAGCAGGTTCAGACTTGACTCTGCAGATGACAAAGATGCATATGCAAATCATCTTGTAATTCTTCTTGTTTTCATACCTGGGAGTACCACATATTTTTATTTTACTCCTTTCACAATACTTGCAACTTAGATTAAGTGTTCTACCTTAAAATTGAATTCCATTAAAACAACACCAGGCTTCATATTTTTTAGTTATTCCCTGCGAAAAAAAAATCACCCTACAAATAAAGGGGTTTTTAAATTTTATTTGCTAGTCTGACAAACACAAAAACTTCTCTTACCATTGCACAAACTATTCCCTATTAGTAGAAAGGCTCTGTGTGCTCCATTAAGCTTCTTCCCGTGACATTGGTACTTCGAGATTCCTCATATGGGATATCCCATTGATGCCATGATTTCTTGCAGCATTTTATGTAGACAGACCTTATTTTAATGGAAAGCATTCTGGTGATATTGCTTACCATGGAGCAGAATCCAGGCTGCTGATCTCATATCTCTGTATCCTATAGGGATAATTGAACTTTGTGCTTCACTTATGTCTGTAAAACTTTTCTCTTTTTTAATATATTTTTTCCCCAGAAAAACAGAGTAACCTTAGAAAGCTCCATGCTTTCTGAGACATATTTCAGTTTTGGTTTTGTGCTGTTCCAGTCCTTTGTTACTCAGATCAAGCCAGCTTGTAACTGAGAAAGTAACAGTAGTGCCACCAGACTGCAATCTGTCAAGCCCTCCTAAAAGCCCTCTTTAATTGCTTGTGTAGCCTCACTGTCTCCTTAAAGAGTCCCCGGGCTGCATCCCTGCTGCATTTTGATAAAAGTTCTCCCCATGCCCTCTGTGACTGTCAATAATTGCATGAGAGCACAGAAGGAACTTCTTGAGGACTCCAGAAAGTGCAGGCCCTCTCTCTTTGTCAACCCACAAAACCAAAATATGGAAATTAAAGCTGTGGAAGAGTTCTTGGATGTCTGTTCTTTGCCATTTCCCTCCTGGGAGCTTCTGCCTTATTTTCAGCATTTTTTAAGCTGTGTGCTAAAGTTCCCCCATGTTTTACCTTACAAGTGTGATTTTTTTGGAGGCCTCCTTGAGTTATTTTAGCTGCAGCCAAAGTGATTTCAGGTTAAGTAAGGACTTGGATGACATCACAACATTCCCTCACAATGGTGGCATCAAAGTGCCACGTTTGCCAAAGCATCACTGTTGTGTTAATCTGCTTCTTCCCACTTCAATAAGGAACCTTTCATCCAACAGCTAATTTGACCTTGGAAAATCTGCAAAACTCATTTTCTTCAGCTGCAAAAAAAGCCTCAGTCCTTTCTGTCTTGTTACATAACAATCCCACACAATGCTTGAATTTTATTTCAGATGAAATATCTCTTTCCATTGCTTTAGTATATTCACTCACCTATTTCTTATCACCTTTTTCAGCCAGAGGAACTTTGAATTGAATTTATTAATATTTATATATCTAGAAGGAACCAATACACTGATTTTTCTATTGGGTTTCAAGTATACAAAGAGTTGGTCGAATTTTAACTTCATGGAAAATTTCAGTGAAAATAAATACGTGCATGCAGATTGTTAACTCTTGCCCAAAAAGATTTTGTTGCTCTGCTTAGTTTTTAGTTCTTGAAAATAAAAATATACAGATGTTTTACACTTGCCCAAAAGGGTTTGGTTTTTTTAAACTAATGAAAATAAAATATACAGACTAAAGTCAAAATATTTTAATTTAGAAATAGCACTGCAGTCCCTCTCAGTAGAATTATTTTCCAACACTTCTAAGTGAGAGTCCAATTTTTTTTCAGAAAATATTTGCTAATGTCTAAGTTCCCTTCTTAGGTAAAATATCTTAATAAAAATTCCATATTATTACATGTGATGGGAAAAGACAGTGACCACGAGTCTTTGGAGTGACAGGAAACATGGCTTGGACACCTTGAAGGTCTGCGATGGTAAAGATCATTCTTCTTACCTGGTAAGAAAAACTGCATTTTTGATAGTAAGGAAAAAATAATGCTGAAAGATTCATCTTGTTGAAAAAATAATTTTCTGACAGAGAAAAAAAAAAGAAAAATTCATAAATTTTAAGGTGGAGTTATTCTTATTTTAAATTACTGCAGTAAGAATCCTATGAAAATTTTTTAACCTCCTTTTAAAGTGCAACAAATATTAATTACATCACAAGGTATTCCACCCCATAGCAGATCTCTGTCCTGTGCTTTAACTCTCTATTCCTGGCAAGAGCATCTAAAACTTTGATTATTCATAATATGAAATTTAATCCTTTCAGTCATAGGTGCAATAACAGTTTGGTTCCTACAACAGAATTTTCTACAAATACGGTGAGTTTACATAAATATTTAAGACTATCAAAAAAGCACAGACAATTACAAAAAAATATATCTTAAAAATGGGTGTTAGTTTCTCACCATCCTACCTGCATACAAGTTTATTCTTCACACTAGTTTTATGCTAGCATGAATCTTATTTCATAGTGAAAGTATCTGGCACAAAGAGTTATCATAGATCTTTAGCTGGTTTTTTGTTTTGTTTTGTTTTGGGGGGTTTTTTGTGTTTTGGGTTTTTTTTGTTTTTTGTTTTGGGTTTTTTTTTTTTTTGTTAACAGATTGACAATTTAACTTTTACAGAGTTTTGTTTTGGTTTTTTTTTTTTGCAGTGTTATTTAACAGGCTGAGGAACACTTGGTTCAGGAGCACAGGGTAAGAGAACTCCAGCACCTCAGTGCAAATGAGATAAATGAGATCATGTAAATGAGATGTTTACATTACATTGTGTAATGGGGAGTGGGTGATGTGGGCTTGAATTTTCTTGAGCTGAAGAAGACAACTCCAGCTTTCACACCTTCTAGACTGTTACCCAGTCACTGAGACACTAAAATAAAAATCATGGTGACAACCTTCCCAACATTTCTGACCAGAATTTTTAGCCACAGATGATCAGGTCATGTCTTCTACACTCAGTATTTCCCACATGGGTCAGAAATTCTTGGTAGGGGTTCCTTGGGGCTTCTGCTCAGTGATCCTTGGTGGGTTTCCTTGGTGGATTTCCTTGGTAGGGGATGATCCCTTGGGCTGCACATTCAGCTCAGCAAAGAGGAGACAACTTTGTTTTAGTCAATAACAAAACTTCAGTAGTTTGAGTAAAAATGAGCCCAGCTAATAAAGACACGAGTCAAAGCACAGATTGCTAGAGTTTCCTACACCCAAACTGGAATCTACAGAGGATTTGTGAACTAATGACCTTCATCTCTACCTCAGAAGAATAAATGTTTTCCTTGGAGCTAAGCTTACCTAGTTCTGTTTCCCATCTGTGCACAGCCATAACTGTGCCTTCCTGGCTTCTGGAGGTGTTACAAGGATAAATATTTTCATTAGAGGTTTTGACATCCCTCAAGGAGCAGACCTTTGGGGCATACAAGTATCTCAGATTCCATCTACCATGTTTTAATGTGTAACAAAAATTGTAGATTCTTCTAAAAGAAATTCCTGTACTCTGTGTCTGTGGAGCTTAGAGGGTATGGTAAGGAGAACAAAAAAATTATTCTTGTGTATGAAGATAATTCACCTTGCTGCTGTATGTGATTCCTTGTATTGGTTTATTGGCTTAGAAGCCTTCAGGTGATAAGCACATTTCTTTTTGCAGGAATCTCCTCAGGAAACAAAAGTATCCCAGATGCTAACACACCTGGTAACACATCCATAGAGCTGCCCTCTCACAGCCACATAGCTAAGCTATTTTTGGTCTACATTTTATTTTTAAAAAAAATTATTTGCAAAAGAGATTTAATCAAATAATTGCACATAACAAACAGAAAAATAACCAAACTCTAATACAGTAATATAAACAAGTAGTATAGTGATGTAAACAACTAATAGAAATGCTGATTGGCAGCTGCATTGAGGAAAGAGGTGCAGCAGCCTCTGGCACCCCAAACTGAAGCTGACCCTCCACCACAGGAGGAGCAGAGCACAGCTTTGTCATCTGCTGTGGGAGCACAGCAGAGGCTCCTGTTTGTCCACATAGCTGTTTGCTAAACAACCAAAAATAAATGGGCACTCTCAATTACATTTTGACCATTCCTAAAGGATGGAGGGTCTGAATTCTTTAATGACACAGAGAAGTCAAGGTCACAAAAACCTCTCAGGCCATTTGATCTCTCCCTCTTTCTTTCCTTCCTGCTCCATGTTTCTGGGGCTACTTCTGAAGTGGGTCAGAGTGTTCTTCAGCCTATAAATAACTCAAAACTAAACCCAAACCCTTGCCAACAGCATTTAGGAGGGGCAGTGTGTGGTAATGGTGGGATGAAGGATGGTTCAGAGGCTATTTATCCTGACCTGTTGCTGAAAGAAATGTTCTTTGAAGTGATACTTAGGCATCAGATTTTCTTGTGTCTCCTGCTCTCTACTCCTTCATCCCACTTGCCATCCATACCTCCTGTAGCTGTGGCTAAGCTCAAAATTTCAGTTCTCTGACTGGAATTTCTAAGCACTGGATTTTTGGTTTTGATTTTAATTCGGGGCTTTTTTTATAAATTCAGTTTTCCCTAGCTGGCGTGTGGAATGCTTTTCAACAGATGGTCATGGAGTTTTAAATGTTGTGAGTGGATTTTTAATAAGTCTGACTAATTTTATGATCATTGCAGTTCATGTGCACTCAACATTCCCACTGACTTCAACAAGGAAGGGTTGGAAATGAAAAAATGTCATATTGCACTCAGCCAATGTAACTCTGGCAGTGTAGATAAATAAGGGAATTCTGGGCTGTAACAGCCAGGTTCAATTGTTTCCCTCTACTCAGCTGAGCTAAATGTATTGTGGGGCTTTTTTATCTCAGCACCAGGTATTGGTCCCAGCTGGAGGCAGAATTCAGAGCACTTGTGTGATCAGTGATGACAAATCCCACATTTCTCAAAATGATGTGATTTGTGGGTAACTCCAGCCTCTTACCTCACTGCATCAAAAAATCCTACCATCACAGTTAACTCCTGCTCATTTTTCCTCTTTCCAGTCTGAGGGATTTCTCTCCTTGCTTTTTTAAATTCAGTGAATGAAATCAGGACACCTCTTTGAAGCCTTGCCTGTTATTGCCTCTGTGCCAGAACATAATATGTCATGGAGGGATGGCTCACAGCTATGCCTGACAAAGCTGAGGTGGGAAAAGATCCTGTGCCCATTGTCAAACATCCTTGCTGCAGCACTGACACAGCAGAGATTCACTGTCCTGCTGCATTTTCTTCCTGCTGACAAGATCACATCTCAGGCCATCTGCCCTGATTTGATCAAGTGTTTGGTCACACTGCAAGTCAGAGAGGATGCTCAGGGCAGGTCTCCCTGAACCAGCTGCTAGGGAAATCTCCATCAGCAAGTCCACAAAACAGTAAAATGTAATTGTAACTGAGAGAGGAGTGCACCTTCAAATCTCTTCTCTGAATATTTGTTGGGGTTTTCTTGAATTTTGTTTACTGCTGACAAGTTGTATCTAGCAGCACATTACAAACCCCCTTTTGGCAGCCATAGGAATATATTTCAAGCAGGTTTTGTTTGATATCTACAAGAAATCTCTGTTCAGTTTATGTAATAAGACAAACATATGCAAATCCATCCTCGGATCCTGTGAATTATATGCCTGGAATCAGTAAGCAATTCAGTAAAAGCTCACTAAGTTGCATTTTACCTATCCACATATCCCATAAAACTGACATAAAAAACAATGGTTTCTTTACCATTTCTCAGCAAATATTTAATAGCAGCTACAGTGTTTTGGAAGGCCTCACATTATTGCAACTTCTTGACTTTTTGCAAAATGTAATGAGATTGATTCTTTATAAAAAAAAACTTCACAACATTTTTTATTGCTCTGCAGTGCAAATATGAGCGTAAATAAATAATTTTGAACTGCATTATCAGGCAAATGTAGCTGTTGAGATGAATACATTGGTTTTGTGTGAGTATTTCTTCACCTGCTCTGGCATTTTTCACAATTCAGTAATTAACTGATAACTACTGACTTATTATTCAATCTCTTAGAACATTTTGAAAATGGGATATGTGCCTAGGACTAGATCTACAGCCCTCATTAAGAGCTAAATTCACAACAGATCACAGGTGCTGTTTGTTTCCAGCACCTTCATCCTCGAACACCTGCTGCAGGAATGTACAACCCCAGCTGGATGGCAGGCTGCTTAAAATGAGGGCAAGTGGGTCCTAAAACAGGTCCAGAAAAGCATATATAAAATGTAAAGAGAGCTGAATCATCAACAGCAGCCTCTTCAAACAGCAGTGGATACAGAAATGTCAAACCCTGATCCTCTGCCATGCCTTGACCAGCCCTGAGCCTTATTGAGTTTGATACCCACGTCCACTCCACCTCATAATACCTGGAGAGGGAAAAAGGCACTTTGGCCTGCCTTTCTTTCTCTCTTTCTCTTTCTTTTTTTTCTCTCTTTCTTTCTCTTTCTTTCTCTCTCTTTCTCTCTTTCTCTCTCTCTCTCTCTCTTTCTCTCTTTCTTTCTTTCTTTCTTTCTTTCTTTCTTTCTTTCTTTCTTTCTCTTTCTTTCTTTCTTTCTTTCTTTCTTTCTTTCTTTCTTTCTTTCTTTCTTTCTTTCTTTCTTTCTTTCTTTCTTTCTTTCTTTCTTTCTTTCTTTTTCTTTCTCTCTCTCTTTCTCTCTCTCTTTCTCTCTTTCTCTTTCTTTCTTTCTCTTTCTTTCTTTCTTTCTTTCTCTTTCTTTCTTTCTCTTTCTTTCTTTCTTTCTCTTTCTTTCTCTCTTTCTCTCTCGCTCTCTTTCTCTCTCTCTTTCTCTCTCTCTCTCTTTCTCTCTCTTCTCTCTCTCTCTCTCTTTCTCTCTCTTTCTCTCTCTTTCTCTCTCTTTCTCTCTCTTTCTCTCTCTTTCTCTCCTTTTCTTTCTTTTCTTCTTTCCACCACATTGTTAAATGCCCAGAGGACTGGGCAGTGAAAGATCTGGGTTTTTTCTTTGTAAAAAGGCCAATGTGAACCCGTGTCCCTCCATGAACCTCCCAGCCAGATGTGCTGCTGGGTGGATCTCTCACTGGCCCATCCATCCCACTCTGTCATAAGAGCTAAAGGTAACAAAAAAGGGGGTGTGGAGGGGTGGAAAGCACAAGGACTGGCACAGCTCTGTTCTCTACTGGCAGTGGGACCTGTTGGGAAGTGGAGAAACCCAAGGGCTGCTCCCTGCTCCAGGAAACACTCCCAGTGTGACTACAGACCTACACATGTGTGTAGCTACACCAAGGCTGGTGCAAGTCTGCTCCCCATTGGCTACAAATCCTTACTCAGGGCTCGTTTTCCTCCTTGCTCTAATGTATGTTTATTATTCCATGCAAAGCTTCAACAAGAAGGGCTGAGCAAGATCATAGTTCCCGAATACCTGTTAGCATAATGGTTGGAGTTTTCCCCTGGAAGATGCAGGCTTGTTTATGCTCAGCGAGAGAAAAGAATTGAACCCACATTTCCCATATGAATGCTCTAATCAGTGAGCCCATTTAGCAGAAGAATGGAGCCAATCTAGCAGGAGTGCTCAGAAAATGAGTAATGGGACAGGTCCTGCCAGCCAGACACATAGAAGAGTGACTGAGGTGTCTGCCTTCTGCTGCTGCTGAATCTGACCCTCATTCCATGCTCTGATCAGGGATCATTCCTTCCTTCCCTGAATGAGGCTAACACACTGTTTTGCAATTGTAACATGTAAGAATTGACCCTCCTTACATGATTTTCCTTTGCTTCAGAGACTGTAAGGGTAGACTTAGCATCTGCTGCACACTGCTGCTTTTGCCCATTACTGCCTTCAGCACGTTTGTTTCAAAATAGCTGTAGGAATTAGCATTGCATCTACTGCCAGGCAACCAGGGTTTGTCAACACTCTCTGGTGGAATAACTTCCATTGTTCAAGTGCTGACTTGCTGAAAACTGCCCATCAGTCACTTCCATCTAAAACTAAAAAGGGTTTCCACTTTCTTGGGTTGCTTGTTTAATGGATTTTAACAAAAGATAATGTTTCTATAAAGTAAAATTTATTCAAATTGGAAGAAAATATTTGTAGTTTTTCACATCTATGTAGGATTGTGTACAACTGCCTTGTTCTCCAGGAATGTGTTTATAGAATAATTTTCAGATGCACCACAAAGTCATTTGGGATTAGATACTCAATTTCTTAATCTTGTCAAGTTAGTTGCACTCCACTACTTTTACTGGAACCTGTTTCAATCACTCCTAACAGTGTTTAGAAAGATTATTGCAATTTTTCAGCTGAAGCTTTTCCAGGAGCAGTTAGTAACATTTTTGGTTTTTACTCTCACCAGAACACTCAGAACATTCAGAACTTCAGCTCCTCTAGCTCTTTGACATTCATCCTTTTCCTATATCCATGAAAATATTCAAATCCTTTACCCACAGTGTTAGACAAGCTGAGTTCAAGATTTTGGGGAACTTCTGTTCTCACATGGCAGGCTAATTGAAAAGTATCCAGCTACTAGAATAAGCTTAGCCTATTGTGCCCACCCTCATGGCCTTAGGAGATGCCAGCTTGCTGCCAGCCCTGTCCTGAGCTGTGGCTGCTGTGCTCAGAGCAGCTTGGAGCACAGACACACAGCTCCTCAGAGCATTTTCAATTTTCTCTTATGAGGCAGGGTCTCCCTTCTCCTGACCAGCCCACTGGTACTTTGTTCTATCAGTCCCAATTTGCATTCATATTTCTTGTAGCAGGATGACCTGAATTATGCACAGCATTTTGGGTCTCACCAGGTGTTGTAGGCTTGCAAGGTGTCATTAATCACCTTTCCAGCTCAAATGCTTGGATTTCCCTGTCCTGTTGCTGCCTCACATTCGTGGCTCACAGTCTTCCTCCTCTTTGCCATGTTTGGTGCAGAGTTTACAGAGCAACTGGGGTTTTTTTGGCTTCTGAAACCCTTGTACTTCCACTTGCTCACTCTTTTTTTTGTTGTTCTAGATGTTGGTTCTAATCTTGTTCCACATTGCTCATTCCTCCCAAAATTCTCATCAACATTCTCTTGTGTTTTGCTCTTGTTATTAAGCTGGGTCCAGCAGGGAAAGCAGGAAATTAAACCAGATTAAAGCAGAACAAGCCACAATCCTGGCCTTGTATCCAGCCCTGTGCTGGTAGGAAAGGCTTCCCCCTTCTCTCTAAAAGCCACGTTGCTCTTGTGTTCCATTCTAAAGGGAAGGAAGTTTCTCAGCTCACTCAGCATGTTGCTTGTATCCAATACAGATGATAATATTATCGTTTTCTATGTAAAAATTAAGGTTCACATTAATGTCCACTCCATGTACCAGCTCTCTGTTGAGTCTGCTCCAGTGATCCTGTAGTTCTCTTCATCTGAACATATTAACATCTTTAATTTTGCGTCAGTGAGATACATTAAAAATTATTTTTCCTGCCTGTGCAAAATCTCAGCCTCCTCCTTTGCCCTTACCTGCTCAATATTTTTACCATTACTCAAGGCTGATGACAGCTTCTCACTTAGTTGATAGACTGAATTTTAATTTATTTTTGCTGAAATATAAAATTTATTTATTTCAGGATATCTGATTTTCTAAGGGGAAAAGAAATCAGTCTTGAAAAACTAAAAACATGTGTTCTGGGGTGGAAGTAGGGGCTGCATGATAAATAATAATTCCTCTCTGCAGAAGTTTAGGAAGTCTCAGATTAGCACAGAAGTTTTAGTACTAATCTGTGACCCAAAATAGTATCAAATCTTGCAAGACAAACTTGACAGGAAACCTGGTACCAAAATGTGCATTGCTTGTATAGATTCTGTTAAGCAAAATAGTGAATTGTTTTATGGAAACTATTCTTTTCACTAACAATTATCAGATTTCATAATGAGCTGATCAGCTGACAACACCTACAGAAAACAGATGGGGAAAATATTTGTCTACTTCAAAGCCCAAAATTTACAGAGTAAAAAGTTTGAAGTCTAACAGCACTCCCTGGGAAAATTCTAGTAGCAGAAATGGTTTTTGGCAATTCTAAGAAGTGATATGGAAGTATTCAAATCATCTCACAGGGTTTCAGCTCCATATCTTACACTGCCTTCAGTGGGAAGCACGCAGTGAGATCCCCACTCGCTGCTTTGAAAATGTCCCCCTTGGTGCTTCATGTCGTGCTGAGAGACAGAGCACTGATCCAAGGTCCAGATCCACAGCAGGCAGCAGCACACACAACGTGCCAGAATCCTGTAAGGCACCACTGTGTTAAAATATGCGGGCTTTAACTTAAAATGACAGAAATCAAGGGCATTGCAAATTAAGGCTCCTAATGGCCTCCTCCCCTTTGTCCCATTTAGTGATGGTCATACCTTTAGAGCTCTAATATGTAAAGTTGGGATTTTTTTTTCTCTTCTTCCTTTTCTCTTTTCTATCCTGCCCTCTATATGACCTCTCTCCTAATTGGAATATATCTTGTTTTTCGATAATAGAATTTCCCCAGGAGATAGTCAATTTTTAGAGCTGAAAATTAATTTACGGGCCCTGCTTGATTGCATGCATCAGATATGTTTGTCTTTTACTACATAGTGACCTTCTCCTCCCCTCTCCCTTCACATCTTCATAGCTAGGAATTCACTTCAGAGTCAGATAACATGCCTTTTTACCCTGTTTTACAGGTGTTTGTGTCACACTTTTCACATGCTGCTGTTTTCCCACCCAGAGTGCTCTTGGAGACTTGTGTCCCAGTCAAAAGATTGGAAATCTAATCATTCCTTACACTACAGCTGGTGGCACTCTGGCCTTTCTGATTTTGTGGCAGCTTGCAGTTCATGTGTGTAGAAGTGGCCAGCGTAGAGAATGGGCTCCATGCCACCCAGAGATCCTCTTACCTTGCAATTTGTTGCTTCACTCATGAGCCTGTTCATAGCTCCATTGGTTTTTAAAATGAGATTGGAAAGGTAAGTGTGGCATTCACATTCTCTGAAAAAACTCCTTTGCCTGAGATTTTTCTCCTGGGAAGCTGAGAAGCCTCAGAGAAAAAGGAAAACAATTGTTATCTCATTTGCTTCTCCTGTGTTTGCTGATGTGGAATGTGTTTGGAGATGGTTTACCCACAGGTGATTGTTTCATTGGATTCTGGTGTGAGTTGTTCTGCCAATCAGGGCCAAGCTGTGTCAGGGCTCTGGAAAGAGTCACGAGTTTTCATTATTATCTTTTTAGCATTCAGTAAGTATCCTTTCTGTATTCTTTAGTATAGTTTAGTATAGTGTTCTTTCATATAATATATTATCATAAAGTAATAAATTAGCCTTCTGAGACCATGGAGTCAGGTGCATCATTCCTGCCTTCACTGGGGCATTCCCTGTTAATACAATAGGTAAGTCCACACAGTTTGTAGCCACATCATGTGGACACAGTGGATGTGTTTCCTTCCAGTTCCTCTAATATCTCCAAAAAAAAAAGAGGCCTTTTCCTTTCATAAGACACCTTAAGAATAGTAACCTAAGTGTAATTAATTTTTCCATTTCATCAGTCAAGATTTCTGTTTTTCAAGAATCCTAGAATGTTTCCATGAAATTCACTTCTTTGAAGGGCCAATCTTTTATTTTGTTCAGCTGATGATGTATGTGCTGGAGTACTCAAATTGAAATGAGAAGTTGAGCAAACACAGATGCTGTTCAGAGCTGCACGTCTGCTCGTGCTCAGTGTTAAGGACACTCCTGCAATGTTATTTTGATGAGTTTATTTAAAAAAGTGAGATGAGAGTGAGATTCACCTCATGTAGGCTTAGATTCCCACAACACAATTTTTTTACACCTCAGCTGGGCATCCTCAGTGCCCTTTCTACTCAAAAAAGAAGACTAGGCAAATTTAGCTCATAACTCATCTGACCTATTCTGGACATTTGCAATCATTGCATCCTCAAATCACTCCAGTCAATATAAAAGGAGTCTCAGGGGCTATATGAGATCTAAGTGTCAGCAACTGTTACATTTACTGCTTAAATGGATCCTACTCAAAGCTACAGGGAAGCATCTTCCACAAAGTGAAATCTGTGTGGTGCCCTTTAAAAAACTTGGTCAGCCAATTGTGTGATCCTGACAATGAGGTTTATGCTGGAGCTCAGTTCAGAGCTGAGGATAAAGAAGTCTTTCAGAGCAGTATATAATATAATTAATATAAAATAATAACATAACATATAACTTAACATTATAATATAATTTAATACAATACAATATAATCCATCTTAACGACTGGACAGCTCCCATATGTTGTCATGGTCAAGTCAATGAGCACGTTCAGTTGCTGTAAATAAGATCCTGGATTTTGTGTGCACACATTGAGACGTTTGAGACAGTTACTTGCAACAGCTGAGCTCCAAAGCCCATCAAACATTAAAAAAAGTTTCTTCTGTAAGTCAAGCCATCCTGGCCTGTTTGATAGACACTGAAGTCAGCATGCCACACTAAAGGAAATTCTTTGGGAACACTGTGAGGAAGTGAGACAGACTTTACGAATATCATAAAAGAATTCAGTTAATTAGGTGAGTTGGATATTAATTAGGTGAGTTGGATAGCAGCAATGGTCAAGTTGAAATAATCTGGTGACCTCAAAGAAGGAGAAAATGAGTGTGCATACAAAGATACCTTGCTGAGGAAAATCCAACAGATCCAGGTGATTGGTAGCTATCAGTAAATCATCAAATCTGATGATTTCTAGGCCTGGTTTTGAATTTCTGTAGACCAGCACAGCTCTGCTCTGTAAGCAGAGAGCTCTACCAATTTATGGCAGCTGAGAATATCGCCCCCAGGAAGAACAAATAGAAAAAAGAACCACAATAAGATCTCTCTGAGCAAACTTTTATCTGTTTAATGGAGGTGTGCCTAATCTTTCAGAGTCAGAGAGCCAAGAAAATAAAAGGTACAATGTCAAAATGCTGCAAGCTTTTAAACCAACCTAAATTAGTATTTCACTGATATTTTTAGTAGAATTCCAGCTAAAAGAAGCCACTACAACATTAAACTTTGCTGACCATTTGTCACAGGTTAAACACTGATAAATATTTGGAAACTCATTTGCATAAAACTACAGTTTGGTTTAGTTCTTTTATGGGTAACTAACTTTTGTTGGGGAAAAATATCAGTAGCAAAATGCCATCACCTTGCACAATACTTAGTAAATACACACCCTTATAGCCAACCTCTTGCCTCACTGCCTTTGTGTCTGATACCTCAGGCACAGACTCTTGGTTTCCAGCTTTGGCAGGAGCCTCACTCTGCCACTTTACCCAGTACCAGGGTGTTACTGATCCCCTAAAAGCCACCACAAAGGGTGTCAGGTGGCTCAGGACCCATGTCCTGTTATCTCATGGGGGACAGGAGAGCTTTTGGGCCAGGTTCTTAGAGGTATAGCACTTCATTGGAGAGGGAGGAAGTGGGTAAATTATAAATCAGATTGTTTTATGCCCACTGCTCTTTCATATCAACTGCTGTTAATGTTTGCTTCTCACTGCTAAGGATGTACAAGTGAAACTCACAGGTAGGAGTGGAGCTAATTCAGCTTGTGGTTTCTCCTCTGCAGGCTGAAAGAAGCAGAAACAGCTTCACAGACATATTTGTTAAGCTCAAGTAAAACTTCAGACTCCTCCAGTACCTCTCAAATCACCACTGGCTGCTTTAGCATTTGACACTTTCAGCACAGGTGATGAAGAGTCTTTTATACAAAAAAAAAAATAAAATCCCCACCTCTTTTATACTTTTTCCTCACTTTTCCACCTGCTGTCTCCATGTATGTCTGTTTTTTCTCTTGTCATAAATCTGCTTTTGCAATTGTTGCCCAAAGAGTGTCTTCATTTGTAGACCACCTGGAATAATGGAACCTAAATCTCTGATTTCTAGTCCTCAAATTCTATATTATAAAGAACTTATAAAACCATTTCAAAATACCTGCCATTTGGAGAAATTACTCTGAGTTTAGATATCTATCTTAAAAACACAACCCTAAAACAAAAGGATTACTACTTTAGAAATTCTTGTGGATAAAAATAAAATTAAAACTCAGTCCAAAAAAGCAGGTTTTGTAGAACTCATTGTTGGAAAATGTTTGCTTCTGGCTTACAATATGTATGCAAATGAAAACAACAGAGTTATAGCTGGTGCTCTCCTGTAACCTTCACAGTGTTGCTCTCTGGGTACCTTTAGCGTAAAGTGAGATGCTTTTGTCAGAATTACCAACGTTTTTGGAGAAGTAATTCTGAGTGGAATTAAAACAACCTTCTGCACCTCAAAAGGGCAGTGAGAAGGGAGGAGAGGAAAAAGAGAGACTAAATTGGTGCATTCCTTTCGTTATGAACAAAGTATATTTATTTAAATCTGGCCACTCCACAGAGCACCACATGAGCTAATACTTTGTTGCCACTAGTTTGAAAGTCCCGCTTCTCAAGGGGAAAAGCCCTTTTTTTCAGCAGCCTGAGCTCTGGGAGTTATCCCTGTGTTATTTGCAGAGAAATACATGGAGAAGATCACTGAGGTAAATGTCTAATTGTGCGTAAGAGGGGTGCTCTCCATTCCCACTGAAGTTTGCACAGCTTCAGGACACTTTGCAGCTCACAGGCTTCTGATCCTCAGGTGTTACGTAGCAGTAGTGAGTCTAGAATTCTCTAAATATTCCAAACTTTCCTGATGTATATATCTTCTCCTTCTAAAGAAACAAAAGTGTCTGTGGCTGCTTCTTCTTTGTTTCATCATCCTGTTTCCATTACTGATTTAAAGAAGGCATATACTGGGACCCATAACAATGTGTCTACAAAATTTAATAGTGCTCATGTTTCAAAACCAGATGAGTTTATTCTGAGTTTACTATTTGGAATGTGTTGCTTGTCTCAGTTTTTGTCTCTCACAACCAGCCAGACCATTGTGTAAATAACCAAAGAGGCAAGAGCACTTTTAGACCTTAATTATTTTGCTTTTCTTTGGGATCACAGAGTCCTCGAGTTTTAGGGGGGTTGAAGTCCAAATTAACTTACTGTGTAGTGGTAAGTTAGCACTTTAATTTAGAGCAGCTTCTACATAGAGCAGAGCATGATCTGTGGGTGCTGTTGAAATGCACATAAAAATTCAGTGAAAGCTGTGCAAAACTTTGGTTTACAATAAGTATAAACAAACTCAGTATCAATGTCTGAAAAGCAGATGTGCTAAAAGAATTTTGCATCTTATCAATGACGATCTTGCTCTGATCCTGAGCAGTCCTGCTGGCTGACTGAGGCACTGGCTTGAGCTCAGTCTGGTTTTATAAACTGGCTCTGAAACTTTCCCTGAACAATCAGCTGTTGGAGGATGAAGAGAAGCACTGAGAGAGTCTTGCTCTTCAGGCTGAGCTGATTTATGAAGGGGTCACTTGCCACTTGTTCATGTCCCAGGGTGCAGAAATCCTGCCAGGCATTTCCTCTCCGGAATTCTTAGGGATGTGCTGCGAAGCGCTGGATTTTATGGAGAGGGGTCCCTGCCTTGCTCTCACATTCCTGCTGACACCCAGTGGCTTCCCAGCACAACTGCACAACCTCCTCAGCGGCGACGGAACTGTGAAAGTCACAGCAGCATTTCAAGGAATTTCAGCTAATGTCACCGGCATCAACGACCTTTTCCTTTTTAATCGCATTTTAGAGAGAAAAATAAGGAAAACAAGAGAAATTACTTGTTTGGAAACACGCTGCAGGACAGCACCCGGGCTGTGACACTCCTACTCTATCCAGTTGGGACCTGGATCTGGCTTTGGAAAGAAGAAACGATCTCAGGAAAAAAAAGAAAAAAAGTAAAGCAGAAGTGCCCTCTGACTCTTGCCTTTTCATGCAAGGAGAGGTGAGGAATCGTGTTGTGACCGCAAAAGGCATTTGAGCATAAACCAATTTTTCACAGTACAATATGCCATCACCTCCAACCCCCAAAAAGTTTTCACGTACAGTTTGGGGAAAAGAAAAGGGAATTTTAAAAAAGCCTTCACACAGCTTCAATTTTCTGTAAAATAAGGTGATTTCCTATAGAAACAAATTTCATACCCTGCCAAGTGTGAGTACTAGGCCCTCAGTATTAGTGGATATTTTATATTTTCTTTAGGTCCCTCTCAGCCTTTGGTAAAAGTCCCAAAATAAAAGAGCCCAGCTAAGGATCTTAAGCCTGGCCTATTATTGGTTTCTTTACAACAGCCTTTTCTGCTTTTGGAGACAGCTGCCTTGTAACTCGTTCTGAGCGAAAGAGGAATGGGATTTGTATAAAATCCCAGGCATTTGTATAAAAACTCATTTATGTGCAGGATCCAGCTTTGTGAATGTAAACAGCAGCTAAAAACAGCCTTCTTCTTCTCTATTCCAGAAATAAGGAGAAAAACCAGCCTGTACAAAGCATATGGAATTCACTCAAACTCGACCATCCGCATGTATTAAAAGTAAAAAAGAGCGAAACAATGAAGTAAAAGCAAAGTACTATCAAGAAACAATATCAAATGGACAATCCCAGACTAAATGCAGCAGCAATGCAAAGAATGTGCAAGCACAAGGAGTGTGCCCACATATTGTGCATTTTAAGGACTCACCAGCTAATATTTCCCATCTCTTTCCAGAAGCCATACGGTAAACAGATAGCACTAACAAAGTCAAATATTAATAACCAAGAACTGCACATCTCCAAATCCCCTTCCCCCAACCAGCAAAACCCATAGAAATTTACACTGACCAAAGCAAATAGAAAATAAAAGTCAAAGCACTTACATGGTTGACATTTAGGGATAGAACCAAGTACCCTTTCCATCCTTTTGAATTTCCTAAGTCATAACATTAACAGAAAATAAATACACAGTGAAATGGAGTAACTCATGATCTTGTCACACTGTCACTGACAAGTTACAGTAATAAGGTCTTGAAACAGAATGTCCCAAGAAGAAATTTTAAACTGTCTCTAGACAGCTCAGATCAATTTAGCATTTTGTCACACTCTTAAGCAATCTGGTTGGCTTTGTCCACCCAGAGCAGCTTTCTCAGTATAATTGCTTTCCAGCCACACAGTTCTTTCGAAGAGCAGCATATTTTTAACTCTCCTGACCCTGTGATTGTTTTCAGGTTTGATGAAACAGAGAGAGAGAAACAGTTTGCAGAAGCATGAAAACAAATGTACAAAAATGTTGATGGAGGTGACACGACTCAGCCCTTCACCTAAACCTGGACAATGCTTTGGAGGTTGTAGAATTAAGGAGGTAAGGAAAAATATCTATTTCATATTTTATTGATGTTTCTGAGCCCTGTCCAGTTTCAAAAGTAGATGCTCCAGAGTAACACATAGAAAACCTCTCAGCATCAAGAAACCATTCCTTCTAGCCAAAGTAACTGAGAAAATGACACTAAAAATTATCTGTGTGCTTTCTCGGTTGTTGAAGAGTCAGGCCCCACAAGTCCTGCTCACAAAATTGGTTGAGACTACTAACAGCTGTCTCAAATTCTCACATGTTTGTTGTGAGAGATAGAGACTACATGATGCATTTTTCACCTTCTACCTTTCGCTCCTTGTTTCTTGAAACGCAAACTGAAAACTGTGTGACATCTTGCAAACTTATTTCCCACTGAATTGCACGTTGAATTTAAATCTTGTAAGACTGAATGAAGCTTAGCTCAGAATCCCCAGGCATTATCATTAATCTAACAAAGATTTTGTTAAGATGGAGATTGGGAGAGGACTTGGATGCCTTACAGACTTGCTGGTTCACCAATTAATAAGGCAATGACTCCTGTTTACTGAAGTTAATAAATTATGTTACTTCATGCAGATGAGAAGCTGTCTTAAAAAAAAGTTGAGCCAAGATGAACTTTTTGTCTCAGTGGAGAAATTGTCTTTCCTTCACCTCTTTTCTGTCTGTTAATTTCTATTGCCTCATTCCATGAGATGTTTGTTTGAAAGGATGAAATCTCAGATTTTTAAGTGAAGTGCAAAGTGAAAATATTTAGACACCAAAAGTGAGCTATGATTTTGTGAAAGAGATTTCAGTGTCCTTCAGAGGGTACAAATTTGAAGAGAACTTTCTGTTCATTTCCTCCCTGAAATGAAGGAGACTTTCCTGGGTTTTTAGATTAACTCTTAGTTCAATATATACTCTTTTCCTCTGTTGTAGGTTAGGTGCTGATAATCTTTGTGGTTTCATGCCAACAGATTCATTCATTGATCATTAGAAAAGCACTGAACTTAAATTGTGCAATATCCCACCAAAAAAAAAAGACTATGTAACTTTGTAGTAGTTTTGTATGAGAGGCATTTATAGAAGTGATGTAAAGCTTCTAACTACTAGAAAGCTATGTATGTTTTTGTATAAAACACATGTTAAAGATTAAAAAACTCAAAAACTTGGTTCTTATTACAAACCATGCAACATGAATATAAAATGTTAAGTGGCTGTATAGATACAGACACACAAATGCAGATAATAATAAGATTGCATATTTGTATAATCCTTACCTCTGGTTTTAAAAACTAAGAAAATTATAAGTGCTGCTATCTCAAACTTTTCAGCATGCACTGAACATTTAGTTTTCTTGAGATTTCTTCCCCATCATTGAAACTCCCAGGCCCCACATATTTTAAATGCTCTTACAAACTAAAGTCAGGATCTAAATTTGAATTTCTCTAGCCTATGAGGCATGTTTGGCCTAAATTAGGAAATCAGGCCAAATATCAGTCAAAATTCACCACAGATATTATTGGGGAGGTATGTAGTGTAGTCATATTTTTAGTATCAGTTATAAATTTTCTTGATTTTGCTGATAAGCTTTTTGGTGTGGGACTCAAGTTTGCTCCTGCCACAAGAATGATGGATGCCATCAGTGCTCAACAAATTATGGATAATTATACTCAAACTAGCTGCACCGTTCCCTGTTAACTACACATAGGAGATAATAGTACTTCAGGGAAAATTTGTTTAATGGGGGCCTCATTTTAGGGAAGCAATGTGTGAAACTGCACCCAATGTCCAAAGAAGTGAATATATGAAGAGGCTGAGTAACTGCCTGTGGAAATCAGAGAGAGGAGCTCTCCTGACACATTGGATATGAGATTAGGTGCTTTTTTTAATAAAAACAACAACAAAACAGACAAAAAAAAAAAGAAACCCAAACACATGCCCCTGCATTCCTAAAGGATTCTCTCTGGTGGGGTGCTGTTTGATGCATTTGCCTGCTTACATTTGGCTGATATATTTTAACAGATAGTTCTTTGCTTCCCATGACAGGATTGAGATCTATAGCTGTACTGATGATATATTATTTCAAAACCAAATAAACACATAGAATCCCTATTTCTGTGTGACAGTTCTCAAACAGATAAGTAACAATAAGAAGAATGCTTGTGCTCTAGAAATCCATTTATTCAGAAAGATCCCATAGCATTTACTAGATTATTAAGAGAAATCACCTGCACAGCCACTTGAAGAGTAGCAATGTGGCAATGCTGCCCAGATGTCTGTGATGAGAGAAATGTCTTATCTCAGTGATTACTCTATAGATCATCAGTAACCTCTACAATCCTTGCTGTTTGTAATTGGCTGTAAATATGTTTGAGCTATAGACAATGTATATAAGGTGAAGCATGTCAAAAGCCTGATCCAAAACTCCTTGGAGTAAATCTCCATTCTCTCAGCTTCCTTTATTTCGCCAGGGCTGCTTGATTGCTAGAAGGTAACTGTGTTGTTCAGAGCAGTGCTCTTTGGATGTGACATATAAACCTTAGCTCAGGAGTGATTTGGTTCAAAATTCCAGTGGGAAGGAGAAGGCACAAAGCCTCCACAAGAGCCTGGGGAGAGCTGGAATGTCAGAACCCTGGCTGCAGTGGAGGATGATGCTCTTGAAACAGGGATGACAGAGTAAGCAAGGTCAAAGGAGCAGAGAGCAATGCCTGGATGTCCACAGGAGACAGAAGAGGAGGTTGTGAAATTCTTTCTTAAAGTAAGAAACTACAGAGGGTCTGCTGGTCATATGGGTTTTAATTTTTGCCAGGATTGCTTGATATCCACTCCCAGCCAAGGACTTGCATATACTTTGATGCTAGAAGCAGAAATTTGAGTGCCTGGAGTTGCCATGCAGTTTGAGAACTGAAGACAGGAGTTAGAAACACATATGTAAATGAAGCCTATCACAATCTGGTTGCAATATGTTGTTATATTCTACATAATATGGACATAAATATATGACTCATTGTGAATATATTCCATTATCTTCCCTCTGAATCCCATTAACTCTTTTACATTAAACCCTAGGTAGTGCTTGTTCTACTTCAGCACCAATTCTAACAAATCAGAAATGGTGACAGCTCTGCCTCAGTTGTACCATCCCAGTGTGAGCACTGGCATATATCACAGGCCTGTTAAATTATCAATGTCCCTCTGATGCCACTCTGATCTTTGAAGTCAGCACATTCTAGAGGCAGTAAAATAGTGGCAGAGCAAGATGTGGCAGGGGCCCATCTCCGCTTCCCTGACTTGCACTCCTGGCAGCATAAAGTGAATTATGGCAGCTGATGGCTGCTCTCCCTCAGAGAACAGCACCCTGAGACTCACCAGCCAGGTTCCTGAGCCTCTTTTGTAGGAGGATCAGGGTTGGAGGGCAGCTTCTCCTCCACCACATCTCAGCTCACTGATCCATCCTCCTTTTGCACGCTCCCTGTGTGGGATGCTGCTCCAGGCTCAGCCCCTGCCTGGTTCCTCAGCCTGTAGGAAAGTTTGGCAGCATGTCAGCATGTTTGGATGCCAGTGAGACAAAGTAAACAGTGCTGAAGTACTGAAGAAAATTTAAATGTGAACTCTCTGTATGGTATGTGACTGAGCAGAAGGGAGTGTTGGTGGTCTAGGCAAAAAACCACGGGGAGACATTGGGGAAGGAGTCATTCTGGGAACTATGGGATGATATGTAGATTATTTTGGTCAAAAAGTCCCTTAGAAATCAACATAATATGCTGCATCACAGCAATAAATTTTGTTTCTTCCAAGTTACTGTCACAGCAAAATGAGCAGTGCTTCATTTAGCAATGAATCAGCATTTGCGTTCTCCTTGTTTCTGCCCCTTTCCAAACTTCACAAGAGTTTTGTGGAAAAGACTCAGACATTACCAGAAAGCAAAGGCATTCATGGGTTATGCTGAAATGAACACGCATTTGAACCAGCTTTATCCATCCTTGCTTTTAATGGGGCCCTGAACTCAGCAGAGGCTGTTAGGTGCTTTTGTAAAACAGATTAACAATAACACTAAAGTTCCTCCCATATCTCAGTCCTCCCAAAGAGAGAGACTTAGGCTAAGATACTTTAAAGCTCTCCTTAGGCTGTTGTGAGTTCAGTGTGAAAATACATCCACTGCCATCTCACGTGAGCATTTACAGCTCCAGAAGTGGGGGCCTTTTGCTTTCACTATGGCTTGTCAGATTATGGAACTGAGGGAACCATTGATCCCTGAAGGATAAAAATCAGTGGAAGGCTCCTTAAAAGAAAAATACAGTATATTCAAACAGCATTAGAGAAAGTCCTCTCTTTGTAGTTTGAGATGTTGAAGGTCAAGGGAAAAAAAAAAGAATAAAAAGAGCCCTACATAAAAGTAAAAAAAAAAAGTTTAGGCAAAGCAGTCATTGCCAAGTTAAAGTAGAAATAAAAATAAAACTTTAAAGCTTTTTCTGGTATCTGTCCTTTGTTTTTACAATGTTAGCTATTCAAAAGGAAAAAAAAAGATTAAGCTGTCTGCTTTCAAACTGCTGTATTAAGGTGTTGATAGTAAATAAAGTGTCTTATTTACTGCTGCAGAGCAAAAATGTCAAGTTCATAAAAGACCAAATGAAAACTTCAGGAAAATCAGTGTTGAGGAATTCTGAATTCTGATCTAATTGAAGAGAATGCCATCATTTGTAATGGAAATCAGGGCCCTGTATCTCTGTAGAAAAAAGACCAGCTTTGGAAACTTTAGCATTAAGCTGCTCCTGTCCTTAGTTGTAATTGGAACTACATTTTGCTGTGGGAGCAAGGAAAACTGGAGCACCTGGATGTGCTTTTCCCTGGGTGAATTGCTTCCTTGTCATGTCTTGTGTCACATCCTAATAAATTATATCAGTAAGGCAAAATTTGGCATTTCTACACCAGCAGTTTGAAGGAGGCTTTGGCTGGTGGAGGGTTTCCATGGTGGCCAGGAGCTGGAGATGACACAGAGTACTGCTCCAGGAAAAAACAGCTCTGCTTCCAGGCATGAAATTCATCTCCTGGTCCTGTCCCCTTGGAGAGGGATAAACCTCATGCAGGCTCCAACCCTGGCGGGATCAGGATGGCAGCATGCCCTGGCACAGCCTGTGCCCCAGGGATCACCTGTGGGGGAACCAGTCCAGAGAAAAGGAGGGCAAACCACTCACTGAAAACTGTGAAACTCAAAAAGTGAGAGAGGACTTGGGGGAAAAGAACCTAGTGAGGTTTTGCAAAAAGTCTGTTAGCTTCTTTCCTTGTGGTCTAGACACTGAATGTATCTAGAAATCAATTAATTTCTTTATGATCAGACTTTCAAACAACACCACTTTTTTGTTTGTAATATTGTACTCTAAGGAGGCTGTTATTGAACAATAACAATGAGATCTGGGTTTAGTTTGGGGTTTTTCCTCTTGACAAAGTCTTTTTTGCCTTCTTTTCAATACCTGCTGTTTTTACTGTACTGAGCTGGGACAACACTGTACTTCAAACAAAGCACTTTTTTGTTTGTTTGTTTTTCCCATGCTAACCTCTGACTTTCTGGCCATGCTCACAATATGCTCACTTCATGCCTGTCAATTTAAATAAGCCTTGTTTTAATTTTTCCACCAGATGAGTTCACATTGTGGTCTTCAGAAAGGCCAGGCAGAGAGTTTCCCAGAAAGCCAGCATTTCCAAATAGCCTCTTCAAGTGGAATCACTTGCTGCAATTTAAATATTCAAGCCCTTTTATTTTAAAGTTAATATTGTTTATAGGAAGCAAATGCAAATAAGTGGTAAAAACCTTTTGGTATTAGGTCATTAAAAATCCATTCTTGACTTCCTGCCCACAACTACATCTTTTTTCAGACCTGTCACCCATTTCGTTTAAGCACTTAGCTTTCTCCTAATGAATGAATTGGCATTTCATATTACCTTATTATCCTATAAAGCAAAATGCATACTCAATAACATTAAGGGTAATTTCTCATAAAGACACATTATCGATCCGGGTGCTACCTGTAAGCATTGAAAATTGCAGCCTGCACACAGAGCTTTTCACATCTGGGCCTGAAGAATTAAAGAAAAATTAAATTTGACAGCAGTAAATTCACAGGCACAATCTAGACACCAATTTATATGCAAAATGAAATGCTTTATGAAAATTTCCTCTATTTTCTCACGGAGATTTGGGAAAAAGATTTCACTAGATGCTTCTTTCTCTAATATCCCTCTACTTAAATATTATACTGCAGTCACTGCAGACTCCCTTTGATGTATAAATAATCAAGTTAAATTATGTGCAGCAAGGAGACTAGTGCTCTGCCATTCTTATTTTACAAAGTAATATCTACCCTAGAGGGTCAAATTTCCCTGACAAATTCTTAATTACTATGTTGCAACAGAAGCAGAATCTATTTGTGCATAAATCCCGGGCATTCCCATGTGGTAAGTAACTAATATTACCAACCATTTCACTTGGCCTGTTCACTGAACTCCATAATTAGATAATACTTTTGATGATGGTACATTTGAAGTCTTAATCCATTTAATTTTTTATGAGATTTTTTTTATTTTAATAGGGATATGTTAGTGACCGCTGCCTATTTAAAAATCATTAAAATTCTGTCCACAGCAGTAATAAAGATTAAAGATTACTAATATGGCATTCATAACCTTTCTGGTTTTCTAGAAATCTGGGGCTTAAGGTAAATGTTAAAGGTCATTTAATATGTTAGTCAGTAATTATAATCCTGGGTAATAGGTTCCTTTTCTAATTATCCTGGTATAAAAGTTCTATTGTTTGGGTCTATTCTTCTGATTTTCTTATTTGGGTTTTTTGGGGAATGAGTAATCCTGGAATTAAGTTTCTGAACATTGATGAAAGTAGGTAATGCACAATGATTAACTGGATAAAAGCCATATGTTTGAATGGTGCATAATATCTTGCCTTGAAGTTACTTACAAAAGATGCAGCATCCCCTTCCAGGAGAAATAAAGCAGAAAGGTCACTGCAGAGATTAATACCTTTCTTTATTTTAATATCAAACATTGACAAATAAGATAAAGGCTCTGTGAGCAAGCTCAGAAGAAAGTGAGAGTGGTTAAACATGAGGTGAGAGAGAATCTTGGAAAAGTCTGTGGGTCGTTTCAGAGGCAGGAAAAGAAAAGGAAAAGGAAACATCCTCCTCGAGGGCCTGATTTGGGAAAACCTCCAGGAATGAGTTTCATGGAATGCAGCATGCTCTCTGTGCTTTCCTGGGATGCAGCTGGGATCTGCACCTTCTGCCCTGCCATGCAAGGGGGACTGCTAAGGCTTGCTGAAGAAAATGTTCTCTCCCCTCTGCTTATGTGACTGTCTTAGAAACACACCTGTTTCCCATGATGTGGATATTCTGCCATTCCCTTCTTCCCTTTTCTAGAAGGGTACATATTTATATGTACCCCTCTAGATGTAGATAATGCATTAACAAGATTTATATACCAGGACCTGTATTCTGGAGCAAGCACTTAAAAACACATTTGAGTGCAAGGTATTTGATTTTAAATGCCATTTTAAGCTGCCTGTAAGTTAAATGTGCCCCAAAATGCTGTCTTAGATCACTTAGATCCCTGCCGGGTCAACCTGGAACCTGCAAAGGGTCAAAAGGGATATAAATCCTCCTCCAAAACCCAGATTTCTGGGCAAACATCTTCCTGTGAGCCGTGGAAGACTACCACAAGTGCCATAATGCTCTAAATGCAGAAGGAATAATATAATTGAAAACCAGGATAGCAGTAAGAAAATGTCTCTGGGAGGTGACCTACTCTTTATAGTGTTTTTCAATTTTATCACAATACAAACACATAATAGCATTTAAAAAAACCTCCCAATGTCACAAACTCTTGTTTCAGCAGTAATTGTGTCTCACTAGCTGGCTTTGGGCAAGGCACTAAGGCCATGCTTGAAGGGCATCTGCAGGTCATGATTTTTCCATGGTCACTGAGCAGCTTCTTGAACTGCAGATTTGTGCTACAGATGATGTTCTGTGCTTTTTAAAACCAAGCCTCCGATGCCTTAGCACAGGAGTAGAAAAAAATGTTGTCAAACCCCTGAAAAATCTAGTCCTGGTATCTCAATTTTAAAAGGATGACAGCGATAGGATCTGTTGAGGTGGTATGAAGTTAAAACAGTCAATTTTTATAAGGCATTTCCCTTTACAACAGAAAGGCAACTGCTAGTACTCCAGTTGATAAAACCACTGAAAATCAGAGCTCAGATCTTTTTTCAGCAGTTCTTTATTCCTGAAGATTTAGAAATTCACAGCTTCTTGTACTTAGAGTTATTTTGAAGGAGCTAAAATGCAGAGTGATGAATATAATTTAACTGTGATTGGTGAAATTTCAAGAATGCTAAATCAGAATTGTATATAAAACCCTGATTAAGAAATTAATCTCTTATAAGCATTCCCTTCATACTGAAGCCCAAGTACAAAATCTGAAGCTTTCTTGTAAAGAAGCAGTAGCTGACTTAAGAAAAAGTTCAGCTTCCTGATTTTATCAGTAAATCCATGGGAGCAGCCTTCTTTCAGAGCTTTTTTTAAAAAATACTGAAGTGAAGAGTTTGTTAAAGTTTTAATTCTTTTACACTTTCCTGCGTGGTTTTTTAATTTTTTTTTTTTTGCCTTTTACCTAGCTATAGTTTCCCAATGAGCCTTTCACACCAAATACTACCCGGAATTCATTTAAAGGAAAGTAAATGCAGCAAAATCTGTGTTGACACACTCATAATTTATCAATTCACCAACCTTCTGACAGATAAAGCTCATGGGCAATTCTTATGGCTACTTCTGAAATGGAGAGCCTCTCAGATGCCAAATTAACAAACTCAGGTGAAATTAGTAATGGTTATGAATATTCACAGGAATGTTTGGATCGCATTCTACCTAAAGAGGCTATTATCAAATGTTAGCTCTTCAGGGTGCATGTCTGTCCAGGAACAGAGCACTGGAAAAGGAAGATGTGTATATTGTGCACCACCAGATGTGGTTCCAGGCACTGCAGTGACAGCCAGAGGCTGCTTGTCCCCAGGACCTGCAGGGCACACCAGGGACAGGCAGCCTGAGCCACCTTGGTGTGGCCGCATTTCTCTTCACAGAGAAAAGCAAGGCACAGCTTCCCAAGGATTGTCTAGGATTCACATTCTCTGAACCTCAAAGAAAGAAAAAACCAATTCCTATCTCTTCTACTGCTCCTGTGTTTCAGAACAAGCAGAATGCATTGTAGAAGATTGTTTACCTGAAAAAATATTAGTAATTAGATTCTAGTGTGTTTTAATTCATTAACCAATTAAATCCAAGTGGGTGGGTCGAGACTGTCAGCTGACAGTCACCAGATTTTGTGCAGAAAAGTGCTTGTGCAGATTTAGTGTAATATGGTATAAAATAATATAGTATAATAAAGTAATTAATTAGCCTTCTGATATCCATAGAGTCCTCCTCGTCATTTCTCCCCTTCATTAGGGTTCCCTTGATTTTCTGTACCTTGGTGCCAGCCAGGCCTCTCCAGCCCTTCTCAGAAGTTGGAGCAGCTTCAAGATTTCGTCCACTCCATATTTAGCTAAGATATTTTGCCTTCTCTCAAGTCAGGATGCTCTGCCATGCCTCCTTTCTACATCACACCTCCCATGCTCATGATCAAACTGGATCTTTGCCTGTCCCAGCTGTGCTCTGGGCAGAGAGGACACTTGTGGATAAACCACACCTTGCACAGCCATAGCTGCTTAAGGGCTGATGCAAAATGCCCCTGCAAAGCGTAAAGAAAAGAGAGATTAAGCTTATGGGAAATTTATTTTTACAGTCTTGATCTTTAGTATGCATCTTCAGAGAGTTTTCCTAAAATATTTTCCATTATTCTGCAACGTGAGTGGAAAGGGTAGCTAAAAATTTTATATTTTTTAGTCACCTGCCACTTAATACAGCTGGGAAGAAGAGCTGGTTTCCATGGGGCTGGGGAGGAAGGACCCACAGTGAATAATGGTTGAAAACAGTGAAAACCTGAATTCACAGCACCTTCTTCCCACCTCTAGCAGTGGGTGCAGCCATGCTGCAGGTGAGTATTCATGGTAATTCCATCAGCCAAAAAGTCAAACTGCTCAAAGTCTCTGTGTGGCTTTTAGGTGAGGCACAACTCACTGAACTTCATGGTGCCTCCTTGTTTATTAATCTGAGTACTGTTCCAGCCACCAGAAAACCCAAGGAAAAGTAAATTCTACCATAGAAAAGAGCTAATTAGATTGCACACAGTAACATCCTTAGTAAAGCCATGAGGTTTGCATTTGGGGTCTGGGCCAGCAAATCTTCAGAGCACCTTTGCTCATTTGGTAAGAATTAGGTTGATAGCATCCAAGTGTATGTTGTTTGTTATTTCTAAGTTTAGGGCTGTAAATGAGCAGCTGATAGAAAGGGACAGCTGGGAAACTCAGAAAAGATACAATGAAGCTAATTATTTTATATAGTTACTAATTATTTTATATAGTTTATTTTCTCAAAGTTTTAAATTCTTGGTGCAGAATGAAAGAGAGAATAACACATGGAATGTTTTAAGCTATTTTTTAGTGTAAAACCTATTTAATCTTAAAATTGTTTTACATCTATGTGTACCTTTTTCAAGTTTTTCTTTGAAATATGAAGAAAATATTCTTTCTCTAATACATAGGACCTACTGCTACTCCTATATGTATGTCTAGAGAGTCTTGAGGTTGGTAAGACCATATAGGCACTACTCAAAACCTGTCTTAAAGATCTGAGGGCTAGTTTTGGTATTTAAAAACCAACAGGACTTATCTCTTGATATAGATTCAAGTGGGGATTGCCTACTGAGATTGCTCAGCTTCTGAATCAGCAGGACAATTGTGACCAGACTCTTTTTTCCCTTCCTTTGCATCACAGCAGTTAAAAATCACTTTTCAGACACCTCCTTATCCCCCAGGCTATAAAATACCATGAGGTGGCAAAGGAAAGATTATTTAATTCAAATGAAAAAAAAGAAGACAGAAGAGGAAGCCCACTGTTTGGCGGTTAGTGTTCTCACCTGTACAGAGTGAATTCATAAATTCCATCCAGCTTTTTGCTCTTCTGATTGCAAATTTCACAGTAGGACACAACCTTTGGTGGCCCTGCCATATCACCTAATGCAGTGCTTTCCTGTAGGCTGTAGGGAGAGATGTTTGGGAGCTCTGCAGGTTCCAGCAGTAATAAAAACCAAGTGCATCATTGGTGGCAGTGTGGCTGTGGACAGAGCTTGCCTGGAGCTCAGCCTGGCCACTGCCACTGCTCAGGACCGATGATAATGACACTAAAGGCCTTGTCTTCACTCTGCTAGTCCCCTGATTCCTGTTTATCCTCCTGAGGGTGGAAGTCAGAGGTGAAAGGATTGAAACCTGAAATCTTCACTTTTAAAGATGCCTTCACTACAGCCCTTAGGTATCTCATTGGGTCATTGCTTGTCTGACTTTTTCTTTTTCCCCAAGAAGTTTTCCTGTCTGTAAAATTGAAATGGAGCACCATTCAGCACTATAAACCCCTTCTGGAATTGTATAGTGGTAATATTATTTGCATGCAAGGACCTGAAAAGGGGGCTGTTTTGTATAATCTAGGGCTACTCTATTGTGTTTGTTTTGTTTGTGTATCTGGATCATAGCAATAAATGCAGCTTAGAGAGCAAACATTTGACAGCACATTTTGGTGCTTAAAAACCCCACAGGTGTCTAGGTGTATGCAGATGTGAAGGAATTAATGAACTTTTTAAATAACAGGGAAACCTTTCTGTTCAGAAGAACCGGCATCCATATATTATAATTTTATATATATGCATATTGCCACATTCTCTTTCAGCTAACCTTTGTGGGAGAGAAACTTCTGCTGATGTCAAAGGAGCTGGAGGACATTAGCAGCTGAGGCTGGTGGGTTTGTCTCCCCAGCACCAGGCTGGCTTCCCTCACTACTGCCAGTGACCTTGCAAACAGCTCCGACAAAGGTCGGAATGGATTCATTGATCAGCCAGGCCAAGCATATGACAGTCTGTGCCTTAATTGAATCCCAAAAGGGGGCAGACTGGGTTTTTATTACAGAGGCCAGACGATAGCACTCATTAAAAGCTCCACAGACTGTGTGGTTTACTAATTAGTTTATTATACAGACACCTTGACGATGGGCAAAGTTGTCATTTTGCCCTTTATCGCACTGGGGATGTTGTTAAAAGTTTAATCAGCTAACACTGACCAACTTAGCTTGGCAGGCTGTGGACAGTCATTACCGAGGTCACCCCTGCTGTAGCAATTCTGACAGGGTCACAGCATGAATCTCCAATAAAAAGCACGTTACATAAGGTAAGAGTGCACCTGAAAGGGAACCAGGAGAAGAGATGTGCTCAGTGGGGAGTGGGAAACAGATGGACTGTGAGGACAAGCGAAGCCTGTTAGGGTTTCTCTTTGCTTACATTGTTTAACATATGCTTTTTGGAAATATGGGGAGCTCTGAGCTATGGCTGTGATATGTTCATTAGAACACAAGATAGCCTGAACTAAAGTGGTCTGTGAACAGGCACTAAGTGGCTCTGCTCCTGCAAGAGCAGGGATGATTTTGCTAGTTAAGCGAAGCCTAACACCCAGGTAATGTGCAGGTCCAGAGTGATAAGAGAACTCGCTCTGGGAAAACTGAACATGCAGACAGCACAGGTTTTCCTGCAGTGTTGCTTTTCTTTCCACTCCAGATTCTTCCTTTCTTCTAGAAGAGACTGATGGCACACCTCATTGCTGTCTAAGCTTTCTCAGAGGGGCAGGCACTGAATCTTTCACTCACGAACAGTGACACAACTTGAGCAAACAGCATGAAGCTGAGTCAGGGGAAGTTTAGGCTGAATATCAAGAAAAAATTCTTCAGCCAGGGGGTGCTTGGATACTGGAACAGGCTCCTCAGGGAAGTGGCCATGGCCAGATTTGTTTTCTGATTCTTGGTCACAAGAATCCAGCAAGAGTTGGCACAAGCCTGACAGAGTGCAAGATTATTGTGTAATTTTTGGGGTGTTCAGTGCAAACCCAGGAGTTGGGCTTTGATGATCTTTGTGAGTCCCTTCCAACTCAGGAGATTCAATGATTCTGCATTCTGGGTAGTTTTGTAATGTACCTTTAGTATCTTTATTCCCTGCAGGTGTGGGAATGTGCTACAGCTCAGAGAAATTTTTCATAAGGTTACCTTTACTTAGTTTTACTACAGTGACATCTGGAAGTCCCAGCAGTGTTCAGGGCCTGTGTTAATATCCAGTCTTACAAAAAGAAATACCCTTTATCAGCTCTGTATCAGAACACAGAGTGTAATTAGATATGTCAGATTAAGGATGGTCTAAAAAAAAATTGAGGAAAAATTATAAAGGTTCCTGATCTTCTCTTCAGAGTCAGTTTGACTGAAACATACTACAAAATGGTATTTTTTTTCTTAGGAACCTAGCTAAAAATAAAAATAGCTTGGCCTGCCTGTCAATCACACCTGTGAGGCAACTTCATTCAAATCTTAGACTGGATAGGGGTCTCAGTTCCTTCAGGTCTTCTGGCAGTTGGTATTTTCCACAAATGGTGGTAGAAGAGAACAATTTTAAATTATTCTCAGCTGGCTGGCAAATCAATCAGTCAGGGTGCCCAATGTACCAGATCAGCCATGGCACGTGCTGTCTCCTGTTCAGCCACAAAGGAACTCAGGTAGGGGACAAAAGTGGATGGAGATTCTGTGGTAGAACACACAAAAAAGGGTTTATCTGAGGGCAGGATGGGGAAACATCATCATCTCATGGGGAAGGACTGGGGAAGTTGGAATTACATGGACAAATAAGTTTAGAGCTGATTCTTAAGAGTGGGGTGGAAAAAACTCATAATTTGTTGAGGTTGGTATCTGTAGAGGATTCCAGATAAAATGAGATTTTGTTAATTTCTGTATGAATAATGGAACAAATAATTTCTTTGGGTGTAGAACAGTGTGACATGAAAAGAAAATAATTTTCCAGTCCTGAAGAGGATCTTGACAGAAACAAAGTAGATGTGATCCCACACAGAATCTCCTGAGACTGAGTTTTAGTTTGCAGGGACAACATTTCCAACAGGACTAGAAATGGCCTCAGGCTGTGCCAGGAAAGGTTCAGTTGGACATCAGGAAGAATTTCTTCACTGAAAGAGTTGCCAGGCATTGGATTTCTCATTTCAAACTCTATTCACAATCAGCAGCTGTAATTCCAGAGCTTCAGTTCCAAAACCAGAAAAGAAAAAGAATTAGATATATGGAATATTTTATCTTCTGGGAGCTGGGGGACTATATGAGGTATACTGGATTTGATTTACTCATATTTTTGATTTTTTTATTTGGACATAGACATCAGCTGAAATTACAGCTTTGGAGAATGAAATGGAGGATTTGGTCATTGACTGCTACAGAAACTTTCACATGGAATATCCCTGCATATTTTTGAGACATGTTTCATCCAGCCATATTCCATTGAGAATTGCACCACACACAGAATGAAGGTGAAAAGGTAGGAAGCCTGATTTCACTTTGACTTTTTTTATCTGCTACAAATCTCCAGGGCATCCAGTGTGATACTCCATCATCATGGATGGCATGAAGGGGAGAGTCCAAGTCAATTGTGCTCTATCCAGCATCACTGAAAGACTGTACATTCTCATGTAACACAAAATGTGACCTTGAAACAAACCACAGGAGTAAACTATGGTCCTGTTTGCCCTATGCCCAGGGCAAGAATTTTGTCAGACCATTGGTTGCTCTTTTCAGCCCAGAGATCTTGATTCCTCTGCCAAGGAAACAAGTCCTTATGCAGGGGAATTCACACACCTGAAAATCTCATGCTGTTCTGGAGCTGAGACCTGGAGATGGGCCCAGAAGGCTGGTTTCAGCATCACATTCCCAAATAAATACATACAGGCAGGTAAAGTGCAACCTGGTGTGCCTCAGTGCATGCTATTCATTTTCATTTGAACATTAGCATAAGGTGCAGTGGCAGCAGATTTGTATCTGTCATCAGATGGAGTAAAGATCAATGAGTGTGAGCTTACAGCATGTCCCAGGGTGGGGTGTGCAGGGAGGGGACCACGAGAGGAGCCAGCTCTGTGACAAAACAACAGATGCACCCCTCAATGCTGAGTGCAGGAATAGAAAAAGAACTGAGGGTCGGTCAGACCCTCAGTTTGCTTCCCCCAGCAGAGTCCCCTCACCCTCAGTTTTTACAAGCTGAGTGTGGTCTGTGCCTCTGTTCAAAACACGAATCCGTTCCCATTTCTCACTCAGGAATCTGGCTGGAATATATTGCAACACCAGGGTGAGCAATGGGTCATGTACAATGGAGGAGCCATTGCTAGTTAACATGTCTTGGTAGTCACCCCAGGAGTCTTCTCACAGTGACAGATTGCTCTGTTACAACTGCACAGGCAAATGCTCCATCATTAACTCACTTTAAAAAAAAAGCTGCCTTAACTGTGAAACTAAAAGACTCCAACTTTCCCTTTTGCTGTAGCTCCCTCAGGCAATGAAGGAATTTGCGATGTGTGTCAATGAGACATTTGAAATCTCACACATTTAAATCGTCCCGACTTCAACAGCATTTTAAATACACTGAAACCAGCAGCATTTCTAAATTCAAACACTTACCAGTTTCCTTCCCACAAGCTTGCTCCTATGAGCCTCAAAGGCAGTAGAAAATGTTATTATGCGAACAAAGCGTCTCTCTGTAACTGAATTAAATATAAATCCATTAAAAAGAGAGAGATAATATAATAATTAATACTTTGTACTACTATATTACCTTTCTATTGCAGTCTAAAGGTATTAATTCAGCCTTAGCTCACAGTTTCTTTTCCCATTTTATAAATAGAAAAAAATTGAGGCACAAAGGGGAAAATGATACAACTGAAGGCACAAGGCAAATCAATATCAGGGCAGGCATAAAATCCTGGAAATCTGGTTCTCAGTGCTGCCTGCACCATTCCAGCACCAACCTTCCCACAAGGCAGACACAATAGATAAGTGGTACCACCAGCAGTGTTATCTGAAGGTGAAAATCAAGTGTGGATCCTTAGTCCCCACATCTCAGCCTCAGAGGAGGCTCAGTGGAAGGATGGGGATTCTCTAAGCATAAATCCAGCAGTGGGCAAATCCCGGTGACTTCCCCACACCATGTCTGGTATTTCTGTGCCTACATCAAGGAAATCCCATAATCCTATCCTCCAGTCTTTCACCATGGAGTGGGTGAGGAGCCCCCATGAAGTCCAGCAGTGTGAGACTGCAATTAAAGGGCGATTAAGAGTGGCACAATGCAGCCCACCAGAGGGATGAGCTGTGCTCTGGCTAACACGATCAGCAAACAAACTCTTTTGAAGAGCTTAGACGGAGTACATTAGGAAGAGCACCCAGCACCAGGAATTACCACTCTGCCCTCACACAGACATAAATCCTGGAGATGGATAGGCCTGTTTATCCTCCTGAGGGATTTTACATGGCCCTAGCAGGCTGCCCACCATGCAAAATCAGGCCTTTAATGATTGCTTGTGAGAAGTCGGAGTGACAAAGCTTTTCATTAATCGTCCGTTCCTCATCGGTCTCTTAATAGATCTATAAATGAATAAATACCCCAAGGAAATTGCTACTTTAAAAAAGAAAAAAATTGGGCACCACTTTGAATATTGACAGACACAAGAGTTGCCTTTTAACTCTGGAGTCATTCAACTTTTGTTGGAGTGTTACATAAAAGCTTTTAATTTACCGAGTACCTTTTTGTGAGTCGAGGGGATCATTTGTGACTAATGAAGAGCAAAGAACATTTTAATAATAGTGACAACTGGCTTTGATATTAATATTGTCTCAAAAAATTCTCTTTTGAAGTCTCTGAGATTAGGAAAACCCTTTATATTTTATCCAACCGTGCTAATAAAATTGCCTTGCCTACATAATGCTCTCTCCAAAGCAAAAGAAATTTTCCCCCATTTAGTTCCCCACGCTATCCTGTGGATATTTTTATATGCATTTTTTTCTCACTTGTCATTTTCCTGTGCACCAACATTTCTAATTTTTTTATTAGTTTTCAGAAATCATATTTAAATGTAAACCCAAGTGTAATGCTCTATTTCTTATGAGAACTTGAACACATTTCATATCTTTAGAAATGGAAGCGTTTTTGCATGTCATAAATATTTCTTGATACTTTTTTTAGGGAGGAAGTAGGATGGTAGGGGTGGTGAATGGAAGAATTCTTCAGGAAAGTATCAGTTTTGTAGACATTATGACAACAGAAGAGAAGGAAAACATTAATCTATTTCAGTTTTAGGGTTGTTGTTTTATGAACAATACTATATAGATGTTACTTATGTATGATAGACCCTTAGATCATGGCATTTATTCAGGTGGATGTGGAGTTGACCAAAGCTAAGGGTAGGGCACTTCAGTTTTGGTTGTGAGTTCTGCATTCCTACAAACTTTATTAGATCTTGCAGGCTTGTTAAAGTCATATGAAATGAGACATGTTTCTGAAGTGATAGACACATCAATCTTTAGTCCCAATAAAGGGAATCAGTTACAAAAGACTAATGTGAAAAAAGTATCCTTAGCAAGTGTTGAAAACAGTAGAACAAGCACAGTTCATTTCTGGTCTAACTTCTATCGTCACTTAGTCTTTCATTTTTGAAATGAAACCCTACTCATTTTTCCAATGGTTTTCAGAAAAGGTTACAAGTTAAAGCAATACACTTGCCTAAGACTCTTGTTGAACCAGCACTGCATATGATGTATTGCAAGTCATGAATCATTTGAAGCATAAACCAGAAAAAAATTCCTTTTCTTCTTTTTTTTTTTTCCCTACTGCCCATGATGTATTCCCTCCAGCTCTTCCTTAATTAGGAAGTTAAGCCCAGTCATTCGTCTCCAGTTGCTTCCTCGAAGCAGAAGCAGCAGTAGGGACATTAGCATAGGCTGAGCTCCAGACATTTTGCAATGTGCTCTAACCCTGTTGAGGAGATTGCCATCAATACCAAAAAAAAAAAAAAGACAGCCTAGCAGTCTAATCAAGATGTGAGCACAAAACAAAACAAATCTGCAAAAGGAATCGTACATGCTGATTTAAGAGGAAATAATTCTTGATATGTCCTTGATATGTTAACTACAGCTCAGCTTTGTTATACCCAGTGAGGAACAAAAGGGTGTGAATGTTTCAGGCATTTCTGGCCAAATCCAAGTCCAGTTTCCAATTTTTAGTCAGAGGAGAGGCCACAAACTTTGCCCCACCTTCCAAAACCCCATGCACGTGATAAATGCATGCAGTTTTGACAGGGAGAGAAGTTTGCTAGAGCACAGGCCTACAGCTAATGTTGATGGACAAGTTTCCAACAAAGGGATGGCAGGCCTGGGCTGCTGACTCAGCCTTCCCTGTGTGTGTAGGGATGCTGCTGCCAGAGTAAAGACAACCGGGGAGGTTATGAGGGGCCACAGAGCCCCTGTGATCTGCAGGAGCCGGGGCACCCGCAGAGATTTCGTTCACTTCTCAAAGCTGGAGGAAGAAAGGGCCTCGGCCAGAGCGTGCTCAGATGAAGGAACGTTTTCTGGGAGTTTCTACAATGCTTGCTTTGCCATGGCTGTGTGGTAACCAGAGCTGGGTGACTGTATAATAAGGCTCACCGGCCCTCTGATGGAAACTTTCATGAAGGAGAAAGTTACTGATGAAAGCGAAGGGGATTTTGTGTGCATGGCTTGAGGTTTCATCTGGATTTCAATGCCTGTAAAATAAGGGACAACAGGGGAGCAGGCCACCAACCTTAACTCCCTGTGCTCTCCTCCTGAAAGTGAAGGGAGACCATCAAAGGGAATGAGAGTGACAGACTCTCTAACTGAAAGGCATTCTATATTCTTGCTTTAGGTCACAGCCATGGCTGGCATCACAGAGCAGAGTCTGTCTCATTTAACATTTATGAACTCCTCGTTTCCAGGGTGAGGTCTTAAGTGGGCTAGGAAACTTGGGGTGATAATGCAAAGTTGCAGTCATGGTTATTTTGTTTTTACCTTTGGCAATTTTAAAATTTTTGAGATTATTATGGCAATTATGGCTTTCCAGATTATGGCTATTGCGAATCCTCTCCATCCTATTCCTTAATTTCTCTTCTTCTCTGCTCATCAGGCTGAAAAAGTCCTTCCATGTCACCAGATTTACCCCAATACTTTTACGTGGCACCTTCCTTTTTCCATAAAATATACTAAAAATTGCAATATTCACATGAATGTAGAGGAATGATCAATGAAGTGTGTATAAATTGCTCCCACCAAATACAAAGAGGAACCTTGCCCATCTGATCTGCATCTTGTTAAATTCACTTTTGCATAGGGATCAATAGATGAGAAAGTGAAAAAAGAAATGCATGTAAAATATTTATTATAATAGGTTGGGAACAACATGGCACAGAACTATAATTACTGTATTTTCTGTTCAATGAAAAAAGTACAAGGGAGCTTTTTTCCAAGATTTTAATAATTTTACAGATGTTAAAATATGTTTTTAAAATAGCTTTCAAACTATTTCATCTTCCTGCTAATTTGATATTTCAATTGCTCAATATGCAATTTAATAGAAATATATAAGGGTGTGCCCATACAGAATAGGAAAGATATTAAACTAAACCCTACATCTTTGGTTACATTGTTGGGATATGTTTTGGATAAATTCTGCTAATTTTGATTCTGCCACAAGAAGCCCCCATTAGTTCCCTTATTAGCTACTGGATTACATAAAAAATTATAAAGATGGTGTTGAATTCCCAAGGGTTTTTTTCCTCCATTCTTCACTTTAAAAAAAAGTCCGTTTTCCACCACAAAGAAATGAGATTCATATAGGCAAAGAATAAATTAGAGATTAGTTTGAAAAATATGAACTTTTTCTATTATTTCTGGATGTGCTGAAATAATCTAGAACAGGTGAATAGGAAAATGAGAGAATGATTGGAAATCTAGAATACAGGAAATGGGGGAATGCAGTATCTGATTTTTAAACAGGGGAGAATTGCAGATAAAGAAATTCTAGGCCAAATAGATAAGGAGCAATGCTCAACTCACCTGTAAGCAAAGGATGTAAAAATGATAAGTAACAACTGACAGATACATCAGACTAAGCTGTCAAACCAATCACTTTTCCTTCAATGGCAGGGTAACAGCATTCATGGAATGAAGTGGTTGTGAGTCTCCATCTGATTCTGACATGATTTGAAAGATGTTGCCATAAATAAGGCAAGAAAATGCAAAATGGGCAAGTGTTGTATGCGCATCTAGTTAGAAAAGTGAATTAAAAGGAAACTAAAAAAAAAAAACCAAACCAAAACAGTTCTAAATGGGTTTCTGTTACGCTGGGACAATGCAGAAAAGGAGTCATACTTTGACCTCTCCTAGGTTTCATATTATTCCCCATTTTTAGTAATGAAGGATGGAATTGAGCATATGTATTAATTTTTGTGGATTACATCCAATTGGGACAACTCTCAGGCACCCTTAAGATTAGAATTCAAACCAGTTTTAGCAAATTAGAATCACAGTCTGGAAAAATAAGTGGTGGTTAAATAATGAACAGGCCAAGCAGCTATGCTTGATTTTATTTTCTCTGACCAAGCTTATGACTTCCGCACAAATATAAGATGAGGGAGGGCACAGTAGATTTGCCAGAAATTATTTTGGGGTTTTAAGGGAAAATAATCTGTACAAAAAAATAATCATTTTAACCACTCTTGCCACCATATATAAAAAGAAGTATCACTATAATTCCCAGCAAGTAATATTTTCAATTTTACAGTAAAGCCCTCAACTCTGATCTCCTGTTCAAGTTACTGCATTTTAAGAAAGATGTGAAGAAAGCAGGAGCAGTCCACAGGAAGATGACAAATATGATCAAAGACACACAGAAAAATGTCTTACAAGCAAATTTGAGAGGACTGGACTTGTTTAGTCTGAACATCAGAAAACTGAGGGGAGATGTAATAGCAGTTTTCAAATTAGTTGTTTCCTGTGAAGTGAATGGCAGTAAGTGAACTTTTATTTACAGTGAAAACAGAAGGGGGAGGATGCTGTGGGATGTTATATGGAATATCAGAGTCCCTTTCTGTCTGATTTTCCATCTCAGAAGACAGAAAGAATTTCCTCCCCCTTTTTACCTCTGTCTTTCTAAATTAAAATTATTCCTTAGATTTAAGTCCCTGAGCCTAAATCGGTATTTAGGCAAATGTTAAATGTAAGACTTTTTTGAAAAAGGCAGTCTGGTCTCTGTTCATTAGAGATTTAAGCATATGGCTAAGTTTAAGCCATTCAAATACTTTAACTATGCAAGTGATTGAAGTTGGATGCTGTTTGTTACATGTATCTGAAACTAATCTGAGTTTAGACTAATATATATGTACTTTGCCAGCTTAGTTCCTCTATTACTTAGAAATTTATACATATTCAAATTGAAATTTGATGCTGATGAGCTGAGGTCTCAAATTTATGAACATCCCTGTTACAGAGCTTCATTTCTTCCCCTCTTTCCCTTTCTGGCTGGGGGTCTATACATCAAGAATTTGTGTTCTGACCTTATAGTTTGAAAGGTATTGAGTGCTTTAGCCTCCAGTATTGAAATCATTGGATGTCTGCTGCTGACTCAGATGGAAGCAAGGTTAAGCCTGTAAATAGTAACATTATTGAAAATCACTTTTTTAACTGCAATTTCCTAACACCCAGGCTGGTTTTATCCAACCTCTCCCCCAAAATCCTGTGTGAGGGCTTGTACACCTGCACAGCCATTAACAGGGGATTGGAAAAGCAGCCAGCCTTGTGTGCCCACGTTTGGGGAGGACACTCCTGAGCATGTAGCTATTAAAATAGTAATTTCTCTATTACTCTGCAGTCCAGGAAGGCACTGCAGACCTTCATTTACACTGCACACCTGCAGGCGGTCACAGCTGCTGGGTTTTCTGTGGAAAACCCCACAGATGCATCACTATTGTAAATCCATTCCTCCCTCAATGAGAAGGAGGTGTAAAAGGATTGCTGCATTCCAAGCATCAGGAAATGTGTGGAATGTCTGATCCTACAGAACTACACACAGGCTGATGGCCAAAAGGTGGCATCTGACCATAGACCATGAGGAGTTAAACTGTGAAAGTTGGGTGCACGAAGTTGTACTTAGCTCCATAAATGCCTTCTGCTAGTCAATCCCAAAGAGAACTGAGGAGAAATTTCTTGGAAGCCACTTATAGTTAATATTTCTAATGGATAATTTTTTTAATCTTTAGCTTTGTAAAACCTAATTCTAAATTACTACACATACTAAATTACAAATGTGGGCAAAAATCTCACTCTCTATTTTAAGGTAAAAGATAATTTTTCCATTAAAATATGTAAAAAATTATATAATATTTCCTTCTTACTTATTTGTTTTCATTTTATTTAATTTTATTTTAATGTAAGTGTCTTTCTTACACTAATTCAAAATATTTTTGTTCTTTTCCCAGCTGAGGACTGTTTTATAATACAGCAAAAACACACTGTGATGCTGTCAAAATAATATAACATGGAACCTGCCCATGGCATAAAATCACAGTATGTATTAATGAGCTAGCAGAAATTATTGCTCTTTGCCATTTAAGGAAAATCAGACTTGCTGTTGCAAACAAATAGAGTGACGACAAATTGTCAGATCCTGATGTGATATGGCTCAGTCTTATTTCAGCTGTTTCACAAGAGTCACCACTATGGGAAACTACTTTTAAGAAGCTCTGGTCTGCACTGCCCAATGTAATGTTCTACAAAGACTCACGTTATGTACATAAAACCACTTGAAATAAACCCAACAAGTAGGAAAAAATCTCTCCCAGACCCCGTAGGTGTCAGAGTAAATTGTGCAGTGTAAAATCCTGGCTCTTGGGTTCCACCTGCCTGAAGCTGCCCAGCCCAAATTACTACCTTGAGGTGTTGCCTTTAAGCACTTTTGGGAGCAGCTGGTGGTGCAGGAAACATTTTGGTGGCATGTTGTGGAGAATCAAAGGTTGGAATGAACACCTCAGGATGATGTCTGAGGATCTACAGTGAGCTCACCAGTCCTTGCTCTGCTCACCACTGTCTCTCACAGCCATGCACTTCAGCTTAAACACTGCTTTTCTCCCAGAACAATATCATAGAATAATCATAATAAGGACTTTTGAAGACACCATTTGCCATCAGATCTGCCCTAATTTTATTTTAGTCTTCTCTTTATTATGCTGAATTTTCCTCACTGGGGCAGGTGGTTCTGTTGGGAATGAACATGAGTTTTATTTTTGCTTTTGTTCTAATTCATTCTCTTTAAAGAAATTCTTGTTAATTGGACTTTTTCCCCTTCTCTCATCTGGTAAAACAGCTAAAGTCTGGAACTGAACATCAGTAAATTCAAACATAGTTATGAATAACTGGTGGTAGCATTGCACAGTGGTTTCCCAAGGTATTGCATAATAGAAACAAACAAGCTCCTGCAGTGCAATATTAAGACATACAGCATTTCAGCACTTTCTGTGCTTCCAACAATTAAATTACCATCTACCCTGTGCTGGGCTTCAGGAGGAGGAGCACAATTCTGTTCCCATACGACTCTGTGGAGTATTAAACCTAGTTATTTTATTAACTAAAGGCTCTCTTGGGAAAGCCAACTAAAATTATCATATCCTCTCACACACATAATGTAATTAAGGCCCCTATACAAAAAGGTACTTAAGCACATGCTTTACTTTAAGCACAAAGGTAGAGGTCTTGATTCAATCAGGATTACTGCTGGGTTTAAAATTAAGTGCATGGGTAAGTGCTCTGTACTGGGGTTCCTATCATCAGAGTAGCTAGAGAGCTATCAGCAGATAAGTTTTGCCTTGTTATCCAGAATTAAAATGGATGAGCTACCACACTTTTCCCCGTCAAGTTACTCTCCATGCCTACTAGGAACTTTCTGCACAGCAAAACCTGCAGGAACTCTGAGGTCTCATCTTAATTAAAACAAAGCAAAGCAAGCAAACAAAAAGACAATTTTGGTTTTCTATGGATACCATATCCTTACTTCCTTGGTTTAGGCCTTTGGTTGGAATGCCATTGGTTGCAAAGTCATTTAAATTATACTATATGTTGTCACTGATTTTCTTAAATGGCTGTCCTAAATGAAAAGTCAGGGGAAGGTGTGGAAATAATTGCTTTGAGAGTGAGCTTCTCAGTACACTTTTCCTTTTTTTCCCCATGTACATTATATGGTCATCAGTGAGGTGTGAGACTGGCAGTGGTAACATCCCCCAGAATATTTCTGTGTCTACATGCACTTCACTTCTATGTACAGTGGTCTGGTGTTTCTACTCCAAACCTCAGTCATGTCTTAGAAATCAGAGAGAAAACTTCAAACCAGGACCAAAGAAGGGAAAAGGAACAGAGTAGCTTCTCTAAGTTACCCATTCCAGATTTGAACTGTCCTATTGTAAGGATAATATTACCTACAGTGTGACTCTGGCATCCTCAGCCATGCTTTTATTCTCCTGCAGCAGAGCAGAGAACACCGATGCTCTCCTGCAATAGACACGCAGACACTGATGCTCTAAACTTCTGAAGTGCTTGTGGCTGGGGCAGGCCTGGCCTTCCTTTGATTGCTTCGACAAATTCAGGAAAATTAAGTCAAACATGATGTTAAGACCCTTAGCAAGTTTCTTTTAATTTTACTTTTTTAAAAAAGTTCAAGGTGCACCTGCTGATACAAGAGAGGAGAGGGAAGGAAAACCAGCATACTGTGGCTGCCCTGTGCTGCAAAGGAAAATTCTGGAAATTTAGTCAACATTAGCTAGATATTGCTTTCTCTATTTTATATACATATAAATATGTTTATACATGCTATTTATATTTACTGTCAAATGCCATGAACTGTCTGTAACACAGGCAACACTCCTTCTTTCCTGAACAGACCTGGAAGTGTCTGAGGTGTACTGGAAGTTTTGCCATTTCTGGTCATTCTCTGATGGGCACCAGAAATTTTTGTCTGCTCAAATTTGTATCTGCTCAAATCTCCTGCTGGTGGTGAGCCAGGGATGCTGCTGCTCATGTCTCACTTTCCCTTTAGACAAATCTTTATTTGTTTGGGCTGCCAGAATCCCAAATTCCCAAGCACTAATTTCACATAGAAAACATCGAACAACCAACCACTTTATCTTCTGTGCCTTTGCATCCACCTGCTTCTTCCCCCTGTACTCTTCCTTTCAGTGCTAAATGTATCTTTCCCTCTGCTGGCTGTCAAACGTGTCTTAAACTTCAGCTGAAGGAGAAAATCCCTTAAGCCACGATGCCACATGTTCAATGCAATCAAAAGGAGTTTGGCTTGTGTTAATCTAGGTGTGCTAGATCCTATACACCTGGGAGGAGCATGTGGATGTGCCATATTGAGAAACCATACATTACTTATCTCTGAGCTGTAGCACAAGAGAAATAAACAGCCATATGGCAAATGAACTTCCTTTTTTATTACTTTGCTTTATTTGTTTCAAAATAGCTCAGCGCCACAAATCCAGAATATTAACAATGCTCCATCTGGAAAGTGGAAGGTTTTGCTGCTTTGCCATCCCAGTTTCAGCTCTCCTGAAAAAACTGGAGTTGCTCTCCCTGCCTCCCTGCCTTGCCATACTCAGGGAGGTCAGTGAGAACAGAGCATTTTCCTTTTGTCTTTGCTGGCCTCATTAGAGACCCAGATGCACAAGGCAATCCTTCTGATATGAAATAAAAGGAATGAGTTAAACTTATAGTTTGTTGATGTCCTTATTCCATGATTTCTCTTCCTTTTTAAAAGAGAATGGAGTAATTTCTGGGTCTGTCACTCTTTGGCTGAACGAACTGTTGGGCAAAGTCAGTGACCAAATCTATGTCTTTGTTATTCCAGTATAAAATGGAGGCAATTCATACTACTGTAAATAAAAAGCAATTACTACTATGGTATGCAGCTATCATTTGCCACTATTCCTCTATCAAAATGCATATATATAGCTATATAAGCAGACCTCCAAGGAAACAGTTTGTATAATCTAAAAACTTCTGGGCTACCATTCACTTTCCATATCAGAATAACTGTTTGCCATCTAAATAAACCACTCTTAGCCTAGATTTGTAACATTATAGTTATATGTGTTTACACATGCCCGTATTTTCAGGGTCTTTGAGTCTTTTGACCCACTTCATTCCTCAAGCAACCAGAGGTGTGAGTGAGCACATTAAAAACTTCTACAGTCGTGAACAATGCAATTCTAATTATAGGGATGTGCCACACTGTAGTCAATCTCTCAGCAGTTCTAATTATAAGACATCATCAGGTTAAATTAATAAATAATGAAAGTTAATTTAGAAGAACTTCTGCAAAAATGTAAATGACATTTTTACATACAAGTGGAATTTGTAGTTAAACTGAAAAACGTCATACAGTAACTTCATAGTTGCATGCACAAATCTGTGAATTCTCTGCTTTGATCTTTTCCCTCAGATGTACTGGCAGATCATGTAGGCTGTCAAATGGACATGCTAATTATGCATTTACAAAATTTTCTGTGCTTAGTAACAGATATAAACTCAAATCAAACCATACCCCAATCTCTTTGAGACATGAACAGGAGTGCTTTGTCCTTTACCTGTGTAATTATTCTTCCTGGTCACCTCTTGACCATTTCACTTCTCTCTATTTTAAGACCTGTGTACCTTAATCGTACAAAAGAGACTTAAAGTCTTCTCATGATGAAAGCAGAATATTACAATATGAAAATTATTTTGAATTTTGTCCACCTCCCATGAAAGCTTAGATGATTTTCTTTATTCTTGACTTGTGCTCTTCCAAAAATCAACGTGTATTGTTTTATTTTCTGTCTTTGTAATACTTTTATGAAAGACAAATGCCTAATAGGTGAGGTTCTCTGATGTGTGATTAATTTGATGATTTCATTTTCTTTTTATGGACTTGGCCTCCTATTAGATAGATTCCTGAAGCCAGACTGTAGAAGGGAAATATAAGATGTTCAAAAGTGACTAATGATCTAGGGAATCTGCAATATTGCCTCTCAAATATTATTTTGACAAGTTCCTGTATTTATTTGGTGTCTCTCAAACCAAGTATTCACTTCTCAAGCTTCTGGTCAAATGGGCAAAATAGGTCCCTATTTGTAGATCAGTGTTGAACAGGAAACTTGACTTTGATTTCATACATTCGGGCACAAAAAAAAATATTCACTTATAAAGGACACAAGAGTCAAGCTGCAAAACTTCCTTAACTTCAATTTACTGCTGCTTTTCTTGGGATGCATCCTGATACTATTAGAGTTATCAGCAGCACAGGATATGAGCTTGGAGTTGATGACAGCCTCAGAAGTGTCCAATGGTTTAATATCAAAGCATTAAATGATAAAAATTTGTTCCTTTTTTTTCTCCTTAGAAGTTATGAGAGGAATAAGGGTGAAGCAATGAGCCAAAAAGAATTTAAAGTATACCCTTTTGTTTCTCACTTAGCAATGGATAGTCTTGAAAGATAGGTGTCTGTTCAATGACTTTTCCTGAATATGGTGCTTTTGGCACCTGAGAATTCCTGTGCTCATGACAGTGAAATGGAGTGGCCATTAGGAAATAAGAACATTTATCTTCATCTCAATTTTGTCTCCTCCGGTGTATTCCTGAAGCTCAGCATCTAAAATCATGACAGATAGACTCTGCAACTGTTTGCTGCTGTTGTCAGCTCTGTCACTACAGCGAGATCAAAGTGGACTTTTAGTTCCATATAAACATTTCCTGTTCTAATGCATTTTACAGGGAGAGAAAAGAGGCTCCACCACCAGCCTCACCTGGCTCTGCCACTGCCTTCCCTCTAAAAGTCATAGCTGGTGTCTCCTGGAGGAATTATTTTTTTTCCAGCAAGCACTTTTTTGATTCCCACAGGTACTACGTCACACCTCTCCTTTTGTTCCGCCCTGTCCAGCTCCTTCCAGAGTAGGACTTTAAATTTAAGCACTTGGAAAATCCACTGGAAAATCTTTTGTCCCAGCTTGGAAAATAGGTGACCTCAAAGAGCAGCAGCTTAAAAAGAAAAGTTGAAGAACAATTTTTTACTACATTATGACTGCGCTTTCCTAAACAATTCCACGATTTCCATGGGACCTAATTTAGAGTTCCTCAATATTTCAAACTGACTATCGTAAACAGCCAGCAATAAAAAATTCATTAATCACATACACTGGTAATTTGCATTAAAGGTGAAGGATGCCTGACTGACTCATTGAAAATTAACTGCAAGATTATAAAAAATTTTTCTGGGTCTAAATTAATGCATAAACCAGGGTGGGGATGAGATGGGAGAGGAAGCAGAGGATGGCAAAAATATATTTTCTTGAATAAGTAGATATTATTATTATTATTATTATTATTATTATTATTATTATTATTATTATTATTATTATTATTACTTTCACACAGATTTTCAAGACTTCAGCCTAGTCATTGCCACTGTATCTCTTCTGTAGATACAGACACTTACATAGACATTTTCACCTGTCCATAGAGTTATTGAGTGTTTTTAAGACTGGGGACTTCATGAGAGATTTGATTTCTACCTTTTCAGGTACAATTTTTTTTTAATAGCTGGACTTTCAGCATCACCCTATAGGATTTCTTGGCATCAGTCATAACTGTAGGTTTCTGAAGGTTAAGGCTCTTAGCTCTGAACTCTTTTCATTGCTTTATTGAAGACAAAAATGGACCAAACACAAAGAGTTTGGTCCTAGCTCATCAGCAGTCAACAGATTTAGACCACAATTATCCTTCCTGAAATTAAATGCCTGAGATTGAAAAATAGGTTAATTTGATAGAAGACTGAAAAGTTAACAGTAAATTAAAGCAAAATTAAAATTTTGTAATTTAGTTCATTTCTCCCTTACTGCTTGGAAGAATTTTACATTTCTCTCGCCCCCACTAAATTCAAATTAATATTAATATATGCTTCTTTGAAAGCTTTACAAAATTACTTTAATACACATTAGGTGTCAGGTGCAGGTTTGGTTTTTTGTTGTTTTTTTTTAATCTAATAATCGTTGAAGATTAAAGAAGTGACAGCAAATGGTGACATAGGTGTTAATTCATTTCTGGAGTGTGTGTGAGGGTATCTACACGTGTATGAAATGCAGCTTATTATCTAAACCTGGCAGGGGGAGCTATTACACTTCAGTAACATTTGTAAGCCCAACTTGCTGAGAATGCAAGCCAGATAGTTTCCTACTCCTTTGAAAAACTAAAAGAGATGGTATAATCAAGGCAGACAATACCTAAATATACTTTTCTTACCTCATAAATCTTCTCTTCGTGCCCTTACAGGAATCCTGCTCTCTCTGAATGGAAATTTTCATTTAATTTCCAGTCTTGTGGTTCAGCAAAATTAGAAATGTGCTTTCCCAGGGTTGGTTGTATGCACATCTGGCCTCAGAGCAGCAGGTAAAATCCCCTCTGTAATCTAGTCTGTACATTGCCTGCTTTATTTCATTTGGAATAAACAGCTATAAAAAACATAAACAGTACTTGGAATATTTCTTTATGTGCCAGGATGTAGATGTATATGAAAAATAAAAATTTAAGGGCAATTAGTAAATATTGTGTTTCTTCCAAACACTGGGAAAGTCTGAACTTTGGGATCTAGAACTGCACTGATAATAGTGCCTTGAACAGGAATATTTGCAATATGCAAAGGAGGAAAACTTTGCAGGGTGGATCACATTTAACACACATTACTCATTCTTACAGGTGTTGGTGCTGAAATCCTCACAAAGATGGAAACCCAGCACAACTTACTTCAGTGGTGCCATATGTTTTTTGTGAGAGTAAGTGAAAGTCACAGACAGCAAAATCAGACAAATATTTAGAATTTGTATCCTTGATTTCTGTTTCTCATATTTTAAAGCTTTTGTGTTAAAGAGGGATTTAAGCAGCATCAGAAATGAGAAGTGTTTACTGGGTAAGGAGAATAGGAGAATTCACTCTTCCTCACTCTAGAATCATAACAACCAATACCATTCTGATTCAGATGGGCTCTTTCAGGAAATCTCCATGCAAAACTGAAAATATATGATTGTTCTTCTTCCCAATGGCCATCTCCATTCTTTGATTTCTGTAGTTTTGGGTTTTTTTTTAACTAGTCAATCCTAACAAAATTAACAATAACAGCAAACTTTGCCTTGTGGCTGCTCACTAATATTATTTTCTTGCCTATAAATCATATTGCTTATGAGCAGCACCTGATCAGAGTGCCTGTCAAATTACAGCCAATTTTTTTTTCCCTCTTCCTAACAGCTGCTTAAGTGTAGAAAAGTGACTGTTTTAGTCCCACTAGAGGTGGGAGTGGATTGGAATTTCCAGACTGAAAACTGAACCATATCCTGTACACAACTTGTAGAGTCCTCTTGGAACAGGACATGGAAAGGACAGCACTGGAAAGATTTCTCACATCCATGTGTGTCTTCACAACCTTTTAGGCTACAGAAGCATCCTGCATCCCATATGCATCTCACCTGGCAAGAAAAATCCTGATATTGAAGCAAATCCTGGGGCAAAGATCAGGTTGAGGTAATTTTTTTTCATTCACTTTCTCTCTTTTTTGCCCAAAGATTTAGACATGAATTTTGTCTGCCTATTCTTTACATCAGCAGATCACAAACAGTTTTTCCAAAAATCTTAATAGCAGACGGCTTGAGCCCAAACACCTGCACAGGAGTTACTAACATTTCACCCTGAGCATTTTCACCCTGTGCTTTCTGCTCCTGACCTGCTTTGGGTCTGGTACTCTGGAGCACAGCAAGAAATACTCCATAACCTGCCATGCACAGGCAACATTTAGAAGCATTTCCTCAAACTTGAAAAAGTTACTTTTATTTTAGAAGAAAGCAGAGATCAACACCTAATCCCTTGACCACAGGTGCCAGGACTTTAAGAAGAACAACAAATATCACAACAGTCCCAAAGAAAACATTGAGAGCTGGCATTGCTGCTGATGGAAATTTGAATTTGTGAACAAAGTTCAGGCTAGCTATTGGCTTCAGTCTCATTTTGCATTCAGGGCAGTGTTGATTTTTGAGTATTTCTGTGATGTGACCTAAATCATTTTTATTCCACTAGTCAGGATGATTTTACCTTTTATTCAGGCTATAAGCTTTGTGTATCTATACTCAGTTCAGTTTGGTTCCTTAAGACTCAGGCAAGAGATTGGCATTCTCCAGATATCACAATTATCATTTGTATACAATAAACACAGAAAAAATCTGTTTGGTGCTACATGATGGCCATACAAAGCTAAAAATCTGACTGCAAATTTGCGTTCAGGTGAGACACACATTTTAGACTTGGTGCTGCTCTGTTTTCCAACAACTTTGATTTAAAATAAAGTTGGGCCTGTGTTAATAATGCTAGACCAGGGATCAGGAGAATTTGATGTTATTAACAATTCCAATATTGGCCCAAGAAACAAACCTGTAGAGGTAATTTTATTCCTTAGTACCTTCTTTCTAGTCCAATTTTACTAGTTTAAAATGTAAATTGAAGATTATTGCTGACTCCAAGACAAGGATGTGTCTGTGGAACTAAACCTGATAAACACAGTAAATTAAGATGTGGGTGTGCAAGTGAAGCATTTGTACAAAATTGTACCAAATGTCTATAGACAAATGCCCATTTGAATTTGGGAATTCCAAGCCTAATTGACAGATATATATTTTACTGTAAGTCTTTTAGCCTTTTTTTTCTTCTTAAGAATAATAATAATGGCCTGTTGCTGTTGTTTGGGTAAAGTTTCCTGCGTGTTGGGGATCCTTTGAATAAAATGTTGACTTAAAAAGCATGATCAACATTGATTTCTGTTGAAAATGTAGAGGGTGTGGATATGGGGTTTTGTACACAGGGTCCCTGTTGTGCATGTTACCACAAAACACAAAATGTTGTTGGCTGGGAAATAATCTAAAATAAAGATCAAGGCTGTAATAGAAGAGCCCAACAGTTGCTGTCATTTCATGCAGAGAAGTAACAGCTTCTTAAAAGGGTTTGGTTTTTTTGGGTTTTTTTTGTTTTGTTTTTTTTTAAGTCTGAGTATTTCTCTGACCCCACCCCAATTTGAGGCTGACCCTTAAATATGGATCAGGTGAGGGGCTGTTGGTTGCTGTGCTTTCTTCACTCTTGTGAGTACTCCAATTTTTTCATATTTCAGCTTTTTTTGTATCTAGTGGCAAATATATTCTCTCAAAAGGGAAAAGATATAAAGTCAAATTTTCAAGGATTGGTTTGATTTTGAAGTGCAAGGCCCCTTGAAAGGCATTTCTGGGAGAGGAAAGTTTCCTTTTGTGATGTTCCTGTTGGGATGAAAAATTATGTTTGAGGCTTTGTGGGACAGCTGCTAAGACTGAGAGTCATTTGAAATTAAGAAAAGAGGAAATAATGAGCGAAAAGTGGCATGAGTTCAGAAAAGGGTAATTGTTTGTTTGCTGGGGAGGAGGGTGATGGTGTCACATTGAATTAACTCAAGGAAAGAGAAAAGAAGGAAAGAAAGAAAATTCATGTTGCTGAGAGCAGAGTCCCTTCCCAGGCCATAACATCATTTATGGTTGGTACCTCCAACACCTGAAGTCTGAAGAGCTGGGATTTAATAAAACAGTAAAAGAAGCAACTGTAATATTCATAAGTGATTATGATGGCAGCAGGATTGCAGTAGAGGAAAACTCAAGACAGCTTCCCGGAGGTACCAGTAGGTTTTTACAGACAGAAGCACCACCTTTTTTCCTTTCTTTTTTTGAATTTGCTGCCAGTTTCTTTGTTAATTTATCCTCTCTGCTAATAGCATAGAAAGCAGAGTTTCTTGGGAAGGAGTGTCAGCAGCTCCATATGTTGAGCTAATTCTTGTCCTAAACTGCTCTGTGCTGTTGCAGTGTGCCCTGTAAGGTGCACCACAGTCCCCTGAGTGACAATTGCATTGCACTGATGATTACCCACATGCCTGAGACATCTGGGTCTTGTGGTTGGATTTATGTGGCAAAATAAATCTTCCTACATCTTTATTACTTTGTCAAAAGTACCTCTAATCAATCTTCTGAGCAATCATGACAAACCTTAAGTATCCTACTTTTTAATTTTATTTTTTTTAAGGTGAGGTCCCAAATTTAAAATTGATTCCTTTTGATAGGGAACCTTCCTACCTTGCAGGAAGGTTAATGGTTAGACTGGGATGACCACAGTGTTTGAGAAGCAATAGCAACTCATTTACTATTATTAGCAATAAGGAACTTGCTGTTCCAGAAAAAAGAGATGCTCAGCTGCACATTTTAGCATCACTGCCTCATGCATGGAGGCCCCAAAGTATGGGATGTGAAAGTAAAGTGTGTTTGATTAATGGTGACTGGGTCGAGTTCATCTGATGGCTCTCAAAGCTACAATCGCACTATTATCTCCTGATTAATGTCAGGCATCAAATTCACAGTAGCTAACGATGACTGTCCATGCCAGACTTTATCTGTGCTGTGAGATGTCAGTCTCATTTAGGTTGTATCAGTCTGCAGTGAGAATTATGATATCATTTTAGCAGCTCTTGTGAATATCCTGTGTGGGATGTCTCAAAGTTATGCACCCAAGTTTGAGCCAGTCACCTCAGGCTCCCTTAATGCTCCCAGAAATACAATAAATATCTCCAGAGTGGGATTTTTCTGACCTATTTTAGCCACCCCCATCTAAGGATAAGATAAATTGCTCTCTGGAGATACCTGTTTCTCTCTGCTGATAATCAACAGGGATGAGGGTACCTGCCTCAGAGCCTGGGCAGATGGTGACTAAATTAGAGCAAATGAATCACACCTTTGCTATCATTCATGAGGAGCAAAACAGGATTAGCCTCTTCCTTTGTGTGGCAGGGGGGAGGAGGGGAGGCAAGAACAGGTAATTAACTCACCTCCATGTACAGTGAGAGGGTTTCAGTGCTGGCAAATAAAAAGGTGAGGGGTTTATTTCACTTCAGAGTGTGGGTAAGATTTCCAGATCAGTACTAGCCTAATCAGAGGATGAAAAGTAATAATTGAAGATAGAAATGGTAACAAAAGGCAGAGTCTTGCCCAAACACTTCATTTTCCTCCCAAAGCACCCATCAGTCATGTGTGAAGGGAGCCCCTTCAGCTCTGATAACCAAAATTGATGATTATAATGTTTTTTTACTTATCTGGTGTTCTTTTCACAAAACTTTAAAACCTCTTCAGAAATGGGGGTGAATATTTTTTTCTTCAATGTGTAGAGGGTAAAGCTGAGGCATGGTGTGGCTGTAATGTGTCAGAGATTAGATTATATGATTAATCAATACTGAAGCTGAAATGGCAGCTCAAACATTTTAATCCCTGTCATTAGACCTAAGCACCAATCTTATCTTTCCTCTCTCTACATTGTCAAATGCATAACATGAACTTGTTCCTGTGGGTTTTTAAGCAGTATTTTGGAATGGCTTCCAAAATTTTTAAAGGCTTGAGTTTGTTTGGGGTTTTTTTGGTTTGTTTTTTTGTTTATTTGTTTTCAGGGTTTTTTTTTTTTTTGCGAAGGCCATGAAACAAATTCAGCTTTAATTACCATAGGAGCTTCTTGAGAAGACAATCAAAGTTTAATCAGCTCTGTACAGAGGAAGCCATGTGGAACTGCTCTGAAGTGCAGCTACATTGTGTACAGGGAGAAAAAGTTACAGAAAAAATATACTTGGGTTGTTTTATCTGCTGATTCCTTAAAAAAAAAAAAAAATCTAGTCACATTTTAGAAATATGAGTTCCAAGATGCATCTGGGTATCCCTTTGTGCTTGTATTGCAAACAGGAGACATGAATAAGTGTGATTCCTAGAGCTGATGGGGGAGACCACATCAAGACCAGGTGTGCAACCCCCTGACTTTTGTCGTGCAGTTTGTTCTAGCACTTGCATTGTGTTGGGGCTGTAGGAAAGCACCCAAAGGTACATCCACCAATACCTCAAAATTCGGTGATGAAATGTGTTAGAAACATGAAATCAGGCCAGAATTATTGAGTCTTAATTGAAATGTAAATGTAATTAGAAGGGCAAGAACTTTCTACAATTAAATTAAAGAACTGAAAGCACTGCTATCTCAAACAAAATAATTTCATTTCAAACCCTAAATATGAAATTTGGTAGGTTCTGTCTTAAATTTTGAAGGGAAGTCAGTTTTCAGACTTTTTTAAACTGACACCTGATGAGTGTTTCAGGGAAGCAGGGTTTTTCTGTGGCAGTCAGTGCTGCAGAAATAAAAATGAATGAAATAGAATCCACTTGCTGCTCTAATTTTAAAATGCCACGAAATGTGACAGACACTGCTCCTGGACAGGGGCCTGGGCAGCAAAGCTCCACCAAGGGCTGTGAAATGACTCTTGCAGAGCACCAGTGACTTTAATTGCTTGTGCTACAGCAATTCCACTGCACCATGGCAAGGGCACCAGGACTCCAGGTCACTACAGGACAAGCCCTCATGCTCTGGGCTAATATGGGGACAGTCTGTGGTCTTGCTGAGATGTTTTAAAGGAATAGGGGTCAAACCAAGTGGGGTTTTCTTTAAACCAGGAATATTTCCATTTTTTTTACAGCTCATGAGGTCCCTGTTGAGTCGCTTTCTAAGCCAATGAGCTGATTATCCCCAAATACATTAGTAGGAACAGCATTTCGTGTTCTGATTCCATGAGATCCTAACTGCATTTCCAGTCCTGTTGAAATCATTAAATATGCTCAATGTTTTTTAAAAAAGGATTAAGCCCTTTATTTTATTATTTTCTATTTTATTTTTAGTAGGCATTATCTTCATAGAGAGAATTCTTAAAAACATCATAGTTTCCCTTGTGATAGTGAAGAAAACTTTTTTAAAGAGTTTGATTTTCATTCTAAATTAAACATCAAAATGAGGAAAAAAAGGATCATGTTTTTATTTTTTTAAATAGACAGATGAAAGATTTTGTTATTAATAATTGACATGAAAGCCTTTCGTCTTGAACACTGGTGTATGTAAACCTCAATAAAATCCTAAAAGTGCTTTTGTAGAACAAGAACAGTCACAAAAATCTGAATAAAGCCACCTTTTCAAAGAACATGATGAGAAAGGGGAAAACTCTTAGATGTGCAGAGCAACACATTTTACATTCATGCCCTAGTTATTAGGAAGCTTTGAAGTATTCACTGTTATTGAATACAGTGTGTACTGTAATTCATTTGGTGCCTTCATGTGGAGCTGAAAAGTTCTAGCCAAAGTGCTTGGGCTGTTTTGTGAGCATGAGAATCTGGATGGGAGGGGAAAAATGGTGTTCCAGTCTAAATCTCATGTAGTGCTGAAGGTCTGACCTTTGGAATTATCATAGCAAAGCTTACATGAAACTAAAATAATAAACACTTGGAGAAGGGTGGGTCAGGAAATGAATTTTGGTTTTTTAGTATTTGGATTATGTTTTTAGGTCTTTGATGCAAAGGATAATATGAAAATAGTTTATAATGTTAAACTGGAAGATGGTATAAATGGAAGACTGTCTACAGAACAAACCAAAATTCTCTTCTAATCCAGCAAAATTCTATTGAAACAAAATGAGTTACCTGCACTTGGGGCAATTTTAGGGGTAGGTTCCAGACCATAAATCAGTACTGTCTTAAGTCAGTAAGACACAAAACAGGATTTGAAAATCCTGGATTTCTTGGTTAGAGAAAACCTCTGGATTTCTTGATTAGTCATTCCTATCTCCTTGGGAAGTAAGGATGCTGCATTATCACATTTGAGAAAGCAGCAGTAAGAAACTTATTACTGGCCCAACCCTGCTGGTTTTGTCATGTTCTCCTCTGAATTTATGCCCTGGAGCCTGGACACCATTGAGTAGCTGTACATTAGGTGACCATTTCTTGGAGTTGGGGTCTATCCCCAGCCTGCTCCTTCAAGCCTGTTCCCACCCTGTGCTCTAAAGTACCCCAGATATGATCAGCTTCAGGAGCTGGGCAGCAGCATTTGCTGCTCTGCCTCTCTTCATCTCTATCTGTGCACAAACCCTCTCCCTGCCAGGTGTTGCAGTGCTTGCCAGCACAGGATTGATGTGCTCATGTGTTTGTGTGGATGCACTTTCTGGTGTGCTGAGATTATTGCATTTGTTTTTTCACTGAGTAAATGTCACGCTGTTGATTCTTGCTCGATTCCAACTGGTGCCCCCAAGTAGGAATGTGTGCAGCCCATAACAAACCCTGGGGACCTTCTGGTCAGTATGGTGTCTGTTTTACTGCATTTCTATCCTCCAAATTGCTTATGATTTATTTAATACCAGTGTCTGTGCAATGCTCTGTAAGCAGTGTCTGTGGAAGTGAGCCTATAACAGAGCAACCATTTGTCTTCAGAGGAGCTGCAAGTAGAAATAGTTTAACCTGCAAAGGAAGAGTTATCCTAAACATCAACGGCCATTCAGTAGGCTTGTGCCGTTCCTAACCTTCCCCAAAAACAGTCTTTCATTTCCTCTCATTCCTCAGAGAGACCACAAAAGCCCCTTTCCCCCAAATGCTTTGTCTCAAGCAGTGTAGGAAAAAAAGCAGTTTTTTCATTCCACTCTGTCTCTACCCTTGGACAAGACAGGAGGATTGGGTCAGAGTCACTTTTACCAGAATTCATGTTTGAGCCCCAGCAGCACAAATGGCAACACAATGTTCCTCCACTCTGGGATTGCCCTAATTTATTTGAAATAATGAACAGACAGCTCAATTTTAGGGTGCAGGAACAGATTATTTCCTTCTGTAATCGGCTTATAACTGGATCCTCATAGACATAATAAAATAGCTTCTTAGTAATTTCCTAGTTATTTCCCTAGTTATCCATAGTCATTTCTCAAGCAATGCCTTTGATTTGTTGCAAGCCTGGAGGGAAAGAAACTGACCCTCCAGCTTTGGCAATTATTTATCCTGGGAAACTGGGATACTTTTTTCCCCCTTCAATGTGGTCTTAAATATATTAAGCAAAATGAAGCATGTATTTTTAAAGCCATTTGAATGATTGTGATAAGTAACTGAAGCAATCATAATTCTTTCTAAGAGCACTGTGATTTCTAATGGTTTGCTAGACCCAAAATGTAGGGAGCAACTGAATGCTCCCACAATATTGTTATAAAAGTATTTTATCAGAAAAGCAAAAAACCTTCTTTAGGATACCTTGCTCTACCTTGAGAGCTGGAGTTTGCTGCATAGGTGCTCAGGTGGCACTCAAGTAGGAAGAAATTTAAGAGGAAGAGATTGTTTGTAAAACTTCAGTCCAATTTTTTTTATTTAGATGTTGAGTGCACATGGACATAACACAATTTTTTATCAGTAAGCTTTTGGCACTTGAACGGGCTGATCCTCCAGTCCTGACACAAAAGTTGGAAACTCATTTTTCTTATTTTTTTCTTTAACTATTTATTTTTATTTAATTTTTCAGAGCTTTTGTAGGCAGCTCAATCCTTTCATAAACAGGGATATAGCAGGGCCAATCAAATACCTGTATGTACACACCTGAGCACATTAGGAGTGATAGAATGAGGCAACCAAAATTTAAGGTGGGGAGGTGTCTGTGCCTTTCCTTAGAATGAGCTCCCAAACAACCCCATGATTTATTTCTAGTACAATTAGAACAAACAACTCTTGCCTTTTTTAATAAAGATAAATCTGCTAGGTGAGATTTCAGAGGGGAAAAATAAAAGGCATCAACACTAATTTGATCATTGTCAAACACAGTTTTAACTTGTGGCAGAGTGTGCCTAAAGAAGAAAACTTGGGTGGATGGCTTTCTATACCTAGAAGAGGTAATCAATTCTAATGAGTAGGTGGCTACTTTGCATCTTTTTGTTTTCCTCTTTTGTAGATTATCTGTGCCTTCCAGATGGTAAATATTTTTAGTTCCTATTTTTGTCCTTATTTCAAAAGAGATTTGGAGATCTCAGAGGAAGCATGTTCGTTTTCCATTATGCCAGTTTAAAGCCTCTAATGAAGTTTGAGAGCAGGATTTGGCCCATAAAACATATTTTTGTCTATGATACATATTGCACAACCCCCTAAGGAACTGCAATAAATGCACTTATTGAACTACTGTAACACTAAAATATGCTGCTGGGCCCTTTGGTTTTTTCCTATACTTGGAGGTTTCTGAGAATTGCTGTTTACATCAGCACTTGTACAAATGGGAAACCAAATCATTAATTTATAAAATGGCATCTGGAAGTCTTAATTTCTGATTGATCTAGCTCCCTCTGGATTTTCCATGTCATCCAGTACCATAGCTTTTGAGCATAATATAGCTTAAGTAGGTTAATATTCCATGAATCGGAGAGCCTTTCAGGGAGGTTTCCACCCTGAAAAATTCTTCACTTTGACTGAAGAATCAAAATTATTCCTTCTTAGTTTTCAAGCATACCTAAAAAAGCCAAAAAAAAAAAAAAAATTACCAGGTGAATTGGAGGAGTTGCTAAGACTGGCTCTGGATGGATCTCCCTTTGCAGAGTGACTGCAGGGGCTCCAGGTGAGCAAAGACAGGGAAGGGGATCTGGGCTGGCTGCCCATGCTGACCCCTTTTAATCCTGCACCCCATTTAACTTCCTTCCACTCCTTGTCTGCTCAGGCCTTTGTTGGGTATTTTTCACTTTGCCACTACATCTGTGTTATATTTTTTATGTTAGGACTGTGTGTGTGTGTGTGTGTTTTAAGCCTGACTCCATTCCCGAGCTTTAGTGTGGGCTGCTGGCTGCTCCCAGATGCCCAGAATGGGACAAGGTGGAAGGCAGCAGGTGTCAGCATCTCTGAACTGGAAATTTCACAAGCTGAGTGGTAGAGGCAGTCCTGGGCCCCTCTTCTTAAGGAAAATCACCTGAAAGAAGTGTTTGCTGTCTTCAGCAGCACTTCAGGAGTATGAGCAGCCCTGGATTGGAGCAGCACACACTTGTGCCATGCTCCTGAGCAGCCCTGGGTGATTTCCCCTGGGTGTGAAGTGACATGGGCAATCAGAGGGAAAAGCTGAGCCCCTGCAGCTCTGGCATCTGCCCCAGGAGGCTGGAGCAGCCAGCAGTGCCCCAGAGCAGTGGCAGTGCCCCTCTCCTCCCTCTTCCAAGAGGGCAAGTACTGGTCCTTGTTGGATGGGGCTGCTGGGTGTGTCCTGCCAGGAACTGAAGTGTGATTCCCTTGATTCAGTCCTCCTTGGAGAGCTGCAGAGGCTCTGAAACAGAGGATGTGGCAGCCTAAAAATAGGAGATAAATTCGGGCAAGCCAAGGTGCAGGTGTGAGTTACTCTGGGCTAGTCTGCTCTGGTGTTCCCTCTCCTCACAGGCACACCTACTGTATTACATTTCTGTTTCAAAACCATCATCTGATGAAGCCTTAACCTCTTTTCCCCTCTGGCATTTCCAAATATGAGGGTTTTTTCTTAATCTTAGATGTGTGACCTGGAACTGTGTACATTACATATCTTTTCTGTGCCTGAAGTCCTCGAGGAGACCAGTGCTCTGTCTGCATCAGCAAATAGCACAGGCTGTTCCACCCAGCAAATCCGCTCCTGTCTCACTGTGCTGATGGCCCCTGTGTTCCAAAGTTTTGGACAACGAAAGCAGAGAGGAGCTCCTTTTATCCCTAGCCTGGTCCTGAGTAGCAAAAACCCCACTAAGAACTGGGCTGACTCCTCAAATGTTTGCTTGCAGGGAGAGTCACTGCTCCAAAATGAAAACACTAATGCAGATGCAGCCCTGCAGTGTTTGGATCCTGCTGTATATTGTAGGGGGATAGAATGTAAGAAAATAAAGGTAGTAGAGAAAGTAATCTTATCCCTAAGGAGTTGCAGCTGGGTTAATTAGCAAAGATTAGGAGCAGGCCTGACTTTAACAGGCCACAGCTGTAGCCAATAAGAAGAAGATGCTATAAAAGAGTGGTGGCTGGGTGAGAAGGGAGCTGGAGTCAGTTGGCTGCTGTGAGAAGGAAGGGTCAGTGCTTGGAGGAGCTGCCTACGAGAAACACCAAGCAGGTATGAAACTCTTGTATTAAAGACACAACAATATGAAACCTTTGCAATATAATGACAACAGTATATTGACAATATTTTCTGAATTATGTGATTCTTGGGAAACGTCAGCAGGCCTCTTTACTGTGTGTCAAAGTATTGAATGAAAATAAAGGTTGTTGCAGGGCCAGCCATTGGGAAAGTGTTTCCAGACATCCCTCTGGCTTGGCACTTAGACCTGCCAGCCCTGCTGACTCTTGTACCTGTGTAGGACTAGCTGTATAGCTGCTAACTATGCAATTCTAACCCTCATCCCCTCCCTTTTAACTAGGAATGCCACGTGTAACACAAAATCCAGTGTTTTTCTCAATACCAAATAGATTAGATCTGCTGTGTCGCCCTTGTCTAGAAAATTGTATCAAAGGAGGATGTCAAGTTTGTCAACTCCTACCTTTAGCAAACCTGTGTTGCATTTTATCTTACTCTCTATTTGTGTCACTAGGTTCTTATTTTGCAATTCTCTTGTCAACATTTTCCACTGTGGATTTCTTTCCTGAAGCTTTCTGTGCTAGTCAGGTATAGGGAAAAGAGGGACAAGGGCTGCTCAGTTCTTCCTCAGGCTTTAAATGCAGGTGATGCCAGAGTGGCTAATGGGGTATCATGCTGCCTGACCTTAGATATTTCTTCAAAGCATCAAGAAATAATTTGTGAATTCCTGTCTTTTTTTTTTTTTTACATAACACTTTTGCAGACATTAGCTGGTGTTTTAACATGCGAGTGAGTGTAGGACCTTTGTTTTTCTCCTGCTTCAGTTCCATGTAAGTTTATGTTTTTGTTTTTTTTTTTTTTAGCTATTCCACCTTTGACAACAGGTTTGCCAACATGACTCTTATCAAAAAACAAAGTTTAGTTTATGAGAACTCCCTACAGGTTTGGTTTTTTTCCTCCAGTTTCTGTTCCTTCTTTACAGAGCAGCAGCTTTCCCTTTTGGCTTCATATGAGTGAAGAATCATTTATGATTTATTTTCATTACTTTGCAGCCTGTTGGACTCTGGTTGTTCTCACTTAATCCACATTGTCAGCTATGAACACAGTCTTCTTTCCTATAAATACCTTTTTCCTCTCCTTGAAAGCTTTGTTTCCTTCTGGTACCCTTAAAACACTGCTGCCAATCCTGTTGTGCTCAGAACCTTTCCCTATAATTCTTCCCTGGTGCAAAATACAAATTCTGTCCAATTTGTGTGGTTTTGGGGCTACAAGTAGAGAAAGCTTATGCTCTGTAATTTCTTACCTTTTCACTCCAGATTTTGTTTACTAGCTCAACCTTCTCAATCTTTTGAAACCAGAAATCTTAATTATGGATCAGGGAGAAAGGCGTGTTTGTTTCTTCCATTCAATATATGTTTAATTAATTTATTATCATTCAAGCTGCACTTATTTTCTAAATCATTTTGTAATTTATAAAGAAAAAGTATAAATAGCATCACCTGCTGTTAGTTTTAGGGATTTTCTGACTCTCCAATGTCTTCTGGAACTTTCTGTAATTAGCCCAGCTTATTAAGTTAATCAGCACTATAATTTTGCGTCTTTTAAAGAGAACTAGGAGATGCAGCAGACCCTCAGAACCAACTGTTTTTTCTATCCCCCTGCTCAGTGTTTTTATGACCTGAAATAATTTGTTGTTACTAGAGCAAATTTGCATAGATGTATCCACAGGAAACAAAAACAGAAAACAAGTTCTTCTGGCTTTAGGAACAAATTATATTTAAAGCTTTCATATGTTTGAGACCTGCAAAGTGGACCTAACAGGGAAAAATATGCAGGCTTGTTGAAAAGCTAAAAAACTATTTTCAATTGTCACCTGATAAGGGAAATAAAAGCTAGTTGGACTCTTTGATATTTGCAGCAGTCTACACAATGAGATGGGAAAAAAGACCTCTGAAAAATTATACATGTACATAATAAACTATATTTCATCAGATCTCTAAAGTGTTCAAGACATACACTTGGTGAGCAAGATAATTTGTTGTGCTTTAAACAACACATGTCAAGTAATTATTAAAAACAAAACAGCTGAGTTTCTCAAAGAAGCCCAGAAAGAAGTGAAATGCAAACCCCAAGTGTCTAAGCCTCCTACCTGTGTTCTGGAATCAGAGCTTTAACACATTAGTGTGCTCTATGGCCTCTTGATTTTCATTTGCACTAACACTCCTCTGAAAGTGAGTGGCCATTCAGCTCAGGCCCATACAATCAGCCTTTTTTTATTTTTCTTGAAGTGTTGAAGAGGGATACAAAGAAACCAGAAAGGAGTGTATTGGAAAAAAGCAAACAAACATAAGTTAAGGCTATTTATACTGATTTTTTTTCCATCTCCTTTTTTTTTGTTTTTAATTGCATAAAGACAGAGCAAGCTAAAAAAATATGGTGGGGAGTTATTGTGTTGGCGATGCTATGTGTATTTTCTAAACCAAACAATTTAAAGGCCCATTAAACAAACATCTCTCACTCTTGACATGAGATCACAGTGCTGCTATCTGCTTTTTAAAGCCTGATTTACAACAGAAGGTGCAGGGTGGAATAAAAATCTGTGAGAAGCTTCTGATTAGGGCAGTTGTAAACATTCTCCCTGCCAAAGGGTTTTTTCTATCTATAGGTAATGGGCAGAGCCACATTGTCTGGATGTTCTTTCAACAGCATTATTCTGTTCTGACCAGACTCTAGTTAGAAATCCAGATTTGTTGCATTGTTTTACAGTGATTACTGTGTGAATAACCCTTGATTCAGGTTTGCTTTTACAGATAATATTGGCAATGATCTTATTCTGTGATGCAGGGGGACAGAAATGGAATATATACACGCACTTATTCTCTCCATTTATCTGTGACCCAGCTGATTGGTAAGAGCAGTACTGTAAAGAGTGGCAGGAATGTATTTGTGAGTCTGGAATAAACTAACATGCAGTGATCCTGAATTTCTTTTTCCCTGAGAAAAAGGAATAAAAAGGTCATTGCAGCAGTTTGTTATCAATCGTTACAGCAGTTTGTTATCCACTGTTCTGCTGATAACCTCTGATTAAAAGTATCAAACACTGAAAGTTATCACAGGCCAGGCCAGGAGGGGCTCTTGGGGTGTGGCACCAGGTGATTTTTTGGGGTTTGAAATATTGATAGCTACAAAGATTCCCCTCAAAATCTTTACTTTCACACCTGGACAGACACTGTGCCCTGCAGGAAGGCACAGCATCCTTGGGGGGGGTCTTGCTGACTCAAAGGGAAGCTGAAATGATCTCAGCACTCCAGAAGCTCAAGGATGAAAAGCAGCACGGTTTACGGATTGCTTGTCTCCCCAACCCAAAGGCTGGGCAGACTCTGGGCTCTCCAGGTCCTCTCTGGCATGTTTACCCTGAAGGTGAAGCCCAGACTTTGCTGGGTTGGAGGCCTGAACTTGCTTGCCTGTTGGCTTTGTTAAAACCAGATTTGAGAGCGCTGAGATGTCCTGAAAATTGCTGTGCCCTGCAGGGTGAGCACAGTGAGGTGCCTGTATGCAATGTAAATAGACCTGGAAAGGCAGGCTTGGCTTAGCTCTGCTCAGCCTGGGAGAGCTGGAACCTTGCTTTTGGATTTTCTGATCCCCCCTGGAGCTGCTGTGAGAATCCTGGCCTGGGATCCCACTTCCCCAAGTGTCTGATGGCTGCTCAAGCACTAGAAAAAAACACCAAATCCCTGTAAAGTTTTATTTATTGAGAGCAGGTAGCTGTGCAAAACACTGCAAGACATTAAGATAATGAATTGCTTTTTTAAAAAGATGGGGAAGAGAGGCTGGCCAGAGTCACTGGGAGCTGTCATCAGTCATGAACAGAGAAATGCATCCCAGCAGTGGGATTCCCTCACCTTGCTGCAGCCATGCAGTTTCAACAAATTTGTCTTGGTGCTCTCCTGGTTGAGGAAGCCACCCCTGCAGCAGAGCCCTGGCAGAGGCAAGGAGATACCCACATTAATTCCTAGGTATCCACATTGGCTTTGCATCTAATTGAATGGGGAGATTTGCTGTGTTTCTTTGGGTTAGAAAATGTTTGTTGGTTTGTTTGTAGAAGCAGGTCCTGATCGAGGTCACCACCACAAAAGATGGAGGAGATTTCTTAAAGTAATTTGGAGCATTTAACCATTAAGGCAGTCTGGATTGTTAAAAAATTGTTAACAAATACTTGCCTTAATGTTTTCTTCTTTCCTGATTTTTTTTCCAAGCCATAAATTTCAATATCACTGTTCTAGTCAGGATCACACAAGATTTTAGGCCAATATTTATTTTCCATTTTAGGATTACAGAGTAAGTTATCTAGTTTATGGTTTTCTTTCCCCTTGCACTTTTGGCCAGCCCAGTCCTTTCTCTGGTGTTACAACTTCTGCTCTTTCCTTGCCTTGTTGTAAATCAATAGAACTCAAGGGAAAGAACTTCTTTCCATCTCTCATTCCAGGATGTCTTCCTGTCAGGAGTTCATATCCAATATTTATCTTCAGTGCACTTGTCTTAATGTGATCCCATTACTTACAGAGATAAGCCAAGCAGTCATTTTCAATTTATTATTATTAGGAATAGGAGAATTTCAGTGATATTAGTAATTCCACTCCTAGTTCAGGACTTCACGGTGCTAGAAATTATGCAACTACCCTCAATGCAGTCCTCTAATATTAGTGTTCCTAAAAAGAGCTTGAGTCCCTATAAAGAAAAGGATGTTGAGTTTTGGCAGATTAGGGGGACAGCAGAGGGGAAAAAATTATTTTTAAGGTTGTTTATAACAAATTTATTAAGATGATTACAGTAAAAAAGGATAGCTGAGCAGCCAGGTATGTGCTCAAATCTGTGATTTTTAATTCCCTTACTGTGTGTTTTTATTATTATTTGTGTGTTTTGTGGAGAGAGAGTCAGGAGAGGGTCTTGGTTTTGCTTTTTGCTCTGAATAAGACTTCGCTGATGGGCAAGTCAAGGGCGGAAGGAACACTGTATCAAACTCTCTTTGATAAATTTGCGGATAAATTAAAAGCAACATTCAAGGGACATGTGGTTAGGTGGTTTTTGTTTTGTGTTTCCATGGAGATGGTTTAGATTGTAGCTCTGGAGAGTTGCATGGGTAGAGCTGAGTGGGTGGGGAATGAGCAGGTAGGGCTGGCTGGTGTCAGTCCAGAAGTGAAGCTGTGTCTTAGGCAGCTCTTCCATTTGCACATTATATTTCCCTGGCATCTAAAGCCAAGCTTGTGCTGGTTTAAGTGTCCAGGCTTAGTTTTTGGTGTGCCACCACAACTTTCTTTTCTGGAAAAGTGCACCGGGGAATGTGGTCATGATATTTTCTTCTGATCTCAAAGAAAAGGAAAACATGAGGGGCTTATGTACTTTTTTTTTTTTTAGGTTTTTTTGAGATTTTTTTTTGTTTGCCTGTTTGGAGTTTTGTTGGTTTTTTGTTTGTTTTAGGCGTTTTTTTTTTTTTTTTTTTTTTTTTTTTTAGTTTTGCAGCTTTCCCTCCATTTTACAAAGAATTTCTTAAATCTGAAGGGTAGACACAGCAAAAGTAAGAGAGCCATAGCAGTACAGGGTAGCACAAGGGCTGGGTTCTCATGCTGATGGATTTTGCTCCTTCCTAGCTCTGTATCTCCACAGGCTCTACAAAACCAAGGTCCCTGTTTCTGATGTGTTCATGGCTATGGGATATTCGTTCTCTTCATGAAGCAAATGAAAAAAATCCAGGTGGGAAGTAGGGTCCACTCATATCTGTTGTGATTCATTATTTTGTAAAGCCTCTTTAATTTTTTTTTTTATTTGTTTCAGTGGAAAATTTTGCAGCTGTATCAGAGCCCCTTGGCCATCCCCTGGATTTCACTTCTTAATTTCATGAAATTGCCCAAAGATCACATCTCTAATGAGGCTGCAGTGACTTTGGGGCAGTCGTGCCATTCATGAGGACAGCAGTAAGAATGTCTTGAAAAGTGGCTTAAACACACATTCACTTCTGATTTAAAAACCACTTCTGTCCTTTGAAAAATTGTGACTGGTGTGTCATGTTCTAACATAGTGTCAGCCCTTTATTCAAAGTAAGCATTACACAGGAGTGCTGTGTGATGACTTTCAGACAGCCAGATACCTTTCTTGCTTTTTTCCGAGTTGGTTCAACTTGCCAGAGCTATTAACAAAGCAAAGGGAATGGTTATATTTTTATATTGGAGCATAATTATGCTACCAGCCAACTGTCTAACTTATCTTGCTGTCCCTGGTAGCTGACTATAAGAAAGATTGTTATCATTGGGAATATATTTGATTTAAACCCAGAATATATAAATACTTAAGTTTTCTTCCTCTGTGCAGTTTTAACAGAAGTGGTGTGCTCCCAGATTTTTAATGGTTATTCATCTCAACATTACACCATTTTGAGTCACTAGATATTCCAATGTGTTTATTTAAAGTTTTTTCATAAAAAGCTGGGGGAAAAGCTTAACTTATGAAAGTCAAGTGCTGAGCTTTGGACTTTTTTTAATAGATTTTGACCTAATTAATACATATAATATGAATTTAACAGCAATATAATTCACCTAAACAGACTTTGCTCATGATCTCTATCAAAGCAAGAGGTGATGATACTCTCTATCTGTATCCTGAGCTTTGCCTTGAGAACACAATGATGAGTTTGAGGGATTTGAGAGTTGAGTGCCTCTGAAGAGTCTGTCCTTCTCCTCCTGCTGTCTTTCTGACAATCTCATTTTGAATATGCTACATGTTAAGGGAAATAAATTGAATAATCTGTAAGGAGTTCCTTTAATCACTAACACTTCACCACATAAAGAACAGAACAAACTGTAAGATGTGAAAATGGAAAAGAATACAAATTATTACTTTTTTTTACTTATGTGTCTGAATTTCCTCTGTCTGACTACAGGATGAGATCTTTGCCTTCCCACATATCAGAGTCCAGCTGGATCTCGCTGTCAGGGAAGTTTCTAGTGAATTTGAAGATGCTGGGGGGGGTTGATGGAGAGGTAGAATTACAATTTTCCATAGCATATTTCTAACTACACATTGAAATGCTTAAAGCAAAAATCCATGTGGTATTTTGCAAAGATTTCTAGGCATTTTTTTGTGATCCAGTAGTTTGAAGCTCTTCACAATAACCCATTGGCCTTCTGTTAAATAGGGGCTGCACTGGGCTGCAAGCGCATAGTCCATCATATCCTGGGGCCTGGGCTTACTTCATTTACACAGATGTGCATCTCAGTGGCATGTTTTGAAACTTAGGCTTTTTCTATCAGGTAATTTTCAATCTCCTTGTTCTCATCACACACCACATTGCAATGAAAATGTCACATCTGGCCCTCTTGTGCCATGGTCTTGGTAGCCCTGGAGTGCCTGAAGAAGTTGAGCAAGGCTTTGAATATATTTTATGCTGTATCTGAGTATCTTGAGGTGTGTTGTCACTCATTACAAGATTATACCCATCAAAAAACGGGGTGGATATCAGGATAACCAGCTTCTTTTGTTTCTTGTCCTCATGGTGGAGGCCAAGAGGGTCTGGAGGAGAAAGGGTTGGCTGGTTGGTTTCTACTGCCCTTCAGTTGGCTTTGTAATCTATCACACACAAAATAAGAGAGGATCTTATTATAGAGAAAGCCTGGGGAGGGGAAGAAAAAAAAACCCACAGTATTTTCTTTGTTTGAAAACTGTAGCAGATGTCTGTGGCAATAAAAAGGCAATTATACTCGTATTATCATGAGAATTTCCAGCAGGAAATCTTGACAAACTCGAAGTTTACTTAACTGAGATAAATACAGTAGATAAATAGCAAACTGAATTCAGTTTACTCTTGTACACAGGTGTACTACACATTTCCTCAAGCCATGATTCACAGTCATAACCTTTCCTAATCACAGGCACAGCGAGATATGTCAGGAGGAGGAATGGGCTCATGTTAGAAAACGCAGCTATAGATCCAAACTTCCTTCAAAGTTTTGGTATATTTGCAGCTGATAAACAGGCTTGGATTCATATCTGTGTCTCTAAAGGGGAGGAACCAGAGGGCCCAATTTGGTTTTTTTTACTCTGGACATTTTGTGCTGCCATGAGGATGCAAGTTTTTGATTGAAAATATCTGTGGGGTATCCTCCACTGCCCCAGAGCCTGTGGCACAGCTAAGAATTGATTTCTTCCCCCTTTTTGGGCAGCCTGGAAAGCAGCTGCTCTCTGAGGCTGCTCTGATTTATTCTGGGAGCAAGGTAGACCCTGGCAGCACTTAGAATCTGGGAGGCCCACAGATAGCATGCACCTCAGGAACCTAAATGAGGGGTAACATTCTGGGAATTTGGGGAGTTCTGCTCTTGGAATGAGGATGCCAAACAGTACTTCATGTCAATACTCTGTTATTGTTTCCAGGCAGGCAAGCAAAAAAACAAACATGTAAAAGCCAGCTGTCTCTGTTTTATAAGTCACTTCAACTAGAAAATCACTAGAAAAGTCTGATAACACACCACATTGGTAACACACCACATTCTGCTTTCTTGGATTAGTTCTTTTCACCCCAGTGTGATCCATTTGTATATCGAGGGCAGCCTTAGCTGGCAAAATCAAATTTGAATTAGTCTATTAAGGTTTTCTGGGTTTTTTTAATATATATTTTTTTAATCAAAGAAATCTGTGTCCTGTTTGTCTGGTTGTGCTGCTCATTTTTAGATCAGATTTAGCCTCTGCCTACACTAACAGCTGAAAATCTGTTGGTCTTTGTGGTTGCTACTAAATTACTGCATTTTATTATTAGAATTATGAGCTTATTACAGTGGGAATTAAAAATTAACAGCACATAGACATTCAGTCTTCTTGGCTATCTTCTGATGAGGTATTCAAAAAGCAAAACATCTTTTGCTTGTAGGTGAGAAACTCCCCAACATTTTGACACCTTAAAAGTCGTAGGACTTCAACTATTGGAAGATTTGTTTTGTCAACAACTTAATCTGGTTTGAAATACAGCATGCTGTGTCACTTTAAAAGATTACAAATAGATTTTTGTTGTCACAATATATCATATTAGAAAGAGATATTATGACTGTCATTCAACACTTTTTGCTCTAGAATATGTGTATCTGCCACTCTAAGTTCCTAAGATCCTCAGATGTGGTAAACTGATCAATTATTTTAAGCCCCCCTCAGTCTCTGCCCTCTTTGCAAGGGAGTTGGTTGGAAAAAGCAAAAATCAGAGCAATTTTTCTTATGACTGCTGCTGCCTGCACACTGCCCCTGTAACCAGGGTTTGCTGGCCACACAGCCCTCCCTTCCCCACCCCTTCTGGCATTCCAGCTTGTCCTGCACCACCACCAAGGTGATGTGTCAGTGTCTTTGTGCCACATCAGACTTCCACTGCTTGGGGAGGCTCTAAATGTCCAAGGCAGACTTTTGCTAACAGAGAAAACAGGGCTGGAAGCAATCTTCAAGTCTGATCAAACCCTGACCTGAGCTGGGACCAACTGAGTGTTGCCTGCTTGGCACACCCTGAGATCACCCTGTTGATCACCAACCTTAATATTTAGTTTCTTTTCTTTACTAGATATTGCTCTTTTCTCAGATTGTGGCCATCTTTAAAGTGCTGGTTACTATGGAGCCTATAAAACTTTTCTCAAGATACTCCATCAGAGGCAGGATTCAACAATGAAGGGCTGAAATTAAAAAGGAAATTTCAAATTGAGCTTTGAGAGTGTTCAGTGCATTCAGCCTTGCAGAGCTCTGCACTGAAGTGGTTGTAATGGCATTTGTGCTTACCAGTTAGGAGGAAAAAGATTATTTGTGTAACTGCCATGTATGCAAGGAAACCCAGATAGCCAGAGCAGCACAAGAAGTAATAGATAATTTTTATTAAAACACTAATTTTTGTTAAAGCACAATAATAGATTGAAAAATGCATATTAAACAAGCTAAGGCAACAAATATAGTTTAGAAAACTGATATTTATCTATGGATAGTCTCTGTGTAATGAGCGTATGTTTCACAAGTTATGGACACTTGTTCAGGTAGATCTGCAAAAACAAATAACAAAACCAAAACAGACCTTAACAAGATTTGCGTCTTCTCAACTTGTATATGCTTGCTCCCAGTGTTTTTCCTGGTGTCACAGCAGAGTAGATTACAAATGTCAGTCCTGGGACTGGTGGTCAAAGCTCATTTTATTTCCACAAAAGGGGGAAAAGGTTGTTGAACTTGCCATAAACTACATGAAAAGGAGAGAGAGCAGAGAGGCACAAATGGTGGCTTACTTTTTCCAAAGGAATGAGCAATGGACACTAGCTAGAAAAACAGCCAAAGAAAACTAAAAAAAAAAGTGGTAAAACCAACATTTTGTTACTGAAGCAGGAAAGCTCAAGGTCATTATCAATATTTCAATGGGTAGGCTCTATATCATGCAAAAAAATACAAACAAAGCCTAATAATAAAACAATGAAAACCATCAAAACAATGTTTCTGTAGCAGCTATTATTATGATTTGAGAAGTAAAATTCCCTCCCCAATCTTCAATTAGTGTAATGTGAAATAGGAATGATACTTCAGGCCAGGCACCTGAGAACTCCCTTGAGGGACACCAATGTCCCCTGTAATGGGAGGAACAGGACTTCAGCTTGGTCCCCATCCCTTTGTGGAGCCTGCTGGTGGGTGAGACAGCAGCCAAAGGAGTGATGGAACTTCATCACTTGGGCAGCTTTAAGGGAACAACGTTGGGAACTTTGGATCAGCTCCTTGCCTGCAGCATGGGGAGACGCAGAGGTTTTGTTTCTCCTCCTCTGAGTTTGAGAGCCCCTGGCAATTCCTTGAGTTCCCAGAGTGACCCAGAGCAACCCTAAAGCTTCTCCAGAGTAGTTTAGTTCCCAGTGTAACCCAGAGCAGCCCAAAAGCTGCTCCAGAGCAGTTTGGCTGCCTGTGAGGTGCCACCACTGCCTTGCAGAGCAGCGTGGTCCTGGCATCCCGACACCAGGCTTGGGAAGCAGCTGCTGTGGGTTCAGATTTATGGGATAACCACTGAGGGCTGGATTTATGGGGTTTGTGCTCCACACAGACATGGCACAGACCAAAATGTGCTGCAGAATTTATGCCTGAATCCACCCAGTGTTACAGCAATGAAGCATCTTCTGCCTGCTTTCCCAGCTCTGGCGCCCAGTGGTGCTCAAAACAGGGGTGCACAGGTGCATTGCCTAAAGATCAAAGCATGGCCATAAAACATGGCCCTATATTTTTGTTGGAGTGAGGCAAAGCAGAGGAAAAGCCAGGAAAATTGTCAGGGAACAGGTTGTAAAAGCCTGTTTAATTTTGTTTGCTAGAGAAATAATGGGCACTACTAAAATCCTGTGAGTTGTAATTTCTAGTGCATTACTGCTAATTAGTAAATGTATTACTGCCTAATTTGATCTCTCAGAGAAAGCACTTTTTAGGACTAAAATATTTCTATGGAGTCATCAAATAAGGAGGCTGCCATCGTCAGGTTGGGGATTTTTTTTCTTCTTTTTGCTGCTGAATAACAATACTTGTATTTTATATCCATGATGGCTGCCTTTTTCCTTAGACTTTTCCAATTTCTTCACTCTTTCAGGAAAAGTTGTCTGGTCTTCACCTGCTGGTCCTATCACTGTGAAAATAGCACATTATCTGTCACCCTCATATTTTCTGAAAAATCCTCTTTGCTCAGGATTCTTCTCCTGGGAAGCTGAGAAGCCTCAGAGAAAAATGAAAACAATAATTATCTCAATTTCTTCTCCTGTGTTTTGCTGCTTTGGAATGTGCTTGGACAGTGTTTACCAACAGGTGGCTGTTTCATTGGTTTCATGTGGATTGTGTTGACTTATTGGCCAATTGGGGCCAAACCATGTCAGACTCTGAAGAGAGTCACGAGTTTTCTTTAGTATCTTTTAGCCTTCTGTAAGTATAGTATTTCCTGTGTTTTTTAGTCTAGTTTAGTTTAGTATTCTTTAATATAGGTCATAAAATAATAAATTAGTCTTCTGAGAACATGGAGTCAGATTCATCATTCCTGCCTTCGATGGGGGTCTAAGAAAATACAAAGCTACAACAGCTCTCTACCAGGGAGTGCAGTGGACAGTGCAGCAGGGAGAGAAGGAAATTTGAGCCACAGTGGAAGTGTATATTCCCAGTTTTATTGCACAGTACCAGCCATGCATTTTCACACATGGTTTGTAGGACTTTTCTGAATGAAGGTGACCAAATCAGTGTTTGTTCTTGTCTTCTGCCCATATCACTTGTCCCCTACAGCTGCCTAAGGGAAGTCACCCTCTACACAAATCATACGTTTATTTTAATTTATGTCTCCACATCATTCCTGCTGTATAATCCAGTGCTGTTAATGTGGTTTCACTGAGTGACTTCTTTACTTGAAAATTTTTCAAGCCTCTTTTCTCCTGAATTGTGTAAGTAAAAGGCTTCCAAGGGAGAGAGATTGCTTTGGTGTTTTAAAAGATGATGGTTTTGATCAGGCAGCTGTTAAAGATGTTTTCCAGAGGCTCCATTTTTTTATGCTGCCTTTTGGTGGAGACAAACCCCTATCAATAAGTACTTTTTATGCTTTGAAAAATGTGTTTTTCCTTGTTTCTGCCTTGACTGATTCTATCTGCAGTTAAAACATACAACTGTATGCATGCTGGGACACAAACAGCCACAAGAAAAGAAAAAACCAAGAGCAGTACAGAAACTACTTATTATTGTGTATCTATTTCACTAGGACTAGATATTGGATAACCTCTTATTTATGGTCCAAGTATTTTCATGTCAATTGGGTTACTCAAAAACATGAGGTTACTGAAGGATGGAAGCTTTTGTGGGTTTGTATCTCTAGATGTGCTTTAATTCAGTTTTTCCTGTGTAGAACACTGCTTAATTTTTTTAAGTGTGCTGCAAACTAACATATCATAAAAAATAATTCTGCCTAATAGCATCATTCTTAATTAGTGTATTTTTTTGTTTGTGTTTTTTAGTGCTATTGATTTATGTACTAAAAGACTTCCTCTGATTTTAGACACAACTGAAATCAAATCCCTCAGGCTTTAACTGTGAAGCTGGAGAAGCTTATTAGGATTTTTAACATTCCAAGTTGCTTTCTGAACAGATTGCACCAGCTAGTTGATGAAACTTGAGCTAATTACTCTAATGTTGACAAATGCACTAGCACAAAAAAAGTCACATATGAAAAAAATTAAAAATTACACCTCTTCAGGAAATGCTAAGTAGATTCAGTGATTTGTGGGTGTAAGAGAGATGTTTGCAGAGGTTTCTTTAGGAAGAAAAAAAAAATACTATGTATAAACAAAGTGAAAAATGCTTTAGCTTTTAGAAAATTGAAATAAATCCATTTGATAGTTGGTAGGGTGAGAAACTGCTTTCACAACCTTGCTGTGTTAGGGGGTACTGAGAATTCCTAGAGAGCCTCTTCACCTGTAGAAGATGAAGAATTAGGTCACAGTGTTTGAGGGTAGCCTGTACCTCCTCAGGACTCTCCTCTGTGCCAAGTTAAATCCAGACGTGGAAAAACTATATTAAAATCCAGGGAGGTCCACAAGCCCTGAAATATGAATTTGTAGTCCTCCATTTTAGTTTTTTTTTAATTTGTTCTTGTCTATGTAGATACACACATAAATTAGGGGAAAGAAATTAATACAGCCATCATGAATGTTATCATAGAGAGGCTTGGGCTGAAAGAGACCTTCAAGGTCATCCCAGTTGCCATGAGCAGGGACACCTTCCACTGTCCCAGGCTGCTCAGAGCCCTATCCAACCTGACTTTGAACACTTCCAGGGATGGGGCATCCACAGCTTCTCTGGACAGCCTGTGCCTCACCACCCTCAGTAAAGAGTTTAATTGAAACATCCAATCTAAAACTCTCCTCTTTTAGTTTAATAGTGTTCCTCTTTGTCTTGTCACCATGTGTCCATGCAAATATGCATTCAAGGTAATCCAAACAATCACAACCCTGCTCAAAATTTCCTTGTCAAAGAACATGAAAAAATTCTTAACTAATTGCTGATATTTCAGGTCAGTACTCTTTAAGCTTAAATGGAAGCAGTGTGGCTATGACATGAAGGTTTCCTGCCATTTAAACTTACTATGCCTCAGAGAGAAATATACAGTCTTGTCTTTTTTCTTTTTTTACTATTTACTTAATAGTTTTGACCTTTCAGCCAATTGTCCTTATCCGTCATTACAGTGTATGATCAATCATTTCATGCCTTGTCTATAAAATACCAGCAGGAGGGAAATGCTTGATGTTATATTGCTTTTCTTGAAGTTTTTTTCTTTTTGTTTTTTTGGGGGTTTTTTGTTGTTTTTGTTTTTATCATACTGTCTTCCTGTTTATTGCAAAGAGGGGGGAAAATGCTTCAAGTCTCACTGGTTTAATCAACTCTATGGATTTCGTGGGTGTAAATAAGTAGATGGAGGGAGGCTGGTGAGGTAGGGGATGCCCAGGCTTCCCAAGCAGTGTTCAGTGCTAGGTTGGATGGGGCTCTGAGCAGTCTGGGGCAGTGAAAGGTGTCCTTGCCCCTGGCAGGGTTTGGAGTGAGATGATCCTTAAGGTCCCTTCCAACCCAAACCATTCTATGATTCTAAAATTCACTGCAAGCTTATAATTTCAATTTTGGAATTCAATAATGGTTAAAATGCACCAAACAAGACATTTCTGTTTGTCTCTAACTTCCTCCTGAATTTCTGAGCTGCAAGCAGGGGCAGAAATATCCAGTGGCATTAAACACATGTGCAAAGTTACGCATGTGCACACTTGGTCATGAGCATGGTCTGTGTGAGGATGGTCCTTCAGTTAGGACAGGGCTTTGGGTTACTGGAGATTCAGGTTGCAAATAAACCTGTGCAAAGGTAAAATTTTCAGGAGCACTCCTGCTGCAGGAGCCTAAATGACATTTACAAACTAAGAGCATCGCTTACCAGGCTTATCTGAAGCAGAAAGCAGAGAGGTGCAAGGATCATGAGCTACCAGGAAAGCTGTGACACTGTGCAAACACCTCAAAGCCAGGCCTGAAAACAGCCTGCTGCTCTCAGAAAGGTCTCTGTGGTTTAGGAGCAGTGACGAGTAAACATGTCTAATGATTCCTCCTCCAGCAGCAGCGTGTAGGCTGCTCCCAGAGGAGCCCTGTGCTGTGCTCCAGGGAGCAGCACAAAAAGGCTGCTGGCCAAGCCAGCTCTTCCTGGAGCACAGCACAATATTGCCTGTAATAAGGGTGAAGTGACTCAGGGTCTGCGGTGCTTCTGGAAACCATGCTTTGTGCTTCTCTTGTCTTCATTGTCCTAATTATAAAACAGAGCTAACAGCACTTCTTGCCTTCCCGTGGGGTATTTGGGACATGAGTGCATGTGAGAGATTGAGAGCTGCAGCTACTACAGGGTGACCCAGTAATGGGGGCACCTGGAGTGCCTTTGGGTAAACAACTTCAGCATAAACATCCTCTTGCATCCCTAAACTCAAAAAATGTCAAGTGCACGTTAAAAAACTTCACGAGTGGTTTGCATGATGTTGTTTTTTTTCAGAGTGGGGAGTCCTTTTGTGTCATTATTTCAGGGAGGCAGAGTAGTCATGCAAATGATTTGGAGAGAATTAGAAAACTTGGGGGAATACAGATCAGACAGACTAAAAGGGAAGGAGACCAAGCATATGACAAACTTCAAGCATGTATTATTTGTGCAATTATTTGGCATTCCTTCTTAGCTGAAAGAAGTTAGTCTCTCCTGTGCCTGTGAACACCAAGGACATCATTTATTATCCCAACCTTTAAAGTATCTTGGTTTTATTTGGGATAATTGGAGTTGTTCTATCAACAGATTTTCTGTGATCCTTACACTGAGCATGAAAAGGATAATATAAAGAAAGGTGAAGATACAAACACACTACTAAGGTTTGGGGCTTGTAAGGCAAGTTCTGCACAGCTCTAGCTGTAATTCTTTAAAATATACATATGTCCCTTTGATGTTGTATGGAATTAGAAGTCAGATATAATACTCCCAACCTAGCTGCTGTTCACTGCTGAAGCCAATGAGCAGTGGAGGAACAGAGGAGTGTGCTTTGAAGTGCTTGGTATTACAGGAAAAATTGAGCACTTCAATGAGAATGTACCATATGCAAGGGGCTGCCACTGAGATGCACTTTAAAGCCAGAATAAGGACAGAATCCACAAGGTTCACCTTCAGGTTTGTATCTGAGCCTTGTTGTGGGGATATTTATACCCTCAGCCAGTGCAAGGAGTAGAAAGGAGCAGAAGTTGAAGTTGAGGTCCCAATCAAAACTTCCAAGGATGATGCATCTGTGTTTGCAGTTCCAGTCTGGTTTTGATCTCTAATACCTTGCTCATCAGTGGCTTTTCAGCAGCACAGTTCAAAGGGCTCTGTGAAAACAGAGGAGAGGACTGTATAATTAACTGGATTCCATGGAACAGGGTCCAAGGCAGGAAGCAATGTCCCAGAGGGGTTGTTTGTGCATGGTCCTGCATTTCTGTGGGGGCACAGGTAGTTCTGCATCCCTCCTGTTCACCCAGGGTACTGCTGAAGTCATTGGCTCTTAGTGGGGTAAGCTCCTTTCAATAGGTTATGCTGTTCATAGGATTGATCTTAAAGAGCCAGAAGTAGATATTGGGCACAACAAAGAATTAATAATGGCCATTGTCTAGAGATCAAAAACTCAAACCCTTTTTTTAATTTTCCTAATATTAGGTTATTCCTCCTTCAAGAAAGGTCACCTTTCACAGCATTCTTCTAGCCTCTTATTAATATTTCTGATCTCAATATTAAATGTCATTAAATTTTTAAATTGTCATTGAATATCATTACTATATTGTCATTAAATACCATGACAATATTTTCTGGTTTGCTTGCTGTTCCTCTCCTACTCATTCTTACCATTGTCTGCTTGTTTGATCACTAGTAATCTCTGATGTGGCATATTTACAGAACTAGCCAAAATAGCTCCAAGATCCTGTTCCTTAATGATAACTAGTATATAATCATACTGTAAACTGAGGGGAGGGCTCATTTTCACCATGTGCACTGAAGTTATTTTATTTTATTTTATTTGTATGTTACTCTTATGAGATTCTTCCACAAATCCTAACAACTAATTTTGGTTTTACTATCTTACTCTTCATTAAAAATATGACTTGCTGGCAGTACTGAACACTCTTTGCCATCCCTCTTTACCCCCACATTCAATTCTCTGATTCACAAGGCAAACAGCCGGACCTGCCATGTCTGTGGTGAGCTCCTTGCTCATCCTCTCTCTGTCTGTAACTGAACTGAAACTGTGGCACAGGGTTAAAAATCCTAAAAATACAATTCAGTTGAATTCTGAATCACAGGAACTTGAAACAAATGAGTTTATGCTAACATGTTTTAATGGAACTGATTGCAAAGTGTGACGTGGCTGCGAGGAGTTTATTCCACCATCATGCTATGCATTAATCTTTTGTAATACTGAGATATTGTTCTGACACAATATATCTGTGCAGGACTTGTGCTTTGTCTCTATTCTCTTAAAGACGTTTTGAATCTCTATCCTTAGTCTGAAACTGTCACTGATACGAGTTTTCCAGGACTGGTGGTGATTTGGGGTGGATGGTTATTTTTGTTGTTGGTTAGTTGGTTCATTGGTTGTTTTTATGTTTGGTTTTTTTTAAGTGACTTCAAAATTACTTCAAAAACCTAACTCTTCATTGGGATCTAATTTTAGTATAAAGCTATCAATACAGCACAGAGATGAGCCTGAGTGGAAAAAGGAAAATAATCTGGTCATGCACATGAGCAATTTGTAAAGGGGAAAAATAAATAAAGAAATCAGTGGCAGAAAGATCTGAATGGTGCACCTGAAGTATGCCTTCTTGGCACAGGGAAAGGAGTTGAAAATAACTCCTTTCCCTGATTAGCAATAGCACAGTTCTCTGTTACAAGGAGGAAAACTTTAACTCCTTAGAGGTTCAAACAGTGCTGTTTGGTTTCCCCCTGAGTTTTCCCACTCACCGAGCAAGAATTTGAACCACCCAACCAACTTTTAGGTGTCTGGTCCAGCTGTTTGATACAATGGAAGAGTTTCTGGCCTTTGCTCACTCCTGTTTTCATTGGGAACTCCTACTCCTGCCCACTCACTCTGTTAACAGCCATCAAAGAGTTAATTTCCATTTCAGCACAAATGAAAGTATGGAAATTTCTAATAGGAGAATGGGAAACAATAATGATTTTCTTTCTCTAATCAGTTACTACTTGTGCTTAGAAAGCAAAATACACATCTCTAGTTAAGGAGTAGTTCTTTCTTTCCTTGCTAAGTTGTTTTGTTTCCATGCACCAGCAAAGTGCTGTAATGCTTGGTTCGCAAAACCTTATGGAGAAATGTATTTTTGAATACATACAGGACAGGCACTTCTCTTGAGGAAGGAAAAATAATAATAATAAAGGCAAACACAAGATCCTGAGTTTGAAAGGGTTTCTTGTGGAACTAATTTACAATTCTATTTCTTAATCTGTTTAAGTAATACACACTGATAGTGGGAAAACTATACAAAGATAATGCATGAACTATCAAGGGGGCTGTTTTAAAAGAAAAGCCAGCCTTACCATTTTTACCTAATCGATATTGAAGTTATAAGTCAGCTAAGCCTTATGTCCCTAACCAAATGACTGAGCGTAAGTGTATTTTTAGATGGCTCTTTAATGTTAAGCGACAAGAAAAGGCAGCCACTTAAAAGTATTTGACATTCATAAGCATCCAAAAGACTTTCTGTCATCTTCTATTTATCCATTCACCAGACTAGAAAAAGCTATATTGCTTTGTTTTTTCCCCTTCCTTGCAGGGCAGCAGTCAATGCATCTGTGTCAAACCTTAGCTCCTCTCATCTGTGCTTCATGGTGTCCATATCCCTGCTTCCCCTTCTCTTTGCTGTCACTGAGCAGCTTTTGAGTGCCCATTAACAGCGAGGAGAGCAGCATCTGGAATTTCTGACTCCAGCCTGAAAGGATTCAAGCGACACCCAGGGTACTCCCGCCCCTCCCCAAGCCAGCAGCAGGATTGCTCTGGCTGCTAATTGACAACTGTCTGGGGAAAAATACCCAACTCACTCTAAGTGCCTTCCTTTTAAGAGTATTTTGGCTGCTTTTCTCACATAACACAGAAAGCTTTTAGTTTAAAAAAAATACTGGCAGTGTTCTTCAACACCTTGTATTTTAGCTGGTGTGCTCTCACTTTGTATATTCAGCTTTGCATGTAGAGTGTATTCACTCATTACAGCATAGGAGTGCTTCTTTTAAGCATTAGGAGTATAGGAATGCTCATTAATAGTATAGGAATGCTTCTTTTTAAATAAAGGAAAGGTCGTCTTAAGAATGTTTCATGTAATCCATTCTGATGTTCAATTAAGTTTGTCCAAGATTATTTAGGCCACTAAATTCCTGAGGTAATTGCATTGGAAAAATTGGAAGATTTTGCCACAAGGAAATAAATATTAATTTTGAAAAGTGGAGTTTACAAAAATGCTTTCAGGGAAAAAACACAGAAAACTTTCTGAGGTGTTCTAAGCAGCACAACTAAACAAAAAAACTCTTTGTGCCAAATACAATTGCTTCTGCAAGTTGGTAAATCTGGACCCTGTTTAAGCTGATCTCCTGAAAAACTTGAGCTTTTGAATTCCCATTTCTCTGTCTGTGTTAACAACAATTGAATATACTGTCTAATTTTAACCAAGTTGCAGGGGAACACTTTTATAAGCACTTTTTTTCCTAAAAGTTTCAAGAAAGAGGAGTCCCACAAGTGTCTCTCCCATGAAAAGACCACAGTGAGGACTTGAGGTCTCTAAGTCCCTAGAGAATTAATACCTGGAAGTGTTGGAGGAATGAATTAACCACAGGAAAATACTAAAGCTTCCTTTGTGCCTTACTGGAGGAGAGAACCTAAACACAGCATGTAGAACCATAGAAAAGGGAGCTGTGCAAGGTCTGCCTTGTGCTGCTGCATTTGTGTGGGGTTTTTTAGGATTTAGGTTTTTTGTTGTTTTGTTTTTTTTAATTATGAAAGGTGTGTATATATACATTATAAATAGTGCCAGCAGTGTGCTAGCTGGCACTAGAGAGAGCAAGGCTAAATCTCATGTGTACTCTAGTGTGGAAGGTTTTTTCTCTCTTCTGTCAGGAGAAGAGAAAACTGAAGTTCTGTGGGAAGTGGGATTTCTTAGTCTGTGTCTGTGGAAAACTGCTGCTGTCCCTCTTGCTGTTTCCTACAAGGCATTGTAACAGGAATCTCCTATTTTTCTTTGGAAAAAATAGAAGGCACAGTGAGGGCTGTTGAACTGCAGGTTTGCACAAGCAGGCAAGCACAGGTGATGTTATTCAGGGGTGCAGGGGCAGGAATATTCAGATAATCTGTGGTAATTCAGGTAATCTGTCATAACAACAATGTCAGGGCCTTGGGAATTGCTGTGTAATAATGCAAAATGTAAAAATCTGAGTGCCTCTCCCACGAGGTGGGCAGGAGCTGATGCTTTGAGAGAAAGAAAAGGGAAAAACAATACATGATCTTCCTAAAAAGAAGGGGAACATTCCTAAGTATCATGCTGCTGCCTTTGGAACGACTCAGATTTGAGCAATATTTGTTAATATCAGCTTTGAGGCTGATATTCCAACCAACAGCCAGGTAGAGTCACACTTTCCTACCAGCTCTGCACTCCAGTGTTCCCCATGTGTGACACCCCCATTTGCAGCAAAAAAATCATAATTTAGCAACCTGCACCGGGTTAGTTAAGCCCCAGGTAACAAAATGGTGTGAGTAGACAGAGTTTGTTTATCTGGCAAGTACTCTGCATGCTTGGAGCTCCATTCTGCCACGTATATTTAATTTCAGCCTCAGTCTGAACACACTGCTTTGGACCTGGCAAAAACAGGAGCTTTACAATGGAAGTGCTACTGATAACACTGCTGCAAGTTGCAAATGATGCCATTTTAGTACTTAGCTGGTATTCAGGAGCTTTCAGTCTTGGCTTGAAGAGATCTGATTGAAAATCAGACACAGGCATATATGGAGAATTCCAGGTTCCCTAGTTGCCTTGAAGTTAAGTGGAGTGGGCACTTGATTATTATGAAGGCTAGAATTGGATTGGAGAATCATACTTAAAGGTGTAATAGAGCTCAGAAAGTGTCAGACCTTGGAAGTACCTAGCCCTTGATTGTAGCAGCTGGAAGTGATTTAACAAGTACTTGAGGTGACAGAATCAAATGCTTTATGTGATGAATGGGCTGTTTCAATATAGCAAATGATTTTGCTCTTTAAAAATCAGAATTAAACAGTTTGTTTTTTGTGAGGCGTGAGATCATGGAGCAATGAAGTATACGTGTGCACGTGCCCCGAGACACAGAATTTCATGTTAATCTTGTCTTTATTGTGATGTGTTCGTTTCTTTGGGAATTTACTGCTATGCACTGGCCTTTCTTGGGAGGGGAGGAGTCAGTGTGTATTTTATGCGTGAAAGTGTCCTAAGAAGCTGAAATAACATGACCAAAGTAGAACCAGTTCTTCACCTTGATGACTTAGAAGGTGAAAAATATAATCACTAAATAATATTCTCAGTCAAACTCAAGAGGCAAATAACTCCAAATTTCTGTCACATTTGTCATATTTGGCAACTGGACATTCAGGTGAGTATATAGACAGAGTTGGGAGGGGATTCCTCAGGTTCATGCAGGTTTGGTCCAAGTAGTGCCCCATCTTAGATTCACTGATATGGCCTGCTTAGCACCTATCATTCAGGCATCCTGTCTTGGAAGTTTCTGTCCACCTGTCACTCTCACATCATGCAGAAATATTTATTGATATTTAAGGTTTTCTTTCCCTCTTTCACTGTGGCAAAGACTTCAGCCCTCTCCTTCCTTATTCCTGAAAAAGAAAATTTGCCACAACCAAGCCACTCTTAAAAATTAAGTCAAACTTGAACCTGATCCTAAAGCTCTTCAATGAGCGGAACAGTTAGTTATGTTCAGTTCTCCTGCCTCTTTGTATAGAAAAGTGCAGAGATGAAATGTGATGTTGAATTTTTTTTCACCTTTGTACTAATCAGAATTATTTGGGCTGCTCCTGAGGTTCAATTTTGAATGTGCTGAGCAATGGACATGTCCAGTTGCAAGTAACAAACACAATAGAGATTTCATTTTAAGAATCAATGCTTTACCATAACTCCAGGAACATGTCTGGATGCCAAGGTTGACTGGAGCCCCAGGTGCATGATTTGTTCACTGGCCCTCATGATTTGGGATCTCATGTGGGACCTAAGGGGATTGCAGAAGGCTGGGGGTTTTAGTGAAAGGATGGTTTGAGCAAAAAAAAAGTTGGAACTAAAGGATCTTAAGGTCTCCATTTGTTTCTCTCTGCTAATGAAATGGACCCTGACTTTGAGCAGACTCTGAGCTCCAGAATTTGGATTGATCCAGCCTGGACTCACAAAGGCTTGGTGCTCTCCCTCTCATTTATATCTCTTGCATTGCATATTAAATGCAGGACCTCCTGAGCATCACTACGCACAAGTCTTTGCAGATCCAGGGTTTTCAGAGTTGGAGCTGAAATGCCTCTGACTTGACTATATCTCAAACCAAGTGTGTGGAGACACGATATTCATCTTTAAATCATGCAATACCTCTTGATGCCTGCTGTGCCATGCTCAGAACCCTGCAGTGCTTTCTCCTCTTGCACCTGACACAGCACCACATCTGTGCACAGAGCAGGAGGAGTCTGGCACATCAGACTTTCCCCTTTCTCCAAAAGATGACACTTCTGCTTCTCTTTCTTTTATTATTTGACTTCCCATCCCTAACATTCCTGAAACCTGCAGAAAGACAGGTAAAGACATGTAGATGTAAAGATATTTATGAGCAGACAGCCAATACAGCTCCCCAAAACAAAGATTTCAGAGCAGAGTATCTCCTAAGCCTTGATATATCATGGAATAATAATGGATAAAAAGGAATTTCACCAGATTCAACCCCACCTTGGGAGAGAGGGAACTCCTGCATTGGGCCAAAGTCATATTCGGGTAGACAAAAAGATTGGGTCCCACTGCTGGGAGGGAGCTGTTCAGTTTAAGTTAATGACATGTTGTTAGTGGTGGAACCATCTCTCAGTATCTGAAAAACATATGTTGTTACACTTCCCCCAGAACTAAAAAACAGATTTGAAGAGAACATTTTTTTTTTTTTCTTCAGAGATATTTGCATAATTACACAGAGTGTGAGTGTTAATGAAGAGCTAGTAATAAAACTGGATGAATTAGCATGACTGAGTGACTTAACGCAATCCTGTTGATCATACAGTCAGGGGTGGCTTGCATTTTGCCAGATTTTTTTTTAAGCTATCTCTTGCAATTGCACATTTGAATTTGAACTTTCATTAATTATAGCTTTATTTCATGAACGTGAAATTTCATTGACTGAAGTGTTTACATCAGTAGAACACCTATTCTAAAATATGTGCACCTGACAAAATTCTTAATGAACACCCTGCCAGCACCCCCAACACTGAGTGCATTTTTGAGTCATTCCAGTGAAGGATTTGCTCTTTTTTAAATATTTAGCATGCTTTTAACCTGCAGGCCAAATTCTAGGAATTATGTCTTTCAAAGTTGGAAATGGCAAAGTGCATAGTGGCAGGAAGGGAAAAACAGATGTAGAAACAGGATTTTCCCTCATGATCCCTCTTAACAACATTCTGCCTCTTCCATTTCCTTGTTTGCTTGTCCTGTTTGCTGCTGGTGTGCAGTTGAGTTGGTCACCTCACACTGAGGAAGGTGAAGTGCACAAGGATGTGTAAGACCAGCTGTGAAGGATGAATTGTAGCTAAAGAAAATCACTTTGCATTTGAAGAGGAGCAGTTGTGGGGTTTGTGCTTCTGACTCTGTTGGGAGGGGTAATCATTAGAAGGCATAAAATTCCAGATTTAAGAAGTGATCTCTTAATCTCAACAGGACTATAACTTGGAAATCAGTTTGGTTCTTACAGTTTTTGCCAGTGAAACTTGGCCATGGGGCCCATAATGCCACCAAAAATCAAATTTGTCTCTTTGCCTGCTTAAATATCCCTGAAAATATAACAAAGCATCATTCTCTATCATTAGGGGATGAAATAATGTAGGTGTCCCCCTCCTCCTTTGGGCACTCTCAAAAAACTTACCCTTAAACTAACAAGTGAGACACGGAAAAAAGATCCTGTTGTATGTTTGAAATTTCTGCTGTTGTCACATTTTTATTGGCAGGGAATTGTTAAAAGTTTCAATATCAAGTTTGCATAAGGGGCATCTTTGCATAGAAATTTTTCACATGTTATTTCAGTCAGAAATGGGAGGTTTGGATTAATTTTCTAACCCTACATTTTTGAGATTCCTCACATTGTGCCACTTGCAGGACTGGTATACTGAGATCATCAGTCCCTGAAGCTAACTGCTAAATAATTCAGTAGAAAGAAAAATGCTGAAATTCACCAGTGAAAGCACTCCTTCCCTGTTCCAGTTCTCCCTCCAAAGGTGGAGCAGGCAGGGAGATGTAGATGAGCTTTGGCTTTCATTAAATTAGGTGTCAGTGGTAATTTAACACTGAATATAGTTATAAAAAATCTAATGTTCTATGATACAAAGTAACTATGTACAAATATAGACTTAATTATTTAGTAGAACAAAAGATAGAGATTTTGGTAAACAATTTGACCCAATATAAGATTTTAATATAAGATAAGCTTATAGCTCATGCTTGATCTGAAGTGAAAACCATCACAGGTGTATAGGAAGAAAATTGGAATTGCATTCAGGAATCAAACAACCTGAAATATGTATATTACAGTACATACAGCCTGTGAGATTAATACTGTCAGAAAGTCACATGCAAGGGTGAAGCCAGTTTGAAGTCAAGTTGAAATAAAGTTGGCAGGTCATTTTTTTTTTTTAACAGCAAAAATAAATAAAACATTTTGTATGGTTAATGCACTGTAAAATAGCCAAGTCCATACTGAGCACCAGGAATTAAGAGATTCCCTTCTACCTAGTCAAGTGTATCTGAGCACTCATGAAGTGTTATTTGTAGAAACAGATGAGCCAGGTTGCTTTAGGAATACCTTGGTCTCCAGGAAAATAGGTAAAATGCATCTCAGTTCAAAGCAGGGCATCTTCACTCACAGCTCTGCTGATCAACAGCCCAGGCAGAATTCTGCCCCAAGGCAGACACGGTGCTCACTACATTAAAAACCAGAACCTTTCCAGTATTCTCTTCTGGGTTTTTGAGCCAACTTCATATCTTTGCTCACAAGACTTAAATATATCCCAATAAATTAGCAAAATATTGCAATTCTTGATGATGCTTGTGTGAAATATGGAAAGAAGAGCTGTCTTCTTTACATATTTGACAGAACAGAGAGATGAGAGAGACATGGGATTTCAGTTTAGGAATTTATTCAGGGACCATATGGCTGTATTAATGTCTCCAAGGTTTACCATTTCTCTTTTCCCCCTTTAAATCTGTGTCTATCTTGGGTTTATAACTTATTTCTCCAAAATAATTGTTGATAGTTAACATTTAGATATATCTACCTGAGACCAGGTCAGCTTTATTGAGACATATGGGAGAATATACCCTACAAGAACACCAAAAAAAGAGATCTTTTGGTATAGGAATATGATAGGCCATAATGGGCAACAATTGAAAATGCTTAATTTTCAAGGATGGACCAGACCCTGAGCACTGGACAGGTTTGGCAGCAAGGATCACATGTGAGTTCCATCACAGCTTCATGAAATTCAGGCTGAGAGTTCCAGTTCAGGCACATCTATGGGAAAGGGCTTATCTGGAAGCGGTACACACATCCCCTAACTACTTCTGTGCTTGGAAAACCTCTTTTACTACTCAGAGATTTGGCCTAAAAGCACTTCAGTCTCTAAACCTTTGAATCCAGTCTTTCCAATTGTCTTCCCTGGGCCAAGCTGTGCCCTCTCTGCTGCTGGCTGGTGAGGATGCTGTAGAGCAAGAAGGGGTACCAGAGGAAAATGGTTCTCTGGAGCCTGGTGCCCCCAGAGATGTTGAAAGAGATGAGTTAAGAGCATCTGTGATTATCTGTGCAAAAATGGTGAGCTCTTTTCTGTCACGTTTTCAGCTTTGGTCTTGTTATCAGCCTGCCAACCAAGCACACTAAGCTGCTGCAGTGCTCTCCTCTCCTGTTGTGTTTCCTGGTATTTGCCTTAAAGTAGCTGCCTCTTGCTGATTTGAAAATTCCCTGTTTCTCTTTGACATACCCAGGGACAGGCTTGTTTTATCACATCCTGACTTCTGCTTTTCCTTGTGAGGATTCGCAGCCGTCACCTTTGGTTTTCCCCCTCTAACAAACCCAACATTGATCTTGCAGATCATGCACACTGCGTTTTCAGACAAGATAGATAATGACTTGAACTGCAGCAAATGGGACTATATGACATCACACTTTTGTGAGCAGACAAATCTGTAATCTTATTTAGCTTGACAGGTATAAAGGGCATTTCAAAAACTGATTATATCTGCTGTGATTTTAAGAAGGTCTGGGATATGACTGGAAAACCTTCACCCAAATTATTCCCCAGGGAACAAACTCTTCAAAAGAATAATGCAATGCTCCTTATTCGGGGCATTAAAACATGCATTAACCTTTTTTCCACCTTGTGAAAAATACATAATATTACCCCTGTGAAGACTCCAAGGGTGGGAGTGAGGTGCTACTGCTGAATCTTCATCAAGTCTGGGGATTGGCTCTGCAATCAAGCTTTGCAGATTAATATGAAAGAAAAAGCTGAACGTGAAGAACATCTCAACTGTTTAATGAAAACGTGGATCTGTGCTGATTTTGCAGATCTGTTTCTTATTGTGAAAGCCCCATCACCAGCTGGGGATAAGATTCATAAGCATTTCTTGAAGTTTCCATTTATAGTTCTGTTAAAACCATCTGTGACAGGCTTGTGGTTGCAGCATCAGTCAAGATCAATATGCGTAACAGAACCTACTGGTTGGGTCCCATGTTTGGCAGTGGGATGCACAGACATGCCTTAGATGGATCCTTATCTCATAGTAGAAGGTTTTTGGTAAAAAAACCTGATTAAAAAAAACTGAATTGCCATGACTGCCCACTTGCTGACCAGGAAGAGAGGCTGCTGAAAGGAAACACTGAAATCCAAAATTATTCTGAAGGTTTTGGAGCTCGGGCAGGATTTGAGGCTGATCTCACTCTTGCTCCTTAATCCTGTCCCTAAACCACCAAAGAAGTTTTCTTTTTGCCCTGCACAAAGGTGCTAGGAGATGGCTCTCTGTTGGAAAATGAAAAAGTTTCATTTCTCCACATGCATCATAACATATTTTTTCTGAAGGAAAAAGCTGAGAAAATCTCTTGATGACTTAAGTGTATCTTTACATGTTTCACCCTGAATTTGTGAGGTTTTTGTCATAAGGGATGTGCATGTGCACATCATCTGTGATGCCAAAGGAGAATGTTTCTGCATACCTGAAAGATAATGCATTATCTGCATATCTGAAGAAATTGCATTAAAAATTGTTTTAGTAAGTCATAGACCATTAGAAACTGTTGCAAACCTGATAATTTCCCATTTGTGTTTCTGTGGCTGAAATGACAATGTTTTAATCTCTGGTTTCTAGCCTAATCTTTACAAAGCCAGTTCTGTGGTGAGTATTTCTGTCCATTCTTCCCTCCTAGCATTTGATATTAACTAGGTGCCCAGTTCTGCTTTCTCTAAGGTGGATGGAAATATTTTACTGATGGTCTTGGTGAGGACAGACTTGTGGGGGGACACAGAGTGTGAATATTAGTGAAGTCATAAAGTACCTGTAGAAGAGACTCTTCTTGCCTACATAATAAATACACCTGGGGACAGTCATGCAGGTTGAAATTAGGTTTGGTTTCCCAGCAAATTGTTGTGTTCCACAGGGCTCTTTCTTCTACTTCTCTTGGTTGGTGCAGCAGGGAGGATCCTTAGGTGGGTCAGGCCCATATCTTTAACCACATTGCACTGAAAATCACTTAGCAGTCAGGAACAGCCTGGAAGCACAGCAAAAGCAGAGCAAGTGTCACCTCTCTGCTGCAAAAGAACAGTCCTGAGTCCTGATGCAAGATGTCTCCAACAGAAGGGTGAGATTCAGCTGCTGACAGCAACAATCTTGACAGGCAAGCTCTTAAGTCTGCCTGTATATATGACAGGGATTGAAATATCAGTTCTGGGAGAGATCAGCATGTATTACACTGGTCCACTGCTTATTGGGGCATGTTAGAATTGCTTTTGCTTAGGAAATGGGGTAAAGAAAAACAAACAAACAAAAAGCACCAAAAAACCAAACACAAAACACCATGAAGATGGTGTATCTTCAATAAACATCTAGTATGAAAAGAAAAATATTTATTACTGAAAGCTATTACCTGCAACTTCACTCTCATCCTCGTTGTTTTGTAAGCTCAAACAAGGGGCAGCTTGGAATGCAGAATCATAAAATACTTGCTAGATGTCTTGAAATATTCTCCATCACTTGGTAACTGTCAGAGGACAAAGAAGAGATTGGAAGTAGAAAATCCCATTTCACTACTCCCAGGTACTTTTAGTGACTGCATTCATTCTGGATAGAAAACATATTATATAGCTAAAAACTAAGAATCTTTTCTCTCTTCTCTGAGAAAATAAAAATCTGAAAAAAGAAAAGAAAATACAATTGTTATTCAAGAAGAGAATCTTTCAAATGGGTACTGAAAATCAAATCTACAGAATAATCTTGAACATGTCTACTGTCCCTTCTTGTGGGGAAAATAACCTATTGTGTGTGAATGCTACCAATTAATAATCAGGTTAACATCCATATTAATTCACATTCTCATTGACCTCATTCTGGCAAAAGCCTCTTGATTACAGTAAAAATTTTTATTTGAAAGGCAATTTAAGCACAATCAATTATTTTATATTATCAAGTCAGAGCTATCACAGATAGGCAGAGGGAGAGAGAAAAAATATTGCCTTGCATCTGGCTGTGGATGAAACTCAATAATGTTTTCTAGCACTCGTGCATTATGTACAATTCATTTCAGACAGTGAAATAGTCACTTGCTAGTGAACCAGACAGTACAAGTTCTTTAAAATTTTATCCTTAAATTTTACAATAAGCTTTGTAAATAATTTCTTTTTTAAATTAGCAAAGGCCTGAATAATTCCTCTTATTTCCTTTTTGTTCTTTTATGGTTTGTGGTTTTGTTGGGTTTTTTTTAAATAATTGTTATTATTTTTAACCAAATCTGACCTACTACATAAAATTTCAAGTCAAAATATTCTGGATTTTACTTAGATACCCAGGGGCTTCCTAGACAAATTTTGTGGCCAGTGGCTACATCCTGATCAGCAGCCACAATCTCAGTATTTACAAGAGGTTAATTTATGAACTGATTATGCTGGAACAGAGTAGTCCTTGTGCTGTAAAACCATGGAACTGATGGGCTCAGCTTTTAAAAGAAGTTTCTGACCCCTGTTAGGGTGGGATTTTTTGGTTGTTTTGCTTTGTATTTTAAGAAAAATACCAACCCAAACATTGAGCAACCTGTCAGCCCAGCCTGTTTTACCTTTTAACAAAATTACATTGGTTTCCCAGAGCATTCCTGTAAGGGACTGAACTTCTACCCAGGACTGTGAAATTCCCTCTCAGCCTGTCAAATGACACTCTGTGACAACAGTACTCTTTGCTTCTGTGCCTCTTCTTTCCAAGTGTTAATGAAATACTCCCCCTGAGAAGGTCTTAGTTAACAGTCTCACAATGAGAAGGTTTTAACATAAACCTGTAGTCAAGTCTGAATTTTTTTAAGTATGCAAACGTTTTAATCTAAAATAAGAAAACAACTGCCTTATTTGTCTTGTTTTCCCCATCACAGAAAGAGAAAATTTCCTCATTACAGAAAACGTAAATTAATAGCTTTTAAGATATACAAGTTGTTTTGCAAGACACCAGTCCTAGAAACTGTCCAATTCTGCAGAAGAGTGTCTGGTTCTGGTCCTAGGGACGGATTATCACAGGAAAAGTGCGTAGATCTGTAATAACAGGTTTAAACTCTTTTTCCTCTGAAACCCTTACTGCAAAACCATGGCTGGATTCAGATTTGTGCTCTTTGAATGGCACCAGACCCTTGCAAAAATTCTCCAGTTTTGGAACAGAAAGCCATATGGCAATAATCAACACATGCTTCATCTTGTATCCCCTACAGAGGTATGGCAAACACGTGCCCAAACCTGCTCAACAATGGGGCCACAAAAGGAAAGATTCCACAAACAATTAGGGCTGAGGGAAAAAAAAAAGGCAGAATTCTAGGGGAAAGAAAAGAGCAAGTAGGTTTGAGTTCAACTCCTGAGCAGTTTGGAGTCTGGTACTCCTTACTTGTTTGAAAAGAAAGGAAAACAAAACTTCTGGCTTCCATTGAAGGTGGTGAGGACAGTGAAAGTTACTCCACTGAACACTTTCCAACTTGTCTTCTGCACAAGTCTTTAAAAGTCTCTTTGGAACACCTGTCTGTTGTGAAAATAATTCATTTTGTCATGCCCAGTAACACACTGGTAGTCATTTTGTGGAAGCTTATGTAGCAGTTTCACCTCTAGCTTTACCCTCTGTTATACTACATCCCAAACTCATTTAAATAGTAATATTAATGTTTTTAGAGATCACTACAAATGGTTGGCAGCACCATTGCAGTTAATGTCTCATGGGAGCTATACAAGGGAATTTTATCAGCTTGAGGCCTGAGGTATTTGATGAAGTAATAACAAACTAGCTTTGAATTGTCTTTCATTACCCTTTATCTCTCCTAGAGAGAATATAATCTTATTCAAATTATAATGGCCTCTGTTATCAATGTGGTTTACTATTTATTTACCTGCACATGGACATGCAAATGTACATGCATTCTCCTCTTTTTACCGTGCCTGTAATGAAATTCCTTCACTATCAGAATCATGCATGATCACAAATTACAAACTAGTTACTTGGAAGTGTAATTTCCTTAACATTAAAAGCATTCAAAAGAAAATTAAAATCCAAAATTTTTTTTTTTTTTGGAAAAATAGAAGTACTTTGATAAGGAGTAAAATCCAATCATTAGACTTTAAATATACCTTCATTTATCTTTAAGACAAACATGATATTCTACCTCAGGAACAGATAGGCTGCCTCCTGTCTGGGAAGAGAAAGAGATGGGAAGAAATGTTTAAGTAGTTCTGTAGGGGGAGGAAATTCCTGGGGCTGAGGCAAAGAAAGAGATCCAAATGGCAGAGCTTTGGCCCTTCCTGGTCAGATCACTCAGCATTTCTGAGGCCAGGTTTGAGTCAGTCAAACAGAAACGTGAGAGATGCATGACATGGTTCTAAGTTATTTCTTATTAATTACTTGGTGGTTGTCAAAGACTCATTAGAGAAAAGGAATATATACGTTCAGAGGTAGGGCATGACTGTGGAGACAGATACAGGGAAAATATCTATATTTGTTAAATGACCAGGCAGCAAAACAATTGTCTATGTACTGCCACATATCTGCTCTGTTTAGCAGATTATACTGAAAAAAACCCAAATCCTGCAACCTTGCTCTACAGCTGCAAATCAGAGTTGAGAGCAAAACATTTTGCTACTTGTTCTTCTTTGAAAGGCTAAGATAGAAACAGGAGGGTGGAGTATTCTAATTGCCTTTTTCTCTGTTATCAGTTTGGGTCATTCCCATGTTGAATTGGGGCTTTTCTCCTGTTTTTGTGAGTGTTACAGACCCAAACTATTCCCTTGCAAACCCAGGCCTGGCTCTTTGGGCTGACACTGACTGACACTGGATTTCTCTCTGCCAGTTTGCCATAAGGCCATTGATTCTGATCGATTTCTAGTCAGTGTTTGCTTACTGTCACTTTAATTAAAACCAGGCAAGGGGAAGTGATTATTCAAGCCTGCCTTATCAGAGCAGAGCTCAGACTGAGGACAAACACTGCTGCAAACAACAGATATTTTTTACCACATAGTCTTCAGGCTTATGTCATGGCCAAGTGTTAAATATGATTTCTATTCATTCTTTTCAACAGAACTAGATAGAAACTAGGTATGTAACCATAAAGAATTCTTAATAATATTTATAGAAGTATCTATTTTAAGGGGTTTTTTTTGGACATGAATAATTTGTTGCTGCAATGTGTCTGAAACAACCAGATATATATAAATACTGCAGAGACAATAGGGATATTCAGTCCTGAACAGATCCAAGGCTAACAGGTCAAAGTGAAATGAGAATTTAAGAAAAATATACTTACATTTAAGTTGGTTTAAAATAAGAAAAGCAGTTCAAAGTTTGCTGAATGACAGAGAAGCAAACATGCTCAGCAAAAACTATAGAAACATCAAATGCATGAAAGCTGATCAAACCAGATTTTTTCTTAATACTAAAACTGGTACAAAAACAACTCAAAGTGCTCCCTTTTAGTACATTAAACAAAAACCTGAACTTTCTTCTTTTGCTTCTGCTTTATAAATTTTCCTTAATATTTGCAGAATAAGAATTGTAGCATTTCCAAACCATTGCTGTGCAATTCTGTTTAATCACCCCTCTACTCTAAATTAGGTCTGACACCACAATTTCTATCCCATTCTAAGTTGTTGGGAACTGTTTCTGTGTGTGCTAAAGTGACCTCGGTGTTATACTTGCCACTGAAATGATTTTATAACTCTTGTGCAAAGACTCCAAAACAGCTTAGTAAATTTGTTAAACCCTATCCTCAAAAACCGATTTGGAATTACTTTCTCTCTTGAGTCACTAAGTTTGGATCCATGGCCAAAGTATTTTGCCTTGAGTCTTTCCTGTCACCATTTAAAGTTTGTAACAAGTACAGTCACACTGTAGATAGAAAGAATCTCAACTTTTACTTAACAAGAATAATATTCCTAATTTGATATTCATGTTTGTAGTTTCAGCATTTCCAAACTGCAGGCAGTGGGCAAGAAGCAGAAAAACCTGCCCCCTGGAACTTGTATTCCCTTCAGGCAGAAAAAAAATCCAAGTCTGTTGACCTTTCAAGATTACATAGAGGCTTACAAATGTACTCAGGACTTTTGATGGTTAAAGAATATAGGATTTTGTCTCTTAGCCTCTCCTGGCATTTGTGAATTCTGAATATTTAGTGTACTCTTTTACAAAATGTTTACCTACTTACATATTTAACTAGAAATGTCTCCCATAAATCAAGAGAGTGAGCAAATAAATTCTTAGGAATATGTGGGGGCAACAAAGGGGATTGGAATCATGATGTGTCATGTGCTCTCCAAAAGGCATTAATGGACAGTCTCTGCCTAGATAGATGGCCACCCTTGGCCTGGCAATTTTACATATAGCATGTGTCATTTTACGTATAGCACGCATAATTTTACAAATGCTCAGTAAATAGCCATAACATGAATGAATCCCAGGCATTATGTCCCTAAGATCAGTGTTTTTCCCAAAAAAAAGAAAAATAAAGTCTCCTAGTTCATCCTTCTAAATCACCAATGGCATTTTTATATGTGTTTCTAAATGTCATTTGTGTTCTCCAAGGGGAAAAGAGGAGTTTTTTCCCTGGCTATAACAAATTTGGAGGATGGTTCATAATATACATCCAGTCTTTAACTGGGCTGCACTCTCCAGTGGGAGTTATCAGCCCTTTCCTGGCTCTATCAGTGCACCTCTTAATGGCGCAGGGATTCCACAGATCCCAAAAATGTTCCTAATCATTGTGACGAAGTTTTATTGTCAAATAATTCAATGCAGAAATACATCTGGATATAGATCAAATGGAGGCCTTAGCTATGAACATCAAAAATTAATTCAGATATGAAACTTCCTGGAGCACGCAGGAGATATGAGCAAGAATTTAGGTTGGATTTTTACAGAGATAACATCCAGTCAGAAAGTTTTTCTGCTTATAAGGGCATAAAATTTCTAGGTTTTGTGATGGACAATAAGAAAGGATTTTATCTGGCATAGGTGCATAGTCTGTTTGCAGTGAGGAGGCATTGGCCCCTTTTTCCCCAATAATTTAGGGAGAATTCATTAACTAGTCAGGGACTAGCAAAAAGTCTCTTGATTCAATAGACATCATGTTGTGAAAAATGGAAAATAACTGATCATGTTGAGAATTGACTGAAGTTTCATTCCTTTTCTTCCAGACATAATTGCTTCCCCAAGCCCCTCCTAGGAGACTTTTATCTTTAAATACTGTTTTAAAAGAGCTGTCCCTATGTATGTAACATGGTCAGTGAGCTTGTGCTCAACACACAGGGTACTGGGATTCCGCTCTCAACCCAGTAATCGGATATTCAGATATCAGTAATCTGATATTGCTTCATTTTCTGCTGTATCTGCTTATCTGAAAACACTGTCCCTCCTCTGCTCCCTGGTTTTTACATCTTTGGAATACCTGGCCTGTAAGAGCTCAGTGATGTTATCTGCTGAAATTCAGCACTTCAACTCTACCTCATCTCCTGAAGAATGCAAGGAAAATTGCTTTGGTCTCGGCTAATCTGGAATCTTCATGGCCATTGTGTGTGATCCCCCTTTCATGTGAGTTTGGTTCTCTGTGACCAACCTTGTTAGGTGAAGGTTATGGGAATTCCACTTCTTTTTCCATAAATCTGGGCCAAAACATTTTCCCAGTGTGTGTGCAAAGACTGTAACCCTTCTGGACAGGTTCTCTTCTCCATTCCAGCCCCTTCACTGAGGTCTTTGCAAGGAGGAAACAACCCACTGGGGATGGCTGCTGTGCTCATATTTCCTCTGGAATCATTAAAATCCATGAAAATGGCAGGTGCAGCTTTCACTTTGAGCCTTCCAACAATAACACCTTTCAGTAGCAGATAGTTAACAGTATTTCACTTGTGATGCTAGATGAGACAGACCCCTTCTTGCCCTTGACCAGAATTAGTAAATTTATCTCTACTGCCAGTGCAAAAAGGTACTGAAAACACTGATTATCACTGGGCAATCTGATGCATGTTTAAAAAACCTTAAAAGCAGCATTAGTGGAGTGGGAAATACCTTGAATCTGTCATTTATTTAAGAATGTATTCAGCTCCTTACTTATTTTAATACCCACTTCACTGCAATCCTTGGGTTTCCAGTGTTCCTGTGTGGTGTTTGCTGGGGTCCCCAGGATGAAGGAGGAATTGAGAATCTGAGTCCATGTTCTTAGAAGGCTAATTTATTATTTTATTATATTTTATTTATTATATTTATTATTTTTATTATATTTATTATACTTTATTATATTTTATTATAGAATGCTATACTAAAACTATACTAAGGAATAGAGGAAGGATCTTAGAGAAGGTTTAAGATACTAATGAAAAGCTTGTGGCTGACTCCTCAGTGTTCCAACACAGCTGGCTGTGAATGGTCATTAAGTCAAAGCAATTCACATGTTGGATAAACAATCTCCAACCACATTCCAAAGCAGCAAAACACAGGAGAAGCAATGGAGAGAATTATTGTTTTCCTTTTTCTCTGAGGCTTCCCAGGAGAAAAATCCTGCGCAAAGAGATTTTTCAGAAAATTTGACAGTGACACTCCTGGAGAGTGCCAGGGCATGACAGAGCTTGGTTTGAACTCTTTGGGATCTTCAGGCCTTAAAGCATCAATGTGTTCAGGCTGTCCTGTGTTTCCTCATCCAGGATCCCACCAAAACCCCAAAACAAAAATTCCTGTGCACAGAGCTGTCTTCAGGATTGGGACCTTTCCCATTAATCTTTCCAAAGGTCTGGAGAATTCTTGTAAGACAAGGGTGGAGTGCTGAAAGCAGATTTTTTTGCTGTTTTTACTGATATTATTAGATAAAACACAACCAGCCATGGGCTTTATTGATCACCCCCCATCCTGTAGCCAGCTATCAGCCTGGCAATCAGATAATGGAGATGGTCTTGCATGCAAATGAAAATTGTTTAATGACACAGAGGAAAAACAATGAGAACCATTGTTTCCAGATAATTTATACAGCTATTGAAGCATTCTTTTTCTTTTTTTATTATGAATTGAATTCACAGGAGATTTGTGAAAGTTGCCTGCTAGGTCAAAGGCTAGTGCTTTTTCCACTTAATCATTCATCCCTGGTTGATTAATAGACTTTTTAAACAGAATCATATATTAATAATGTAGGCTTTAACTGGGCATCTCGATCAAAGAGCAGATTTTAGAAGTTGATTGGTTTGTATCCTCTAGGCCTGTGATAAATGTCTAGAGATTTCTTGTAGTCGTTTTTTCTTGTCATTTTTTCATTCTGATATTCATTTCTCTCTTCAACATTGTCACATGAATATTTAAAACAAGAAATATAATCAGTACTGTGCTTTTTCTTCAGTGCTGAGATCGTAAAGAGGAAAACTGTCATTCAGTACAAAATCTCTTTATTACAATATTTAAGCACTGTCTGTTTTACCTTGCTTGGTGGGAAGCATGATCTGAAAATCTTATATACATCAATAGGATTATGAATGGAAAGTTATCCTTCAGATTTGGGGTTAAATGGGATTAAGGATAAGAAAACTCCTCAAAGATAAGAGGACTGTGGTGTTAATAATTAGAAGGGGTTAGAAAAATTTTATCAAAACAGTTAGCTGGAAAATGTTGTCTCATCTACTAATGAGATTGAAATATTTTCTGGGAATAGGAGAGTGTTTAGGAAATTCAAATATATTCTGTTAAATTAAACTAAAATGTTTGCCTTTCTTTTGCCAAATTAAACCTTTGTTTTGAAGTTAATTTTTTTTTTCAAATAGTCTCTTCTTCAAAAATTGTAATCTGAGGTGGGATGGAAATACTGTCACTGAGATAAATCATAGAACCACCTGCTGATTTGGGTTGGAAGGGACTGTAGAGATAATTTAATTTTCACCACCCTGCTATAGGCAGGGACCCCTTCCACTGTCCCAGGTTGCTCCAAGCCCTGTCCTACCTGGGCTTGAACCCTTCCAAGGATGGAGCATCCACAGCCTCTCTGGGCAGCTGTTCTAGTGTTTCACCACCTTCACAGGAAAGAATTTCTTCCATTTATCTAATCTCAGTTTCCCCTCTTTAGTTTGCACCTATTAGTCCTTTTCCTATTGCTACATTTCCTGGTGAGGTTTCTCTCCAGCTTCCCTGTGGGCCTCCTGCAGACACTGGAAAGCTGCTATGGGGTCTGCACAGGATGAACCCCTCCTTTTTCAGCCTACTTTTGAAAATGTTTTATCCAAAATTTTATTTGTTTTTTTGTTTGTTTGTTTTTGTTTTTTGGGTTTTTTTGTTTGGTTCGTTGGTTGGTTTTTTTGGTTTTTTTTTGTTACAGTTTGGAATAAAATCAGTTCTCTGAGTGAAAGAGGAGTTTCAAGCTCCCTGTATTGTTCCTCTTAGTAACAGTAATACTCTTACTAAGTGTGGAAAAATCCATGCTTTAAGAAAGGGCTAAACAGAAGAGGTCACTTTCCTGATGCTCCTACATCCAGAGATCAAGGAAATTATCCACTGTGGAGCAAATCATGTTTGCTTCCCTGGTGTTGTACCCATGTGAATGATCTGCTCTCATTTCTAATTCATACTGCCTGTCTCTGCCACCACTTCTGTGCTGCTCGCATCCACAAGAGTTGCAATGCTTCCAGGAGCACTTCCAAACAATCTCTGCACACCTAAGCATGGGTTTAGACAGCTCCCTATACCTTGCTTTGCACATTTTTTGGTTTTTGCAGTCTGGCCAGGCAGCCAGGTGCTGCTGATGACCCAGATGTCCTGCTTCAGCCTCCTGGAAAAAATGGGATCTTGCTTCTACAAGTGTGAGAGATATGGTACACAGAGGATCCTCAAATTTAGCACAGTGAAACTGGGAGGTTTTGGTGCACATACAAAATATTCTTGCAGATGTCACTGATTTCAGTGGGGGGGGATGCTGCAATCAGTCTGAGCGGCCTTTTTTCCCTCATTCACTGAGTGCAGGTTCTGAGTAAATGCCTCCCCAAAGGGCCATGGAATCTGAGGCTCTTGGTGTAAAAATGTGTGGCTCTAAGGCTTGTAAATAAATTCTGCACAGCTGAGAAGCAGGAGAGTCCCTCTCAGGAGTACAGAGTGGGATAAGAGCCCCTCCAAGCACACCTCAACCATGGCACAGTGCAGATGGCAGTAAGGCACTCCAGACTGAAACAGCCTCATGGAGTGCAGCCTGGAAGGGCTAAAAGCCTCCCCTAAATATTGCCACGCTATTTCTGCAGTGGGGTGCTCCTCTCCTGTGCAGAAATGGGAGAACAGTCCTGGTCTTCAAAGCACTCACACGGTGATGGCAAATCAGGGCTGCCTGACCCAAACCTCCTGTGGATGAGCTGTAGCACCTGAATTGTTCCAGACTTGTCATACTGAGTTCTGCTGCTCACATGGTGCTGGTGGGGAGATCAGATGAGAAGCTGATCCTCAGGGTCGTTGTCTCCAGTAGCCAAATTTAAGACCTGTGGGATTTGCTGCTTTAGAAGCCCTCCTCAAAGGCTAGAAATGCTCAGACCATAAAAAAAGTCAGCTAAAATATCAACTTGATCCTTCATGTAAGAACTTAAAAACCCTAGGAACTAAATTCTTCCACATGGCTTAAAATTCGCAGGGGGAGAGAAATGTCTGGACTTCACTGATTTTAGGGCAACCTGACTCATTTACACCATGATGGCAAATCAGAGCCACAGATATATGAAAATATCATGTAGTGATGCTGAGATTTGCAACTCTTCGGGAAGGGCAGGCCCAAGTTTGCTGTGGCTTTATTTTGGGCCTGGGTATCTACACCGTGATATGAATGTGATAAATATGTATACTATCAAAGGATAACCACCACAAAAATGGATGGACTGCACTGCTTCCTGGCTTTTTTTCCTATTTTAATCCATTAAACATAATGTTGTAGTTATCCCACTTCATAATGGTAGCTTGTAAGCATCATTATGTTCCCCAGGTTTTCCATTTCTTTTCAGTGTATCCCCCACAGATTTCTGGTACCATCCCTCATCTGAATGCTGCAGGGTTCTGTTTGTTGAACTGTTTCTGAAGGGTTTAGTTATTTTAATGAGTTGGTTTGTACTTAATGAAAATTATATTTGTGGGAATAAGCAAACAGCTCTCATTCTATTCTTTTCCTTATTTAACAATCATAATGACAATAGAAGGGGAATATATTTTACAATTCCATTACCTTTGTGATTAACAGATTTCCAAATAGGGAAGTAATTTTCAATTATCCTCCAGGTTTTCTTTTCTCCTCTTTTTCTTTTCGCTTTCTTTTGGCTGCTGGAAAATAGATTTTTCACTTCTCCTTACACAAATAAATCTGGTTGTTTTTTTTCCTTTTCACTTTCAATGAATATTTTCTCTAGTCTTATACCACATCAAGTACTGCCCTTTCTGTCCTGTGCTAAGATCTTGGGGAGCACTGCCTGTTCCATGAGATCTTTTTTGGTCCCATTAAAAATCCCCTTCCCCTAAGCTAGCTCTGATTGGCAGCTGTGCTGTGAGAAGCACACAAGCCATTAAGATGGATGGTATTGACATCTTCTGCTTTCTTTGGGGATTGCAGCACAGCTACATTTCAGTGATCCATACTCAGCTTTGGGTTGTCTCCTAATGCAATCCTGTGTGACTCAGAGTGCCACAGGCACAGGCTGAGTTTTGAGAGCCAAGGGGGCCAAACCAGATCTCATTCCTGCTGCAGAGTGTGCTTCTGCCAGAGGAAAAAACAGGAAAATGTTAAGTGGAGTCCCTTAAGTCCTATCAAGTGTACAAAGTCTGCAGAAATGGTGAGAAGGGAGCCTGGAGCAAGGAGAGAGCACACTAAAGCGCTGGCCATTTGGGCTTCTTGGCTACCTCTGCTGCTGATGTGGCAGCATCAGAATTTCTTTTCAGATTCTGCTGGAAGCAAGTGTTGACTTGTTACCTTCCTCACTAACTGCCAAACCACAGTTCCTGCTGAAGCTGTGCATGGTGGGTAACCCTCTGCACTGCACACCTTGGCAAACAACATCCAAGGTGATATCACAGATAAAATATTTATTTTTTTACCTTCATTCTTTTGTTACATTATAAAACCCTGACGTGTCTGTGTGAGTGGGTGCATGTGTGTGTGAGAGATAGAAAAGGTTGGTTTCAATTTTGCTTCTGGTCTGGCTAGAACAGAAAGAGCACCTTTAACATGACTCTATCAAACCATTTGGGATTCCCCACGCACCAAAAGGCAGAACAGAGTGTGAGAATTTTCTCTTTCAGAGAGAGCCCTTGGGTTGAAATTACCTTTGTGGGTTTTTTACAGATGATGTAATGGCAGAAACACGAGCAGATGGTGTGGGTGGCAGAAAAGCTTCCAATTCCCTGACTGTTAGTCACATGTGGACCAGGGAATGGCAAAACTGTTTTAGTCCTGGGCCTTAAAGTTAAACCCATAAAAAAAATCCATGTAGAACACCTGGAGACCAGTTTTGTATCAGACAAATGTTTTTCAAGCCTGAAAGTTTAAAAAACTAAACAAATTAAATTATTAAGGATTCAAAAGGGTTTTTTTTTTTCAAAAAGGGCACCTTTACCCACAAAAGATTTCAGGAATGTCCCCCCATGCAATGTAGAGCAAACTTCTACCTTTCTTATTTATTTTTTTTTTTCACAAAAATTGGAGCTACTTTGTAGGCAATTTATATACTTCAACTAAATCTGCCCTTTGATTTTCTACATATTGAAGATAATAATCTTCAAGTTTCTTCCATGACTTTATCCATACTGTCGCCCCTATGAAGCAGCTTCTTTACCCAAGACAGAACACACAGTGGGGGAAGGAAGTAATGGCTTTGCCTTCCTGCTTCACTTCAGATTTTTTACCTTTATTTTCTCTTCTAGATTACTAAGAGTATTGGATTGTGTTCCCTTTTTTAATACATTTAAAAGCCAAAACAAAGTTTGATAGCCCATGCATTCAATAGAAAGAAATTGATCTGGGTTTATCCAAAGTGTTTCTAAATTTCCCTTGTATTTGTTATGGTTGTGGCAGCTCTGCATTCATTTGGGCATTGGGCTGTATAAGTGGTGGAAATTTGCTTTATAACTTAAAAAAATAAGGAAAAAAATTATTTGTAGTAAGAGCTGTCTGGTTGCATAAACAAGTTTAAAAAAACTTAGATGGCTAAACATTCAGTTAGAAGGATTTTGAAGCTTGTCAGAGCACCTTAATGGCAGTCATTGCTATTTAGATGGAAAGGTATAACATGAGCTTAGTTATTAGGCATATTCCAAGGCCTTTGGAGTAGAAAGCAAAAGCTGTAATAAGAAAGTTGTCAGAGATGAAAGTGCTGCTAATAAAACTTTCCCTCTATTTAAAAAAAATAAGATTTAAGAGCTGTGAATAGTCCTCAGAAAAAATTGCCTGGTCCTGCAGAGAAGCTTGACAGACTTCTGCTTTTCCCTGGAATTAAGAAAAGTCAAGTTCACACAGTTAGGCTGCACAAAGCCTCTGAAGTTCTGTATTCCAGTACTCGCAGTCTTTAAAATTTTGAAGATTTTGTTTTGTCAAGAAGAGAGGAATTCTGTACACTATGTGAAACAATGCAGCTATTGAATTGCTCAGCTAAAACAAGTGGGTTTAAATATTTTAAACAAAATGTGTGCTTGCATGAGAAATATGGTAGTGTTTGTTTTTATCATTGTGACAGAAGCTTTCCTAAATTAAAAACAGTGAGGATGTGGCCAAGTAAGGAAGATTTACTTTGGATCTTTTTTCATTAACTTCGTCATGATTACATTTTTGTGATTAGTTTTATTCCTGCCTTTTGAGAGTCAGTTTATGTGTCTTTTGGAGTCACAAAGATACTGCTTCAAGGCTACTTTACACAACATGTGTTTCCCATCAAAACAGTATGTCCAGCTGTAAAGTCATAGTTAATGAGAGCATAATTCTGCGAGGATAAATAAAAATGTGGTATATACATTATGTTTATTACCAACCTGTGTGTTGGTTATTTTTATTGTCTGTTTTAAGGGGGGGGTTTTGGGGTTTTTTTGTATCATAGAATGGTTTAGGTTGAAAGGGACCTTAAAGATCATCCAGTTCCAATTCCCCATGCCAGGGCAGGGACACCTTCCACTTTCCCAGGCTGCTCAGAGCCCCATCCAACCTCACCTTGAACATTTCCAGGGATGGAGCAGCCAATTTAGGTGTGAATTCCAGGGGATGTTGGATGTGAGGCCTCATATTTGTGGAAATGAGCATAAGCTGAGAATAGTGTCTAAGAACAGTATGGATCAAGCAGTTTAATAGATATTAGATGATAATAAATGGATATTTTAAAGATAATGAATAGATATTTAATAGATAGCTAAATAACAGGGAACTTTTGAATTTAAAAAAACTAACAAATTTTATAAGCGTTTAAAAGTTAAATTATTAAAATTATTGTTATTAATTATTTTTGAAATATTATTTAAAATTATCTAAAATTTTATAAATTTTTATTAGTAGTTTTGCATTACCAGAGGAAAAAAAATAGTGGTTTATCAGGAGACCATTGTGGGTGGGCAGCAAACTTTCACCTTAGAAGAGCCTGTCAGAATAGAGGCAGAAAACAGTGATGCAAAATTCTGGAAGCTGAGAAAATTTTGAGGTAGTTTGCTGGAGGTTTTTCTCTCTGAAATGGGAAGAGCCTGGCTAGACATCTTTTTAGCCCAAAAATTGCCTGAGAATTCCTTTTAGGATGAAATTTAGGAGAAGTGGCGTCACATCAACTAAAAATAGCTATGCCAAGGACCTTGCTCACTGAAACTATGGCCATGCATATTATCTTATCAGTGTCCTACTTAATTCAAAATTAATACATATTGGGTGGCAGGAGAACCTCATGTTGAATAGGAGTGAGATTACAGACAGTTAAAGTGAAATAGTTGTTGGAAACTCCCATCTGATTTTAAATGAATGCTTTTGTCCATATTGTGAAAAAATAATCTTTTTTCAGGAAGAGTTAATGAAGAATTTGTAAAAGTTAAATATATTTTCATTACATTTCTGCCCTCTGTTTGGGGTTTTTTCCTTCAGGCACAGTAATTTAAGTATATGTGGTGAGTTTCTAGGCTTTATTAATTTCGTGTTTTGATTTCTCCCTCTGCACTACTTTTAGTTTTGCATAGAAAATCTGCACAAAGAAAATCAAACTGTAATCCAAAGATAAGGGTCCTACATAGCCAGGCACCAAGATATTTGGTTGTTTTGTTTCTTTCTGAAAGCCCATGCTCCTTGACTCTTGTGATTACTGGCAAATGCAGATAAACTCTCCATTAAGCCTTTCTTATAAAAAAAAAAACCTGGATACCAGTCAGGCTAAAGTATTTAACTAACTCCTGAATATTGAATTCTTGGCAAATGATGTAGGTCAGCTGCTGAAAATAAGGTGCTGCTGTTTGGCACTGGGAACAAAAAAGAAGAGATTAAATCTCCTACAGTAGCATTTTGTTTGCTTGTTTGTTTACCTCTGGAAATTCAGGAGCTGGAGTGAATTTAGAGATGGCTCTTGCCTCTACCATGACCTTGGAACATCCAGACATGTGCAGAACTGAGTGAAACAGGCACCTTACAGTGCTTGCTCTTGGAAAGGGTAAATCCCTGATGCTGCAGCCCTGGAGAGGGGAGCACTGGTTGAACTGAAGCCACCTCCATGGTGTAAATGAGCCAAGTTGCCTTAAAATCAGTGATTTTCCCCCTGCAAATCTAAAGCCACGTGGAAGAATTTACTTGCTAGGATTTCTTTAAATCCTTGAATGAAGGACCAAGTTGATATTTTAACTATACTTTTTCTATAACCCAGTGGTTTTGCCACTTTTAATATTTTGCCATAATTTGTGCTTTAATTGAGGAAAGCATGTGACATATTTGAATGCTGGGATTTTAAGCAGACTAGTAAAACTGTTGAGCAGATATTAACTAGGCAATTGTACAACCTTAATTCACAGAGGGACAGATTTTTACTGCAAACCCCAGAAAAAAAACCAGTAACTTTAAGGAGAAATCAGGTTTGGGCTATGACAGGCTAAGGTTTTTCAGTGAAAGGCTCTGTACATGTCATTTACTATTAGGATTTTTTTTTTTATGTGTTACTCTATACAACATGGAGAAAAAGTTTGAAAAATGGCAGCTGCTGTTATAAATCTTGGGTATTCCTGGAAGAGATGCTACCATAAAAAATAAGAAGCACCTTACAAAGTCATTTCATCAAGAAAAAGAAAGATCAAAGTCAGTTCTTGGTGACATTCAATCACTGTTTCTGTTTCATATGCCAGAACAAGAAGCAGAGATGACTGATAATTTCTATAATCATTCTTAATAATTCCAAAAGGCAGAAGGACAGATAATAATATATGTATTCTTGTGCTAAGCTGCTCTTCCTCCCTTGCTTTTTAGATTTGGCCATTGTGCTCTGTCTATTGCAGATAATCTGTCAGGTCAACAATATCAATAGTTTTTATTACAGAAAGCAGATGTTATCAGCATCCTATCTGTCCATTTAATTAGAAATGTGGTACTGCTGTTAAGCTTCTGAACTATTTGAGAAAGGAAAAAGAAAAGAAACAAAACAACCCACCATATTTCAGAGTTCTTAAAGAGACCCAGCATTTCCAAAAGGAGAAAGGTGGTGATTTCTTTAGGAAGAAATGTTACATTTTAGCATGAGGTGACTCAAAATTGGTGTAGCTTCATTTATTTTCTGGGGAAGCAAGGTGGGAATCTGTCTCTTCTCCCAGATAACAGCTGACAGGATAAGAGAAAATGAGCCTTACTAAAATAGAGCCAGGAGAAGTTTAGTTGCACATTAAGAAAAATTTCTTCATGAAAAGCAGTGGAACCGGAAAAGAGTTTGGGGCAGCGGCCCTGAAAGGATTTAGAAGACATTTAGTAGATGTGGCACTTGGGGACATGGCTTAGGCACTGCTGGGATTCAAGGCCAGGACTCAAATATAATGAAATTCACTTGAAAGCAAAGAGAATGAAGCTGTAGGTCAAACTTTAACTGGATGGGAGAAAGAGAAAAAAAAACCCAACAAAAATAAATAAACCCAAATCCTACAGTAAACAACTTAAATAATTTCTGGCTCTCACCAAGCCCAGGTACAGTTACTCCCCCATGCCCTCACCATTAGTTTGTCTCGTAGAGTCAAGAATTTCCTTTTGTTTATGACTCCAGGGGAGGATTAAGCCAATTTTAGAGAGAAAGAAAAGCAGAAGGATGGCTTAGGTATTGCTTCACAAATAATCTTCCTGGAAGCCTGAAGTGGGGTTTAAGTGGAGCTCAAGCATGCAACCAGATGATGGCACTCTGCATTAAAGAAAAGATCTCTTTGCTATTCCCTACTTACACAGGTGTTTACATCCTGAAAGTCCCACCATCAAATACTCCAAAAGTGTCAGAAGAAATTCTGCATTGTCTAGCAAAGCCAAGAGGCAGTAGTTTAATCAGTTCTGGTTTTTTTCGTTTTTTTTAATAATAATAATACTTTAGAAGAAGACAGAACACCTTATCTGGGGGAAAATGCTGGTTGTTTAAAAGGAAAACACAACACCCAGGAAAGTCTCAAATATTTCTTCAAAAAGTTCCCTCCATCATTTCCCTTTAAAAATAAGAAAAGAAAAGGAAAAAAAAAAAAAACTGACACAATATTTGACTGAACAGGGAGTTCTGCTTCCAGAGGGTTTTTTTTTTCTGTTATGGTAAATATTTGCTCTCATCTTTTCCCAACCTTTAATAGCTTTTAATTTTAAGTTAAAATAATGTGTACCTTTTCCATGACTTTGACATGTGCACCTCTCTCAAACTACATGCACACACTGCTCTCTTTAGGAGTCTGTCTGAAGACTGAAAAAGCAAAGAAAATTCAGTTCAGTGAAATTGTCACTCAATTCATAATCCATCTTGTTACTCTGTACAGGCAGAGTTCTCAGAGCACTCTGTGACCCTACATGCCACATGCATTGTAAGAGATCATTTTTTTACAGCTAATGAAGAAAAGAAATGAAAAGCTAAGCAGACTGTCAGATTCTGTGTTTACTCTAGAAAAAAAAATTACAGAAACCAAATTATTTGTTGCTTGATGTTTTCATGGGCAGATAACATCACTCTGGTTTTTGTTCATAGCCTTGTGGCTCTGATTTCAGCTGCCCAGTGGAGACAGAAAGCCAAAGAGCATCATTCAGAGATTCATTTCAGTGGCTCAGAATTAACATCCTTTTTAAGTGATTGTAGTCATTTTAAACGCAGCTTGATCAAAATACTGCTGTTAATTTACAGTCTCCAAACTGAGCCCAAACTCATTTGGCATGTCTTTGAAGGAGGCATACTGGGGGAAAAAAGCCAGTGTTTCCAGTGCTAACAGCAGAAATGGGACTAATTAGTGAGATAATGGCTGTAGTTCTATTGTGGTACTAAAATCTACTTCAGAATTAATATCACAGAACAAGAGCAGAAAAACTCAGAAAAATCGACACACCTTGGTATTTTTGGATACCTGAGTGTCTATGTGTGTGTATATATATATTTATAATATAATTAATATATATTTTATATGTGCATGTAGAATATAATATAATCTATATTTATATATATATATGTATTGTTACTTTTACATTTAAGTGTCCTCTCCTCTTCAATATCTTTCACGTAGGTTTCGTTCATGCTAAAAGTAGTGACTATTTGTTGTTCTTAAATTCTCACTTAAATCAACTTTATATACTGGAAATGCAAATATTGAATTCCCAAGTCTAAGAAGATTATTGGAAATACTTAGCTATATCCTTGTGAAGCTGTCAAAAATAAAAAATGCAGAGGTAGTAAGGTAAATGAAATATGGCTGAATCAACTTTTTTTTTTCTTTTCTGAGCTTGTCATCTTGATAGCATCATGTGTTTTCTTTTGGGACTTTATTAGGTAGTTCTGTAAAGCTTAAGCAATTACAGCCATTCTCTTTCTAAAATGTTTTTTGCACTTCTTTTATGAAAATGGCTGTATCATTGCTAATTCATGTTTGCATTAGTGTCCTCCAATAAATGCATGCAGCCAAATCTTTCAGACTGAATATGCTTTCCTAGGATTTTTAACATTGGAAAACATGTTGGTACCTAACTACCAAATAAAAAGGACTCAGTCTCTGGATTAAACACATCTTTGTAGTGTTTAATTTTGTAGAATTTTAAAAAAGGGTCAGCTGCTAGATGACCTTTTGTGAAGAAGGTCTACAACAGGAAAATGTAAGCCAGAATTAGTGCCCACACAGGGAACTCTGGGATTCTGGAACCAGGGATCAAACAAATCACACATGGGACCACTGGCTGGGATGGAAGGGGCCTTGGATGCAGAGCACCACCTGTCCATGAAGTGTTGGTTTCTTTCTTTTTTTTTTTTTTTTCAAATATTTAATTAAATTTACTTTGCAAATAGCCAGGAGGCATTTGAAGCACCCAGGGTACTCTCAGGAATGCAAAGGAAAAGCCCTTACATGGATTTGGCTCTCTCAATTCTTTCTCCTTCTCATGCAAAATTCAATCCCTTTAGCTTCATGCAGTTTAAATTAATTTCCTTCCATCAGTATAAATAATGTCAAAGAGCTATTAGGCCACACATCTGTGTCTTTGCAGCTTGGGGATATTGTAGGGTAGCAGCTCTCACAGCACCTGAATGGATTCTGCAAGGGACTTCTTTATGTGGTTATCCCAAATTGTCCTTAGAGGCACCTCTAGGATGTCCCTCAGATGAACCAGCACTGGGCCAAACAGTCAGTGTGGGTGGATAGAAAGAGATAAAGGAAATATTGGGGTAAATCTACCAAAGAATAAAGATGCAAAGTGCCCTGCCACCAAGGAGCTGTGAGGGCTCTGAGCTGCTCTGTTCTAGCAGTCAGTGACATTCCTGCTGTTCCATTCCTGCCTTCAATTCACACCAGCTGCTGCCACGCCTCTTTGAGGGGCTCTGAGTTGACAGGGCTTGTGTCCAATTTCACATTAGAAGTACGAGATATAAAAGTATCTCTGAGCATAATTACTCTTTTGTGGATCTGCTGTTAAGTCAAACACACTAACTTGCAATCCATGGATAAAACTTTAGGAATCTCTGTCCTTTGGATTAGTCTTTCTTATTACTCATTCCTTTACAATTTTTAATGATCAACCCAACTTTTGATCCTACTTCAAGTTTCGTGTTCAAAACAATCTTTTATATACTGATAGAATATTTTTATTAACTTCATTTAATACAACTTTCATGACTTATAAAATAATTTATTGTTTGTTATCACAAGTCTTAAGCATAGCATGCTCTGCTAGTTCTCAAACAAATACCTTAGAGACACAGATTGTCTGGTGCTCTGGGCCTAATTTTCTGAATTTTCTAAATTATTTCCCATTTTCATCTCATAAAGGGCAGTTCTGATTGGGAAGGGGATGGGGAGAGTATGGGTGAGTGACTTTCATGAACCAGGGGCAATTTGGTAACCACAGCTGAACCTGAGCTCACGTGCTTTAGATTTGAACTGTATATCAGCAAAGTACATCTAGGTCTGAAATCTGAACATTGCAGGTGTTTTCTTTCACTCTGCTGTCTGAGTTTGCATTAAAACTTATGTCTAGAATAAATAACAACTGAAGAAAGGTGGACTGTCACTGACGTATTTTATGAAAATCCTTTCATTAGGATTTTTCTCCTGAGAAGCTGAGAAGCCTCAGAAACAAAATGTAAACAATGACTACCTGATGGCTGTGGAATGTGGTCTGGAGGTTGCTTACCAACAAGTACAACTTTAATTGGTCTCATGTGGATTATTTTCACTTGATGACCAATCACAGGTCCAGCTGTGTTGGGACTCTGGTCAGTCACGGGTCTTTTATTCTCATCCCTTTTCTAGCTTTTGGATGTCTCCCTTCTCCTTCTTTAGTATAGTTTCAATATATCATTTTCTTTTAATATAATATCATATAATAAAATAACAAATCAGCCTTCTGAAACATTGAATAAAGATTCTCATCTCTTCCCTTGTCCTGGGGACCCTCAAACACCACCACAGGTGGACAAACACCAGAGGATATATACACTTGAAATATGATTAGATGAACGTCTGGATACTGTCTCAGTCTCTTGGAATCAGGTGGTATAATGGGTCCAGAGCAGAATCTAAGTCTTCTTTGGGTTTGTGAGTTTTTTAGTCATTACTTGAAGCCATCAACTTTCATTGAACTCAAGATTCAATTTGTCTTACTTTTTAATCTCCATTTGTCTTACTGCTCTAGTGAGTTGTGGAGAAATTCTGAACGTGTCCTGAGGATAACCAGCACAGGCTTGTCAATCTGAATCCTCTCACACAATAGTGATAGAAATTATAAAGAAATGGTAATTTAATGACTGAGAAATCCAAGCAATGTTTCTCCCAGCAGTGCTTCCACCTGTGGCAACAGGAATATCCCAGCCAGGATTGGGGTAGGACCACCCATGTCATTATATGCCTTGGTGTTTTAATTGCTTTCATCTACTTTCTAAGGAAACATAAATTTTTCTTGAGGAATTAATCGAGTTGATGACTTTGCTCTGAAACTCTTAAAAGAAATTCTTGTGTCCCAAGTACAACAGTGTGTATCTAAACCAGCTGTGCACTGAATTTAGAGAAGGCAGTGCACAGTCCCATCCAAAAAGGTGCTGGAAGATGCAGAGATCTTAGTCCTTCTTTATGTTACCATTTAGGGCCCTTGTTGCTGTAGCCACAAGATATTTGTCATAAATTAGAATAGCAATTACATTCATGTGCTCTTCATACCTGAGAAAATAGATTGGTTTCATTATATTCACTGTTCTATATATGCTGAACTAGAACATAACAATTCTCTGCTGTACCTCCAGAGTGCTTCTCACCAGACATGGAGCTGTAGAGGTTACTGAAAACATTGTTGGAACATAAATCAGACATGAGCAGAGAGATTTTTTATGGCCTTGGGACAAAAAGTTTAGAGGAAAAATAATATTTTCCTAGGTGTGGCCCTTTGATCTTCTCTGCATTGCAGGATGAAAGAGTTGGACTTTGTTCTTGGGTTTAATTTCTCACTCCATAAGATTTTCAGATGAATATGTGTAATTTCCCCCTCCGGATAAGATAAATAAAAGAAGGATTTTTAAAAAAAGAATATTTGGATTAAAGATGTAAAAGAACTTGGATGGTTTTGGTCTAGACCAATTAGCTAGTTACAAAGTAGTTGGGGATTTCTGTGTATGTTCTTTGTGTAGTGGATTATTTGATGGAAACATGAGTGAAAGGCATCAAAGTTTTGGCAATTCCTTATCTGTTGCATATCAGTGGACATTATACCTTAATGTGGCATCAGATAAAAGTTGCAATACTCTCTTAGGTGAGTGGAGAAGGGAAATGAATGCATGTATTCCCTTAGATCACATTGCTGTGGATATCCATTAAATCTACCTAGACAGTTTTCAAAAGACATGATGATTCCATGGTTACATCGCCAGTTATTCACTGATGGTTATGGTCACATCAATTAATTTTAATAGTTTTGTACTGTTGCATAGGAAAGTTTCGCTTTTCCTAAATCAAGTTTCAGCTAAGCCTCATGAATAAAGAGCATGAAATATGAAATGCCAAGTCTCGTGGCAGGGAAGTAAAGCTCCCTTTGAAATTTTTAAAAGCAGCCAGGTGGCAAAGGATGTTTGAGTATATTTACACCACACAATATATGTGTATGTATATATATGTATAGTTTATATAGATAATTTATATAATTGATATAGACATAATTATATTTATTTTATAGTTAATATAGAAATAGATGTATTGCTAAATTAAGAATCTATATAACATATATTTTATATAGTATATTTTAATTATATATATATATATATATATATATAAAAATTAGAAATTCCAAGTTAACTCAGAATGGTCTGCCTGTGTTAGAAAATGCATTACTGTACAAATTGCTAAATTAAGAATCTATATAACATATATTTTATATAGTATATTTTAATTATATATATATATATATATATATATATATATATAAAAATTAGAAATTCCAAGTTAACTCAGAATGGTCTGCCTGTGTTAGAAAATGCATTACTGTACAATGATCAGGTCCTGAAAGGACTATGAAGAGTGAATTTACAAGGGGAGGAACTAAGAAGGTTCTGCTTTCCTTAACCCTTATTAGCATTTGGTGGTATGCTCTTTGTGAGATACTGTGATGATGATTCTATTTTCTGTTTTCCCCCAAATCAAAATTTCTGGGTAAGTCAATGATCAGTCCCACTCTTCCCTCTTGAAGCTTTATTCAAGAAGGCTTCCTTTCTTTTCCTTTTTTTTCTTTCTTTCCCCTAATTGTCCTCCACATCCACATAATTAGGTCAGGTTTACCTTAAAGGTAAGCATGTGTTTGGTACTTCCTTGAGTAGTCTCTCCAAGGATCTGATCTTCCATCAGTTTGTACTTACTATATAATTCATATTTCTGCTTCTCTGAATGGAGCACAGCTATAAAAGGAGCAAGGTTTTTCTCTTCATTTTTGGGGTGTTTGCGATTTCGGATAATATAAAAAGCACTGTCAGTCCGACAGATCTTAATGAACTTGCACGAATTGCAGGAAAACACAAAATTTTTCCTTTAACACTTGACCACCTTGGGGGCAGGATAGGTGTAATCCTAGCTACTAGTTCCTGGCCAAGCCAGAAAAAACCGAGCAAAGTTTAAGCTGGAGTTGTCAAAGTAACTCTATGAAGTTTGATTTAAAATCCTGCTATGACTAACTCTCCTAAGAGCTCAAAATATTTTTGTAGATAAGGAGAGAAAGCAACTCCAATACATTTCTTTTTTGAACTATGTTGAAAAATAGAGGCAGTGTTTCAAACATGAGAAAATTTTTTTTAATGCTTATTTTTTCTCCATCAGTATAATTCCCTTACAGCTTGTTTCTTCTTGCACTCTTTCATCCACAAGTGTAACATTTAAACAAAATGAGTGAGTGCAGAGGGACAGGTCAGAGCCCATCTTAGTTTCAGCATTTAAAAAGCTCTACATTGCCCAGCTGTTATCATATGAGAGACAAACCATATCATGACACTTGACATATTTGGAATTTGGAATGTCTGAATTCATAGGCTGTAAGTTTGTGTTGACATGGAAGACTTGCATATGGCTTCTTTTTCTGCCTATTCCATCCATTGTATAAAACATCTCACAATATTTTAAAACCCCTTTTCCATTGTGCTCTGTTTTAGATATTTGCTGCAAATTCATGGAGGAGAGTTGAGTGAGATCACTTGCACTATCTGAGTTAACAGTTCAAACAAAATACAAATATTTATAAGATGTTCTATATGTCACAAATTAATTAATCTGGGAACTATACCTGAAATAAAACCCCCGCATAGCTCAGAAAAATGTTGTGCTGTTGCAAGACTTCTTGTGAGTTCTTGGCAGGCATATGAATCAAACATAAAATCTGAGTGCAAAGCAGTCAGTATGATTTCAGAAACAAACACATTCAAAGTGTGATAAATCTTTGTTGAACTCAGTGATTTGCAGGCAGAAATGAGTGGTCAGTGAGAGTCCAAAGGACAGCCATCACCATTATCAGTCTCAGCACATCTCCATGGAAAATATCACGCAAAGCTCAGCTGGCAGGCTCTCTCTGGGTCAGAAGTAACCTTAGTCTGCTAAGATTCCCAGGTACATTTCAGAGGAGGAAAATTTTGTGGTTTGGGTCCCATCCCTATTCCACTCAGTGCACACTAATACCTGAAAGTCAGGAGCTATCCATCCTCTATCCCAGGCTTGCTAAATGTGGTTTTTTACACTGCTGTGTTTTCAAGGCTGTTTTACCCCACTTTCATTTCCCCAGCTGAAATTATTCTGCTTTTACAAGTGGATTTATAAAGTTTTCCAAATGTAGCAGGTCTGCAGCATAAAAGATGTTTCATTAAGGGAACAATAAAGATTAACAAAGAAATATTGTTAGCGTGGCTGTACAAGTTAATGATTTTAGAAGCTTTACTGACTGGGAGCTAAGTGCTTGGATTTGAGTGCTGAGGTTTCTTCTCTGAGCACGTCAGCCCCCAGGAAGAGAGACTTGCAGCATTTATTTTCAGCTTCTGTGTGGTGGTTAACTGGAGTGCAGAGTTCTGCAGGTCCTCCTGTGATAGCAGGAGCTAATGAAGCTGCTCTATTTTAAAGAGCTTCTTAATCTATGTTAATACAGTGAAGATTATTATAGAAGCAATAATAATCATAGAGAAATTGATAATGAGTAGAAATCAATGTCTGGCTTGTTAATTATAAAGCTTTTACTATAAAAAGAAATCATTTTGCAACTCCAATTAACCAGTTAGGAAGAATTTTTATTAGAAACTCCATTTAATGGGTCTTGTGGTTTTTAATGTACTGGCTGAATCATTGCTATTTTTATTCTAAATCCATTTTCTGTTTTGATGGTTGGGATTGCAAAAGCAGGTGAGGATTAAAACTTCCACATTTTTATCTTAACAGAACAAAATGTCTTTACTTTCATGTGGCACATGGGCTGTACTCTTTCTGCTTGGCAAGGGTAAATCCACAAAGTATTGTATTTGCAGGGATGCCTGATGAAGGAAGGAATTATGCATCTGACTCCATGTTCTCAGAAGGCTAATTTATTATTTTATGATGCTATATTATATTAAAGAATACTATACTTAAGAATACAGAAAGGATGCTTACTGAATGCTAAAAAGATAATAATGAAAACTTGTGACTCTTCCAGAGTCCCAACACAGCTTGGCCCTGATTGGCCAAAGAGTCAAATCACCTCACACCAGAATCCAATGGAACAATCACCTGTGGGTAAACAATCTCCAAACATATTCCACACATGAGCACAACACAGGAGAAGCAAATGAGATAAGAATTGTTTTCCTTTTTTTCGGAGGCTTCTCAGCTTCCCAGGAGAAAAATCCTGGGCGAAGGGATTCTGATTTTTTCAGAGAATGTGAATGCCACACAGAGCTCTCTAGCCACAGGTGAGCTTTTCCTCCCTGGGCAGGGAGGGTCTCGGGCCCCTGCAGCTGAGAGTTGAGGTTGTTCAGCCTGGGGAAGAGAAGGCTTTGAGGAGACCTTTGAGCCCATTCCAGTACTTAAAGCATGCTACAGACACCTGAAGATGGGCTTTTTATGGCAAGGGAAAATGGCTTCAAAACCAAAAGAAGGTTTAGGTTAGATATTAGGAAGAAATTCTTTACTGTGTGAGTGGCTGGACACAGCAACAGGTTGTCCAGAGTTGTGGATGCCTCAGCCCTGGAAATGTTCAAGGCCAGGCTGTGTAGTGGGATAGAATATAAGAAAATAAAGATGGTGTAGAAAATAATCTTACCCCTAAGGAGTTGCAGCTGGGCCAATTATCAAAGATTAGGAGCAGGCCTGACTTTAACAGGCCACAGCTGTAACCAATGAGAAGAAGATGCTATAAAAGAGTGGGGTGGCTGGGTGAGAAGGGAGCCGGAGTCTGTTGGCTGCTGTGTGAGGAAGAAAGAGTCAGTGCTCTGAGGCTGCCCACGAGAAACACCAGGAAGGTGTGAGACTTTTGTGATAAGGAGACAGCAGCATGGAGCCCCTGCAATAAGATGACAGCAAGGCTGGATTTGAGCAATGTGGTCGAGTGGAACATGTCTTTACCCTTAGCAGGGGGGGTGGAATTATGTGATCTTTAACATTTCAACCCAAATGTTTTGGTGAGAACTCAATAGAACAGGTTCAAGGAGCAGCCAAGGTCTCAAGCCTCCCTGAAAATAATTCAAGTGAAGGAAATGGAGGCTGTTGCAGGACTAGTTTATGTAAAGAAGGAATCTCTGACATTATTTTTTCCTCCTTTTTTGGTAAACCAAGAATAGGCTATTATGTCTCAGTTCCAAACAAGGCTGAGTACCCAAGAGTTGATCTAAAAAAATATATTATCTCTCTTTAAGTTATTTCTTCAGAGTTTTCTTAAGTTTTCTGCATATAGTTCTGCTATAAGGATGAAACTCAGATATTTAGAATAAATAGTTTTATTAAATATATATAACTTCAACAAGGTATGTGTTCATACATTTGTTCAGGAAAAAGCTATTTTACTTTCAGAAAATGGGGATCTGATATACTTCTATTTTCTGAAAAAGATTTGAAAGTATTGAGCCAACAGATTTAGTTAGGCAGCTTGTAGCAACCCTAAGATGAATTTTAATTATTTGTCACTTTTCTGCTTCAGGTAGTTATAATCCACTATTCAACCCTTCTCAAATTCTTTTAAATTTGAGAAGAGAAACAACATAGAACCAAATCTTGTGATCATGAGTGATGATAATGATTGCATTCCTAACCTAGACTTTTGAGTAACAGAAAGTCTTCAAGTTTGTGTCTTTTTTTTCTCAGACACTGCTTCAAAGAAAGCATTCAGAAAGTCTTGTGTTTCTGATTAATTTGGAGCTGTAATTGTTTAGACAAACTAGATGATGGTGTGCTTAATGTGGTGCTCACTAGCAAAGCATTTTGCAGGACCCTGTCTAGGAGAATTGGTAGGAAATGATTAAAATTCATTCAAATAATATATCTTTAAGAAAACCCAGGAGCTTCTCTGTCTTGGTCTTGAAATATCATTAAATAATTTGTAGCAGTTTTCAGGGAGGATGCTTTTACAAATATGGAGTCAAAATAAGTGCACATTCATTTGGGTTGGAAGGGAATAAGGTAATATCAGCTTAGTGGGACTAGACAATCTCTGTCCCAAAATTGTCCAGGAAATGGTGCATGACCAAGCAGGTCCAGTGGAAAAGAGTTTTAATAACCCATTTGAGCCAGCAGTGGTACCATCTGACTGGAAAACAGCAAATGTAATATTCATACTGGGGAGGATTATGAAGGGCTAATGCCAGCAGTATTAGCTTTGAAGATTTTCCCAGTCTCTGGCCAAAGCCTAAATCTGGTTTGGACCAGAATAGGAGAAGATCTGCCAGCAAAGATCAGACCCTAATGGGACTGAAGGGACCATCCTTTGAAAGAGTCTGAGACCTGGCTCCTCTTTAGGGTGTAGGAATCTGCAGAAGTTATCAAGATATGACAGAGCTTTTTAAACTGGGCGTTTTGCAAAACTCTATTTATTTTTTTTCCCCTCTAAATAACTTTTCTCACTATCACTTTGTTGTTGTTGTTGTTGTTGGAAAAGAAGAAAAGATCCCAAATATCCACTCTTTACATTTTGGAAGACTACTTTGCTACTGTATGTGGTATTTTCAGGGGCCCCGTGGCAGGAAGGAAATGATGAATCTGACTCCATGTTCTTAGAAGGCTAATTTATTATTTTATGATATTGTATTAAAGAATGCTATACTAAGAATATACTAAAGAATAGAGAAAAGATACAGACAGAAGGCTTAACAAGATACTAATGAAAAACTCGTGACTCTCTCTTCAGAGTCTGACACAGCCTGTGATTGGTCATTAAATTGAAGTAATTCACATGAAACCAATGAAACAATGACCAGTTGGTAAACAATCTCCAAACTACATTCCAAAGCAGCAAAACACAGGAGAAGCAAATCAGATAAATATTGTTTTCCTTTTTCTCTGAGGGTACTCATCTTCCCAGGAGAAGAAATTCTGGCAAAGGGATTTTTTCAGAAAATATGATGGTGACAACTGTATATGGGTATGTGACTATACTGAGGAATTTTCTAATATCCTTAACACCGATATAATCCTCTCTGTGGATATCCTTATTCTGCTGTAGCAGGCTCCACCTGGAGTCTTACCTGCCAATAAAACTCCTAGACAAGAACAGAGTCTGTAATGTGCCCCAGTTACCCATCTATGAAATGAAAATTATGGCACCTCCATCCCTCACAGAGAAGTGATTAGGATTAAATGCATTATGGACTGAGAGGCACTCAGGTATTGTAATGTAGTCCTGGAAGTATGATAAGGGACAGGGAAGGGAAAATGTTCCCTTTTACAGAGGAAAATGTTCCTCTGTAAATCATGGCATGTCAAACTCACAGGATGCAGCCAGCTCAGCTCACTCTGGGTCTTGGCTGTCACTTGCCCAGTTTGCATGATAATTTTTTCAGCTTTGAATCCCTCTCAGAGTTTGGAGAGTGAGGCAGAAAGAAATTTGGGATTGGCTTCTACTTGTACCTGAAGCTTTGATTTTAATTCTTCAGGAGGGTGAGGGAGAGAGTAGAATAATTCCTGATTGACATATGACCTGGATGACCTATAAGGGAGTATAAAAAGCTTTAGATGGATATTTTTAATAGAGGAATATTCTTTAATAGAGGGATATTCTAAGGACAAATGTAAGTCTTAGTGACTGGAAGGTTTCCCAGCCCTTTGGAAAATGTAGGGAAAAGTTTCCCACAGGAACTCCAGTAATACAAGATGCATAAATTCAGAAGAGATACAGAGAGAGCACAGAGATAACAGTGTGTATCCCTGGGGGCCTTGGCTGAGCAAGCCACTAACAAACAGATCCAAAAGATAGGGAATGCCACCATTCTGATAGTGACAATGTTGAAAGGAGGGGGAAAGATTTCCTCTCCTTTTGATGAGGTGAGGCAACCACTTGGGAGGTGAGGGTCCAGGCAAAGAAAGGAGGGAAGGTTGGAAGGCAGAGGAAATTTGACTTCAGAACAGACAGTGGCTTAGATGATTAACCTCTCTGTAGTGTTCTCTACAAGAAAAAGAGTGTTTGTTGCTACATGCAAATCCTGCTCTATGACATCCAACCCTTTTGCCCCTAATTTTCCCCCCCTTCAGAGACCTGACTTGGTAACTCGGTTAGATGAGGATGTTTGCTGATGGCACTCCTCTTTGGGAAGCTCTTCTACTCTGCGTTGCAGCTCCAGAATAAAGCACCATGTGTCAGCTGCATAATTGGGATTATTAGAGGCAGATGAGAAAGCAGGAGCACAGAAACACTAATGTAGCCTGTTCTTCTCCATTGGTGTCACTCCATGAGACTTCTTCTAGATTTGGGACCTTTTTTAAAGCTTTCAAATGGCTAAGGATTTGCTGGTTGAATTTTGTTTGAAATGTTTTAAAATGAATGGGTAACAGCTATTACAAAAAAGGAAAAATCTGTGAGACTGTGATAAAACAGGACAATGTAAATGAGTTGTCCTTTGCACCATTCAGTGGTCTTAGTGGAACAAAATACAAAAGATATAAACTCACATTGCAGAGGAGGCCTAACTCTTTATGATCTTCTCTCTCATCTGTTCTTATTTTCTTAGATTCTTCAGCTGCCTATTCATATTTAGATAATTCCATATCTGGATCTGATCTGTGTAAATAAAAATTTCCGTCTCTGCTTTCTCTTTATTGTTTGTATCAAAATGGAAAGTCTGCTTAAGTACGCTGCAATTCTGGCTCTCACCCCCTGCTGGGGCAGCTGAACCTGGGGCTCAGCTCTCCTGCCTGTCTCCAGCTCTGAGGATAATCCTTTTCACTCGGGTTTGAAGAGGCAGACTTAGTTCCAAAGTGTTTTGCAAGGGAGGGAGGGGGAAGGAATTTCAAGTCACAGACAAAAGCACCTGCTTGTTGTGAACAGCAGAGGGGTTTGGTGCTGCCATCCATCCCCCTGCAGCAGCAGTGTAAAACCTGGAAACTCTCATTCTGCTTTATCACAGAACCATGGAGTGGTTTTGGGTTGGAAGGGATATTAAAGACCATCTAGTTCCAACCCCCCTGCCGTGGGCACCCCTCAGTAGACCAGGCTGCTCAAAGCAGATTTTGGCAGTGAAGTTTTTCCCACGTGGGAATTTTAAGCAGAAAGATTCAGTCTGAATAATTGCAGGGGAAAACAGTTCCCTTAGTGGCACTTTGGGAAGGCTTTGGGAGTGTGCAGTGAGAGCCCACCAAGACCCTTTGGAGCACAGGTGGGCAGAGCACATGCCCTCTCTTGGTGTTCCTCAGCTTGTATGCAATTGGGAACTGACACTTTCAGAAGTTTTTTCAGCGTGTCAGGAGTGGTTTAGTGTCATGATATTGTGAAAAGGTTTTTATAGTTACATCAATACCTCTAAGTTAAAATTCTTGTGTTTTTCTATACATATGATAAATGCAAGGTAGGAGAGCAAGGAAAAGGCTGCTCAGAAAGAGGTTCGCCTCTGTGTGGTGCTTTTTTGGGTGCCAGGAAACCACTGTGTGCAGAAGACAGAAATACAGTAAAAACACAAGATGTTTTAACCTCAGCAGTTTTGATGCAGTAGTGTTAAGCTTCCTTTATAAGCTCTGTTTATGAGCAAACTGAAAAATGAATTTTCATCCTGAGAAAACAATGTCTGCAACTCTAAATGAGAAAGATTAACAAAGGAGATATGAACCGCTTGTTCTGACCTGAAGCATGGCTGAGGTTCCTCACCTGTTGGTTTTCTCAGCTTTTACAGAGATGGGGTAACTGAGAGGTGTTTTAAAAGATTTTATTTCATTATCAGTCTAGTGAGACACAAGATGTAAAACTCAACACCATTCCATCAGAAGCCACCCTATTTCCTGCTTACAATACCTTATAAATGCTTTTCAGCCTATTAACTTTTGCCACACAATGCTGCCAATACTCCTAACACCAATCACCTATTTTTTTACCCCACATGGTCCTGTTGCAATGCATCTTTCACAGTTCTAATTCTCGAAAATATCTGGTCTTTTTGCAAGGCCGTCTTTTGGAACTTGTTGAAACTTGTTTTTAGTTCAATTTCTCTCTCAACAATGCATTTTCAGGTGTGAAAAGTGTTAGGTAAGGTGTCTTCAGATACTCTCATTTTATTTATGTCACAGAGTAACTGAAAATGTCATTGATGTGATGTATGCAATGTGGGTAGCCAGGACATGTAAGGAATAACATCTTTTATTAAAGATGTACATTTTTTCAGTTAATCAACCACCAAGATGTGGATATACCTCATTTTTATTAGCTCCTCTTTAATACTTCTTTTCAATTACAATTCAGGACAGTTTCAATGTACTCATGCCTTATATGCAGGTAAATGTACATAAAGTATATAAAGGTGATCAATTTTTAAGTGCTTATATTTAAGAAGGAAGAATATCCTCATCAGTTTTACATCCCCTCTCTTAAAATTAAAAATACAGATGAAAAGGTTTTCAAAGTAGCCTTCTAATGTTGCACACACAGCTCCTGGAAGGCAATTCCTCCTGTAAGTTCAGGGATCTTTTCAGCTGCTGATCTTGCTTTTGCTTTTAAAATTTTTAAACCAAATCATGTGTCTTTGTGTGCTTGGAATGAACCATGCCAAATGTTTGTGTGGTGTTGGCTTTTTTTTTTGTGGTTTGGCCCAAAGTTTCACTGAATTGGGAATGTGTGGCTCCATTCAGCTGTTGTTTGTGAAGGACTTGGTGATCTGTTTTGGGGATTTTAAAAAGAAGAGTCAGAAAGGCAGTCTTTTGAAATGAATTGTGGTTTGTTGATTTTCAGTCATAAACTGTGTGTAGTCATGTCAATTTTGAAGAATAATCACGCTTTTTCTTCATGATGAGGAAATGCAGATCTTGAAATTGTTTTTAAAAAAGCAGTAGGTTATTAAAAGGACTGAAAGGTGAAATAATAGAGAGTATAAATACACAAATTATGTGTACCCAAATATTTGTATTAGTGTTCTAAGAACCTGATAACTCCCATGAACTGCACCAAGAATACAAATTGTATAACTAGCATATTCCAACCTCCAAATGCCTTTCATGTCAGTATGAGAGATACCATCAGGCACTTTGAAAGCACCAGCCTATTTATAAAGATACCATCAAAAACCTGCCTGATGCTGCTGACTTATGAATCAATTATCTGGACTTCACCAATGATATATCTGCTCTGAATTTTGGAGCCATGTGTTTAGAGCAACACCATACACAGGTAGGCTATTCAGCATCCCAACAGGGTTCTTATCTTCCTGTATAGGCCTGTCAAAAAGAGAGAGAAAAATATCCTACCTGTAGGACCTGTTTCCCAGAAACACTTTGTTAAAAGGGAAAAAAAAATCGTGGATATCGAGTTAGACATAACTAGAGGTAGAAGGAAAAGATTGATCAGTAGTGTGTATGGGGTTGTTGCTGACAGCAGACAATAAATTTAATTTATTTGAAAACTATTAAAGATGGTCAGTCTGATTTGTATTTAAAAACAAGTTTGTCTGAAGTGGTTGAATGACTTAAAAAAGAGGCAAGTTTTTTTAGCACAGAATTTAAGCCACTGTGGAAAAGTATAAACAATCCAGCTTGGACACTGGCGTGAAT